>NC_135880.1:110505056-110879484 GCF_964194155.1 Cetorhinus maximus
GCACCCTCTCCAACGCCTCCATATCCTCCTGGTAATGTGGCGACCAGAATTGCACGCAATATTCCAAGTGTGGCCTAACCAAGGCTCTATACAGCTGCAGCATGACTTCCCAGCTTTTATACTCAATACCCCTGCCGATGAAGGCAAGCATGTCATATGCCTTCCTGACTACCTTATCCACCTGCGTTGCCACTTTCAGTGACCTGTGAACCTGTACACCCAGATCCCTCTGCCCGTCGATACACTTAGGAGTTCTGCCATTTACTGTATAATTCCTATCTGTATTAGGCCTTCAAAAATGCATTACCTCGCATTTGTCCGGACTAAACTCCATCTGCCATTTCTCCGCCCAAGTCTCCAGCCGATCTATATCCCGTTGTATCATTTGACAATCCTCTTCATTATCTGCAACTCCTCCAACCTTTGTCGTCTGCAAACTTACTAATTAGCCCAGTTACATTTTCCTCCAAATCACTTACGTATACTACAAACAGCAAAGGTCCCAGCACTGATCCCTGCGGAACACCACTAGTCACAGCTCTCCATTCAGAAAAGTACCCTTCCACTGCTACCCTCTGTCTTCTATGACCAAACCAATTCTGTATTCATCTTGCCAGCTCACCTCTGATCCTGTGTGACTTTACCGACCTTGTCAAAGGCCTTACTGAAATCCATGTATATAACATCCACTGCCCTTCCATCGTCGATCATCTTTGTCACTTCCTTGAATAACTCGATTCACAAAACCATGCTGCCTCTCACTAATATGCCCATTTGCTTCCAAATGGTAGTAAATCCTGTCACGAAGAATCTTCTCCAATAATTTCCCTACCACTCACCGGCCTGTAATTTCCTGGATTATCCCTGCTACCCTTCTTAAACAATGGAATGACATTGGCCATTCTCCAGTCCTCTGGGACCTCACCCGTAGCCAGTGAGGATACAAAGATTTCTGTCAAGGCCCCACCAATCTCCTCCCTTGCCTCCTTCAGTACTCTGGGGTAGATCCCATCTGGCCCTGGGGACTTATCCACCTTAACATTCTTCAAGACGCCTAACACCTCCTCTTTTTTGATCTCAACATGATCCAGGCTATCTACACACTCTTCCCTAGACAAATCGGCTGCTAAGTCCTTCTCTTTGAAGTACTGAAGAGAAGTACTCATTTAGTATCTCTCCCATTTTTTCTGGCTCCACACACAGATTCCCGCCTCTGTCCCTGAGTGGGCCTACCCTTTCCCTGGCTACCCTCTTGCTTTTTACATATGTATAAAAGGCTTGGGATTTTCCTTAATCCTGGTTGCCAATGACTTTTCATGACCCCTTTTAGCCCTCCTGACTCCTTGCTTAAGTTTCTTCCTACTTTCTTTATATTCTCCACGGGCTTCATCTGTTCCCAGCCTTCCAGCCCTTATGAGTAGTGTAGGGATAGAGTTTAAAGTGAAAGCACATGTGTAGTTGCTGCTGAGTACCTTTGTAAATAAACTTAAAGTTTCCACCTAAGAAGTGTCTGCTGATCAACTCTATCAATAGCACCAACGCGGCCATCTTTCACAACAAACTGGTGATGAGGATCCACAGGATCCAACAAACTGGCAATGAGGATTAAACAAGATTAAACAGAAGAAGTCAAGTTGAAAAGAAATTGGCACTGTAACTCGCCCAGTAATTGTAAGTAGAAGTTCTGTTTGAATTGAAGTAGTAATTCCCCTCACAGAATGCTGCAGTTCAGAAGAATTGATCCTTTCGATCCAGCCATGGACAATTGGTCTCATTACATTGAATGTCTCGCGTTCTTTTTCCAAGCAACTGAGATTATGGGGGAAGAGGAGAGGTGAGCAATCCTCTTACGTACATGTGGGAATAAAGCTTACGGCTTGATTCAAAGTTTGATGACATCCATTGCCCCAGATTTGAAAAATTTTGATGAATTGGTGGACCTCGTGAAGGGTCATTATCAACCAAAGCCCTCAGTAACGATGCAAAGGTTCAAGTTTAACTCAGGAAATGGAGCCCCAGGGGAGACAGTTGCTTGCTATGTGGCAAGTTTGAAGCAGTTAATGGAACATTGAGTTTGGTACATCTCTAAACGACATGCTCAGAGATCGTTTAGTGTGTGGTGTGAATGAGGGGACAATTCAGAGAGATTATTGTCTGGAGCAAATTTGGATTTCAAGAAGGCGCTAGAGATAGCACTGGCCATGGGAAGCACAGTAAGAGATTCAAAAGCCATACAGGGTGCGCAAAATGGTGCCATCCTCTTTATTGGGTGGGAACCCCAGCCAAAAAGGGCGTGAAAATACAAGACTCTGTTGAGAAGCATGGAAACAAGCCGTCTTAAAATGACTAGCAGTTTAAAAAGATGCATGTTATTAATTGTCACAGAAATGGACATATAATGAGTGCAGGAAAAGATTCAAGCAGGCTTTTAAACAGAAGAAAAAACTCAGTGAGATCTACAATGTAGAAGAGCCTGAAACAACAAATTCAGATATTTTCCTGTTGTTTAATCTGCAAGTTGGAAAGACAGAACCAATATTTATAACAGTGAAAGTAAATGGCAGACCTGTTAGAACGGAAGTCGACACAGGAGCTTCCACTACAGTAATTGGGGAACACCAATTACATTTAGAAGAAACAGCTGCCCAATTAAACACATATATATGGGTGAAGACATTCAAGGAAAAGGCATAAGCAGAGTAATTGTCCATTATGGAAGCCAATCAGCAAAGCTACCCTTGATGGTGGTAGCGGGTGAGGGACCAAGCCTCCTGGGGCGAAACTGGATAAAGGAGATTAAATTAGAACAGGCTAAAATTTTCCAGTTGAGAGCAATTGGGTTGCCAGAGCTACTTTGAAAGTTTCTGTCTTTAAGGACAAACTAGGGAAAATCCAGGGCCTGCAGGCCCAGATTCATGTGGAGCCGGAAGCAACCCCTTGCTTCATGAAGGCGAGAGCGGTGTCATATGCCCTGTAAGAAAAAGTCAACATTGAACTGAACAGACTAGAGAAACTGGGCATTATACAACCTGTTCAGTTCTCAGAATGGTCATAGTCACCATCCTTAAACCCAACCAAAGCATCCGAATTTGTGGAGACTGCAAACTGACGGTTAATAAAGTAGCTAAGCTTGACAGGCAACCCAATCCAAAAATCGAAGACCTGCATACAAAGCTGGTAAGAGGGACAATATACACAAAACTTGACAAGAGTCATGCTTATCAACAACTAGAGTTGGATAATGCCTTCTGGGAATTTGTCACAATTAATACTCACAAAGGGTTGTAGCAATATGCACGATTGCCTTTCGGTGTCTCCTCTGCCTTTGCCATCTTTCAGAGAAGAATGGAAAGCTTACTGCAGGGACTGTCCCAGGTTGTAGTCTCTTTAGATGATGTATTGGTGACAGGATTCACTGATAAAGAGCATTTGGCCAACTTAGAAGAAGCCTTAAAACATTTCTTGCAAGTTTGAGTGCGTTTAAAAAAAGAAAAGTGCACGTTTCAAGCAAGGGAGGTAATCTATTTGGGTCACCAGATAGATTCACCCAGTTGAGGAGAAAGTGAGAGCCATGAGAGGCACCTGTGCCAAAGAACGCCTCAGAGTTTAAATCATTCCAAGGAATGATCGACTATTATGGATGGTTCTTACCCAATTTGTCTACAGTGCTGCCCCGCCTGCATTCTATACTCAAAAAGAACCAACATTGGTCTTTGGAGATGCCCCAGAAAGAAGCTTTCATAAAGGTGAAACAATTGTTGTGCTCGTCCAATCTATTAGTGCATTATGACCAGATGAAAGAGTTGATGCTGACATGTGATGCGTCTCCCTATGGAGTGGGGGCAGCGGTCTCTCATCGGATGGACAATGGCACGGACGGCCAATAGGTTGCGTATCAAGAACGTTCACTGCAGGAAAAGGGATACTTGCAGATAGAAAAAGAAGGCTTGTCCGTCATCTTTGGTGTCAAGAAATTTCACCAGTAGTTACACGGCTGTTATTTTACAATTGTTTCAGACCACAAACCATTACTAGGATTGTTTAGTGAGGACAAGGCTAATCCACCCATAGCCTCAGCAAGAATACAACAATGGGCATTAATTCTGGCAGGATGAGAGTACTTTTTCGTACATAGGCCTTGAAATCAAATCACAAACACCGATGCCATTAGTCGTTTGTCTTTGCTAGAAAATGATGAGTACATCCCAGTTCCACAGGAACTTATTATATTGTTAAATTTCTTAGATTCCTTGCCTGTACGCATTCAGAAATCAGAGACTGGACAAGTTGGGACCCAGTCCTATCTGAAGTATGAGAACAATTGCTTCATGGTTGGTCACGAGCCCATATCTGACGTAAGGAAACCGTACTTCAACAGAAGACATGAAATAACCAGCCAGGAAGGCATCTTATTGTGGGGAGCACAAGTGATAGTTCCTCCAAAGGGAAGGGAGCCACTTTTAATCGAACTACACAGTACCTATCCAGGAATTTCCCGAATGAAGACCATAGCATGCAGCTATCTATGGTGGCCTGGGATGGATGGCGAATAGAGAGTTTAGTGAAGAATTGTGTGAAATGCCAGCAACTGCAAAAGTCACCTTCAACAGCTCCGTTACACCCATGGGAGCGGCCAGGAAGACCATGGGTGCGATTACACATTGACTATGTGGGGCCTTTCATGGGAGCAATGTTTCTGCTCATTGTCGATACCCACTCAAAATGGATGGACATATATGAGGTGAAGTCACCAGCATCTTCTGCTACAATTGAGAAGCCACGTCAAAATTTTGCCATTAACAGACACTTCTTGGGTGGAAACATTAAATTTATTTACAATATACTCAACAGCAACTACACGTGTGCTTTCAACTCCAAATCTAACTCCTCACTGATGGATGAGGTAGCCTGCGCTGCTACTCCTACTGGTTAGTACAGATCATGTGATCTTGCCTAACATGTATTATTCTTAAAGGAACATTACACACTAAATAAAACCATAATTACCACAGTCAGCCTCCAAAGGTGGCGTTCAGTGATGAAGGGAGACATTCTTGCGTTGCAGGCAATGAATACCTGTCAAGCACACTTTAATTATGACCAGACCTTCAAACCCATGAGGTAGTGGTGGTGGGGCCGACTTCCTTCCTGCTCCGCTTCAACTTTCTTGTGCATGTGCTGAGAAGCGTGTAATTGCAGAAGTTCTTCCCACCTGCCAAGGAGCTGGTTCAATGCTGACTTTCAGTCCCATCTCCACAAGGAAAATTCCACCTGTTAACTCTGTTTCTCTGCACAGGTGCTGCCTGACCAACTGAGTATTTCCAGCAATTTCTGTTTTTATAACTATTTTCTGGTTGGATTGGGCTACAGTAGTCAATTCCTTAGTAAATTTTTAAAATGTTTTCACTCAATCTTTAGGAACACAAAAGACCCAGTTTAATTTTTTGAGCCTCTTTGAAGGCCTGCAAATGAGTGTAATTAGCAGAAACTATCAATAGTGATTAATTCACCCTGGGGACATGACCAGTTTTGTGGGTGAGGCCTGTGAGATGCCGTTAAAGCCAGTGCAAAAGATTGTTGAAACTTGATTTGTGCTAATCTCTAGATATTGTTCAGATTGTATTGAATAAAAAAAAACTAAATGTAATTTGTGGTTTAATTTCCACACATCTTCCCTCACTTGACGTTCCTGTTGCATTTGCACATTAAGTGTCATTAGCTTCGCTGTTATTTTGATAGCAAATTATGGGCCCTTGTCCAATTTAACAATAGTTTGGACATAATAACTTGCCAGGAATTTTTTCATTAAAATTAAATTAATTGGGGAGATTTGTAGGAACTTTATTGAAAAGTTGTGTTAAAAATTTAGAATTTGTGAGGATTTAAATTAATAATATCTTATATAATGTTTAAAAATTGAGCCATTTACAGGCAGGAATAACTTTCAGTACAACAGCTTGCATCAGTTAACTCAGTGAATAACTCCAAATTTTCCAAATCCTTTACCAGCATCATTTTAAAATTGTATTTTCTATTTTACATTTGTTGTATAACTGAGGCATTTTGAATAAAATGCAATGATAAATGTCCATTTCTAATACTTAAGATAAACCGTAATAGATTTGATTTCTTCACTACACCGTGACATCAGGGTATTGATTACACTTGGTATACTGTGGTTCAGCTGTCAAAATGATCTGCTTGAACAACCAACGTCCGTCAAGTTAACATAGAGGTTTATGTATGCCTGCTGAATCAGTCTGAGGATTCGGTTTATTTTACTTAGTTGTGAATGGCAGATTAGGAGCTACAACGAATTATTATTCAAACTATATGTAGATGTTAAACCTTTTCTAAATGGACTGAATTCATTATGTTGTTCTTTGAAAAACAATCATTCTCAAACCGTATTGTACTACAATGTGAAATAAGATTGAAAATTAAATCTGAAACGTTCACAATCTCAGATGTATTTCAGTAGTAAGCAGCATGAACCACCAGTGGAATCCTACCTTTACAAAATAGGGTCAAAGGGGTTTAAATTCAAAAGTGGGATTTGTATTTTGGCAGATTACATTGCACAGGGCAAAATGTTATCCTGGAGCCAAAACCACCAAGATAAAATTCTACTAATACTGTAACTTGTTCCTTCACAAAATACAGTTACTGATTGATTTTAAAAGAAAAGTTGTGTTGAGTAGTATGCTTCCTCAGCTAAATATGCTGTATGTCCAGCCAATGGCAGTATTTTCTTGCAGACTCCATTCCATTGGAATACATCACTGTTGTTACTTCAGAAATGTTAGACTGGAGAAGATTTATTTTGTGTCTGGCCATCAATATAAGATATAAGATGTAATAATAGATAAGATGTATAATAATAATGTAGAATAATAAATATAAGATGTATAATATATAAGATGCATGAAAGGTGAGAGCTCTACTGACTTAAGTAGCTGCAACTGACTCATGACAAAGACCAAAGTCTCCAAAGACATACTTGCGATTTCCTGTTTGCCAATGATTGCACACTATTTGCTGGATCAGAGCTAGACGTGCAATGTAGCAAGGGCATGTTCTCCAATGCATGCGACAACTTTGGCCTTACAATCAGCACAAAAAACTGAAGTAATGGACTAGCCTGCTCCTCGAAAGCCCTACCTTGAGCCCAAGGTTTCAGTCCGTGACCAGAACCTGATCAGCATGCAGAAGATGGCATAAGTCATCTTGGGCTTTCTTGGTGAAGCAAAGGTAACAAAGGAGTCAATCCATCTTAACATCTCCCTTGTTCTTTCTCTTGGACGTAGTGGGCACAGGGAAGTGAGGTACATTTGAAAAACCATGGTGAGTTGCTGCAATGCATCCTATACATTGGACATACTGTAACATTCTGGCAGTTTGAAATAAAGCTCAGTAGCTTCCCACAACAGAAAAAATATCCTAAAATTCCTAAAAGGAAGTACCTTAAAATAATGGTAAATGCTGCCACAGGAGTAAGCACCTTAAAATCATTCTAAAATCACTTGTCAGGTCTGGTCCTAACAATATATATTTCTTTTTATCTGTTTGTAAGTTTGTAAGTTGGAAATAATAACTAATGCAGTGGGCAGAGATAAGAATTCTGCTATGTACCTCATCTCATTTTATGAATGTGCTGGTGAAGGGGCAGATATAGGAAATGGCTGCAGTGTGTTCGTGATGTAGGGATAGATATTAAATCTGCTAGTGGGGGCATGATCATTCTTCACCTGGTTCTAACCAGAGAATCTCCTACAAGGACTTCCCTTCCTATGTTGTTTCACAAGCTACATTATCTATCCTTGGCCAACTCCCATTTCTCATCTTCATGGTGAGCCCTTGGTGAAATCATCCAAAACATGCCCCACATGTTGCTGATGACATGCAAGCTGTATCTCATTACCTTTCTCAATCACTCCACTGCTTCATGTTGTCAGATTGCTTGTCCACTATTTAGTTTGGGATGTGCTAAAACATCCACCAATTAAATATTAGGAAGACCATTACAAATTTTTTGGACTTTCCAAGCACAGAAAATGAAGATGCTAAAGCCTATTCCCCTGCTCACATTGAAGAAACTCAAGAGAGCAAGGAGATGGATCCAAACACCCTGCAGGCAGCACCAAGTGTCATCAGGCAAGGGTCATCACCACCTTTTCTAGTAAAGAGATTTTCCCCTCATCTGCATTACAAAACAAAGCTGTACCTTGCTCTCAGATACACATTCAGTTAGTCTGTAATACCCCCAATATTCAGCCTGCAAGGGAACCTGTAAGCATTAATCACCATATGAGAGGGATAATAGGAAATCAGTTGAGTAAATGTACAAACACACCCAGTTGTCAGATGTATACATGTTTACATCCCTCTTCTACTAGTGTTACCCATTAGCATCATGATAAACCTATGATCAAAATTCTTTTCACTTGTGATCTGACTTCTTACTTCTGTGACATTACCACATATCAGAAGTTTGTGGGGTTCTCTGGTTGGAACTGTACCAATGGAACCCCTGAGAATTTGAATATACCATTGAAGCTAATGTTCTTGAAGGACCTGCTTCCAGTATCAAGTCAGTTGCATGGGGTCAGATTAGAAGCTTCTTCCTGAACTGACCTTGGAGGACGTTGCATTGATGCTAATGCATGCTCAGAGAAGCGATGCCTGTGCATATACCTTAAAGGCCACTAAAGCGGGGAGAGGTGGCAGTTTCTTCTTCATCCCCTAGCTCTTCCGACTCAATGGTGTTCTGTAATTCACTCAGGGCTGTACCTCTATCTCGGTAATCCCCCCCTCCTGCTTGGGTACATTTGGACTGGAATTTGAAAAAGTGGGTGATCAGATGAGGGAAAGAACCTTATAGGTATTGTGCTGCATATTAGTTGTTTCATTCTGTAAGTGTTCAATACCAGTGAAGGGCACAAAAGACAATTATGCTAGGACATATGAGTCAGAAGATATGATTCAACAAGAGCAGGAAGATGTTCAACAGAATATCTACGGTCACCAAAGACTCAGTAACATAAGTGTACCATCCTATTAGCCATTTGAACTGGACCGCTCTCTTCAGGTTTTTATTTACTTGCTCTTCCTTCTCTTCTGCTCTCTTCTGAGTCACCTGCTGTGCTGCTTATGATTTCAGCTGTAATAGCCTTCTGTTTAACTGTTAAATCTACCTTCATTTCCCTTCCTTCCAGTGACAGAGACTTAGGGGCAGAATTGTCCCAGATTTGCACTAAGTGCAGTAGCAGGCGGGTAAAACAATGTTTTATCCATCGGCTGTGATGGCGGCTTTTCAACACCGTATTGTCCCAATCCCGCTGCATTATTTATGTATTCCTGGGAAACAAGCTGTTTTGATGGCAGGTGGGCTCTTGTTTGCTCGCCCGCCTGCTCTCACCTTGCTGCTTCTTCACGCCGGGCGCCATATTTAAAGTCCAGCTCCGTGCACACATCTCAGTTCTTCCAGGCCACGACTACTACAGGGAAGATGTCCACGAAAGGCAAGAAGACTGCAGGCTCCAGGTTTAGTGACGCATCACTGGAACACTTTTTGGATGCCATGGAGGCCCGCCAGGATGTCCTCTACCCCCGCTCTGGCTGTTGGATAGGCAGCAGCATTACCAACCAGGCTCAGGAGGCGGTGGTCAGCGCCAATGTCTTGCAAAAGAGGACAGTCACCCAGCGGTGCTACAGGATGAATCGTCTCATCCATTCCGCCAGGTTAACTCACTCTTCTCATCACTCTCAACTCACACACTCACAAACCCATCACACGCCCATAGGGATCTCATACCTTAAGGGACCACACCACTAGCTCTCACACACACTCTCACATCTCCATCAGGTTCATACCCTCTTGAGCTCATGTCCTCATCCTGCCCATGGCTCCGCTCACCACACAAACATTTCACGCAGTGCCATGTGTCCTGCTCACATTCTCTCCATCTGTTTTCATACAGGAGAAGCCTGCTCACAGCAGCAGGGAGAGGTCCCAGACCGGGGATGGAGTGGCCCACATTAGGTCCCTCACTCACTTTGAGGAGCGTGCCATCGCGCTGACTGGTGAGGACATGGACCCTGCCTGCGGTGATGGCGAGATTGGAGGCGAACACCCACCTGAGGATCCTGCACCACATAATCTCTCCCTCAATGCAACTGAAGAGTACTCTCTCTCCCGCTTTTGGCTCTGCTGCCATGCACTACTTATCTCTACTTTGGTTCACAGGGAGCTCTGGGACCAACACCCTCAGCCAGCCAGTCCCTCAGCTCCATCCAGGTCCTCATCTGCAGCCAAGAGGACTCCTCCTCCAGTGAAGAGGTGGAAATAGGCAGCCCGGAAGACCCACCACCGCAAAGGGAGCAGTTGGCCCATGAGTGATTCTGGAGGGAAAACTGTGTAAAAGGGCCTTTCGGAGCTGATCCTTCATGTTTCACACTGATCTCAATGTCCTGAGCATTTTGAATGCTGACTGCTGGGGTTCACTTTCATTTGTACATCTGCGCTGACCTGCATCTCGGTCCACCCAATGATCACACTCCCATGCAGCACCTGATCTTGCCCACCACGGCTCTCGTTTCATTTTCAATTTGGACAGCATGGTGCTAATCCGGTTTTACTTTCGCTCCCCTGTCCTTTACCTTTCCCCCCAGTCACCTATTTCCTCTCCCCCATCACTGTTGACCCCCTTGGTATCACCTTCCACTTCCCCTGCGTTACCTACCAACTATAACCCTTTTCCTTCGGGGATGTCCAGGCGATCATGCAAATTTCCTTCCTCCCTGAAAATCCCACCCCCATGCACCTTCACCTCCCCGAGCTCCTCCTTCCCACCACCAGGGTTAGCGTCTGCCTCTGGACCCCCACCAACCACCCTCACCATCCCTTCCATCGCTACCGTCGAACCCTCACCTTTCCACCCTACTGCCTCACTCTGCCCTCGGCCATTTTCACACTTTCTCTATACCACGCCCACCCTCAGTTCGCTCCCCCGGAGGCAGATATGGACCCGTGCACGTTCACCTGCACATCTCCCCCTCTGCACTCCTTCCCCCCTTCAATCCCCTCCCCGCCCCTCCGCACACCTTCCCCCCTCTAGTTTCCCCCCCCACCACCCCATCCTGGACTCCACCCCCACTTAGTCCCTTCCCTTCCTGACTCCTTCCTACAATCTTATTCCTTCCTCACCCCTTCCTCCCTGGACACACTTCCCTCTCTGCACTCCTTCCCTTGCACCTTCCACCCCCCTTACACCTACATCCCCAGTTTCTGTCTTCTCCCGTTACACTAACTTCTTCCCGTTCTCCCTCCCCCCTTCTCCCCACCCAACCTCCCCCCATCCTGACACCTTCATTCTCCCCCTCTCAACTTCATCCCATCCTGACACCTTCATTACCCCCCTCCCAACCTCCCCCCATCTTGACACCTTCATTCCCACCCTCCCAACCTCACCCCCTCTGACTTCTCTTTCTCTCCTAGCTGATCCTAGCCCTTCCTCTCCCACCCCCACGACCATCACCTGTTGTGAGCATCAAGAGTGACCATCCAACTTCTGTGAGCTGCTTCGCAGTAGAGCCATGTCCATACAAATCCACCCAGCATATCATGGACGTTCCTCCAGTTGGTGTTGGGCTCCAGCTTCTTCCCTTTCGATGCCCGCGATGTGAGCAAAGCCCTGGTGGGTAAATCGCAACTTCTACACATCATGCTTGTCAAGACGTGTTCTACATTGATGTGCTTTCCTGCCTCTGTAGGCGGACAATCCAGCAGGGTGGGAGTGGGGACGATTCCGGTGGGCTGGCCTAATAATGATATGCTGATGTATTACAACGAGGTTCCCGACATCCGATGGTGGAGAATGCAGCTCGCCATCGGTGGGCTGAGTGGACGATCGTGAATTGGTTTCATGCCGTCGTGAAACTGATTGCACCATGTTGGCCACTCATGCCACCGAATGCGCCCGACCCTGGTGGGCACCGAAATCCCGGCCTTAGTCAGCAGTCGGGTTCTTGCTGAAATTATGTCCTGCTTATTAAATGATGCCCCAATCCCAGGGAAAGCGTGGTGGGGTGCCAGCAGGGATGACATGGGTGGCTGAAAGTCCCACTCACCATTTTACTAATGATTGCAGGAAAATCTCAGCTTCTATATCAGACCAAAATTCAAACAGAATGCTGGTGACCAAACTTCAGATTGGTCCTCCTGTCTGAATTTCTCACAAGCTTTGAGAATTCTGTTTAAACAACCTTTCCAGCATTTGCTGAACCGGTGTTATAGGGACATGTAGTATACTACAAAGAATCTTCTTTCTATTAGTGAGCAAATACAATTTCTCTAATTCTGTTTATATTCCTAGTAACAACCAGCGCTTATTTTGAGTTGTGGCTAACTTCATTAATAAAGAAACTGGAAGAACATGTACCTTGACAATTTTTGCATTAAATCCTTTGAAGAAATAAATACCTCTGTTAGTGTTGAATAAAACATATTTTAACATATATTTTTTTGAAATATATTTTTCCCATTCTTTAGGTCTCATATTATGACTCATTCTATGGCTGAGAGAATAGTAGCATCTATATTCATCTTCACTTGGTGGCTGGTTCTCATAGTGGGTATGGTTATGTGCACTCTGCCTGAAGGCAGTCTTCAGTTCAACTCATTGTTTGCTGATACTTTATCCTGAGCTGTTTTCTTGGCAGTTTTTATGTCAGTGGTGGTTTGCTGTTTGTCTTCCAATTTCAAGGACAGTGCAAGGAAATTTCCCACAGTTGGAACGGGAATCAAACCCACGCTGTTAGCTTTATTCTGAACCACCTGCTTGAAATCCAGCCAACTGAGCTAACAGGCCGCTAATAGTAGGCATACATTGTGTTAAATGGAATGGTTGTGGGGCTTGTTGATCAATGAAGAGATTCAGGAATTGTTGTGGATTGATCTATGAGTTAGTGGTTACAGTGAAAAATCAAATAAAATATTCAGTTGCATTAGCAATGGATAGAACAGGAGTCTATACAATTTATAGGCCAGACTCCATATGTGATTACTGTATGCAGTTTATATATGATTACATAGAGTGGAATATTCCATTCGGTAGACTAAGTGCAGTGGCAGATGGGAAAGCCGATGTTGTTCCCGTTGGGTGGCAGGGCAGATTTTTGTGCCTGATTTTCTGCTTTTCAGGTCATTAATTATGCATCAATGAGAAGCTTGTCAGATCTCGTGCCGGGGTGGGCAGTGATTCATCTGCCACACCATTACCTCATGGGTCAAAGGTCCTGGTGCCATATTTAACTGGCACCCAGACAGTCACACGCTGCAGGCCAGGTGTCGGCTTATCGTCTGCATTACCATGGTGACCAAATGCAACAAATCCTTGGCTCCATGGTTCAGTGAAGCCTCCCTGGGGATTCTCCTCCAGGCCGTCTAGGAAAGGCGGGAGATCCTCTTTCCGAGGGATGGGAACAGGGGGTCCTCCCAACTGACAATGCCAACCTAGAAGGAAGTTGCCAGGGATGTCAGTGCCCATGGCACTCAATAAAGGACCACCCTGCAATGCAGGAAATGAATGAATGATCTGATGCGCTGCATCAGGGCAAGTGAAACTTCGACTCACTCCAAACTCTCACACTCATAGGGGCAAGAGGAAGTCTAAGGGTTAGAGTCCATGGGGATGTCACACATTACCAGCAGTTGGGACATCAGCACTGCATTCCTGCCAACCACTTTAAGCTCACCAGGACAAAGCAGCCTGTTTGATTGGCGCCACATTCACAAACATTCACTCCCTCCTCCACCGACGCGCAGTAGCAGCAGTGTGTACCATCTACAAGATGCACTACAGAAATTCACCAAGGCTCCTTAGACAGCACCTTCCAAACCCATGACCACTACCATCTAGAAGGACAAGGACAGCAGATAGATGGGAACACCACTGGAAGTTCCCCTCCAAGTCACTCACCATCCTGACTTGGAAATATATTGCCGTTCCTTTACTGTTGCTGGGTCAAAATCCTGGAACTCCTTCCCTAACAGTACTGTGGGTGTACCTACACCACATGGACTGCAATGGTTCAAGAAGGCAGCTCACCACCACCTTCTCAAGGGTAATTAGGGATGGGCAATAAATGCTGGTCCAATCAGCGAAGCTCACATCCCATGAGCGAACAAAAAAAATCTCATGTAAGATCCTGAAACGTGTCTTAATCCCTTCCTGAGGAGGGCTCAGCAGACACAACAGACATGCATGCTTCTGAAATGCTCTTTCATCTATACTGCTCACTGTCAGTCCATCTGTCTTCATCCAAGACAGGATCACATACAACCAATGGGAGAGCGTGATGACTGGAGTTGGGACCCCTGAGCTCAGAACACCCTCCACCCATGAGGAGCAAGCTGCAGAGGTTGCTGGAGACAATAGGGATCACTCCTGCATGGAAGGCAAGATTGGCCTCTCCCAACAAGCCTGTATGCATTGGCCACATGTGCACAGTGACTGTGATTGACTTATAATGTAGGAGCCTGCCTAGTCAATCATTAATTATCTCTTCTCTATTCCAGCCACCAGCAAGAAAAGACAGAGGAAGACTCAAAGCAAATGCCTCAGCCCCAGCCCCCAGAGCACCTCAGATGAGGAAGCAGAGCAACCATTAGGTGAAGACCCATCACTGCTTTCACCTGCACCCTCTACCGGTGCAGATACACACACCTTGGTGGGTTCTAGTTCTAGAGTAGGCTCGGGTTCACAATGTGGTGATCCCCTCACCGACACTTGTCCATGGCAGGCGGAAGCAGTGGCAGATGAGGTCTCTGACACTCGGAGGACTGCTGGAGACCAGGCCCCTGAAGAGTCCAAGTCCAATGTTGAACCTCTGCAAATGACCCTCTGAGAAATGTTGGAGATGCAACGACAGGCAGGGGAATATTAGGCAGAGTTGTCAAGGCCATCACCAGACTGGAACGAAAAATGGCGGAGTCCATCCATGTTCTGTCTGATGTCATAGCTCCAGCATGTGAGCGCACGGAAGGGTGGAAGGCTGACATCCACCTTGGAGATCCAGGTCCAGCAGTTTTTGCTGGATTTGCTCTTGGACCTGGGCACCATTGCTCTAGCCATGAATGTGTTCCTGCAGTGGCTAGGCGAGAGGGGGAATGGGACACCTCTACCTCTCTGCAGCTGCCCTTTCTCCTCAAGGAGTCAGGGAGGGGCTCTTGGGCACCTAAAGTGAGGAGGGGTACCGACCAAACACCCTGAAGGCATCTACTCAGGACACTCCCAAGGGTGTCCTGCTGCTCCAAATCCCCTCTGACTGTGATCCTGTCAACTCCAGAAGGTCAGGCTAAGGAGGGTGCACCTGGCCCAGAGCAGGAGACCCTTAGCAGGCCAGGGCCATCAAGGCCACGGGCTTCCAGAGGACACCCACCAAAGTCAGCCCAGTCAACAGGGCACAGCAGTCAGCAGGCTGCCTCCACCTCTGCTGCAGATGTCAGGGAAGCACTTCAGACGTAGCAGCAGAGTTAGTAAAATTAAGAAGTTTTGAATGCACAATGGTGGCACAGGTGTTCATTCACTGTACATAACTGCATTATTGTAAATATATTCTGGTTTTATCCCTCTCCAAGTCTCAGGTATTGAATGGCTGATCGATGTGATGCAAGTTCCTGTGTTCATTCAAGTGTACAAAATGAAATTCCCCCTCACCCCCGCAAATTATTTCCTGTCCTCTCCCCTCTATTTCATAAAGTCTCACTCAATCTCATCACAGTGAACCGACTTTAGTACCACATCAGTGACATGACCAACAGCACATCCTATATGAAAATGATGGCTGAAAAAGACACATGTAACCCTTGCCTATTAGTCAGACATTATGTGACCTCATGAGAATTGCTCATCAAGTTGGGAGATTATCCTGATGCTGTCACACTGAAACCTGCAGTATGTGGATGTTATAAGCATTTGTCGTGGCTAACATTGGAGTCTTTTCACCCAAATGCACTTTGCAATGGCATTTATTTTATTACTGTGAGATTTTGGTTAAAGTAGTATTCATCGTCGAGCAACGTATCCTTGCATGCCCCCATGTAGCAAAACATCTCCGCATTTAAGGCTGAACGTTATTCCTTTACTAGTTCCCACTCCCCCCATGCATGACACTGAGTGATGGAAGTTGGTTCAACTCAATAACGTTTGAAATGTCTGCTAGACAGGAATGAATGTGTGACGTCAGAAGTGTGTGCCTGGTGAACCTGCCCACTTACCTGTGACGATCATAGTTCGTTCCAGAATGGCTGTTCAGCAGTGCTCCACGGCCCTGCTGGACCACTCTCCATGAGGACAATGCTAACTTAACTTGCAACTTTGGGTGCATGCTATTGTGTTACCGACCACTGTATCCTGATGTCCGATGGCATGGTGGGGCTCAAGTATCAAGATGAGTTCTCTGTATTAATAATGCTCGAGTGCTGGCATTTGGAGGGATGGTGCTGTCCAGATGTACCTCCCTCTTGCGACAGTCAAGCGCTAACCATTGACAGATGTTCTTCATCTTAGAGTCTCCTTGTTAAGCTGCTATCATGCAGGCATGAGTACATTTACATGCAATAGCATTTCAGCCTCTTGAAGGATACAGTGGCCACTGATTTGTTCACGCCATGGTTGAAAGGACTGCACTATATGTAGTTGCTTAAGGGTGTGCACTTGTGGAGTGCTTATTACATTCCACAGCGGCCACATGGTCCCTTGGCTACTGTGTCTTCCAAGGATGACTCCATTGCGAAGGTTGAAGGTGCTTATGCTTCCTCAGTGTTATTTGTGAGATTGTTAGTGTTGCATTGATGTTAATTTTCCAAAATTTGCTAGATTCTGGAAAGGTTCCATCAGACTGGAAAGTAGCAAATATAACCCCTCTATTCAAGGAGGGAGGGAGCCAGAAAATGGGAAACTGTAGGCCAATTAGCTTGGTGCCTGTCATGGGGAAGATGTTAGAATTGATCATTAGGAAGGTTATAGCGGGCACTTAGAGAAACTCAAGGTAATCGGAAAGAGTCAGCATGATTTTGTGAAAAGGAAATCATGTTTAACCAATTTATAGGAGTCCTTTGAAGGAATAATATGTGCTGTGGATAAAGGGAAGCCTGTTGACTGTACTTGGATTTCCAGAAGGTATTTGATAAGGTGTCACATCAAAGGTTATTATGGAAAATAAAAGCTTATGGTGTAGGGGGTAACATGTTAGCATGGATAGAAGATTGGCTGGCTGCACACAACAGAGAGTATGCACAAATGGGTCTTTTTCTGATTGGTAGGATGTGACGAGTGGAGTCTCGCAGGAGACTCAACATTTTACAATTTATATCAATAGATGAGGGGAGTGAAGTAAGATAACACAGAGATAGGTAGGAAAGTATGTTGTGGAAAGTATGATGTTTCCCCTTCTGGGGCATTCTAGAACGAGAGGCCATAGTTTTAGGCTAAAGGGTGGTAGATTTAAATCAGAGAGAGGAGGAATTACTTTTCTCAAAGGGTCGTGAATCTGTGGAATTCACTACCTCAGAGTACACTGGATGTCAGGACACTGAATAAATTTAAGGAGGGGATAGACAGATTTTTAATTAGCAATGGGTTGAAAGGTTATGGGGAGAGGGCGGGAAATTGGAGTTGAGGCTGAAATGAGATCAGCCATGATCGTAATCAATCGGGGCAGGCTCGAGGGGCTGAATTGCCTACTCCTGCTCCTAGTTCTTATGTTCTTATGTTATGTTCATACGTAAAAGGACATAAGGAGGTTGCGGACAGCTATAGATAGGTTGAGTGACTGGGCAAATATCTGGCAGATGGGTTATAACGTAGGAAAATGTGAAGCTGTTCACTTTGGCAGGAAGAATAAAAAAACAGAGTATTACTTAAACTTAGAACGACTGCAGAATTCAAAGGTGCAGGGGGACCTAGGTGTTCTAGTGCATGAATCATAAAAAGTTAATATGCAGGTAGAGCAGGTAATTAAGAAGGCTAATGGAATGCTATCTTTTATTACAAGAGGAATTGAACATAAAAGTAAGGATGTTATGCTTCAGTTTTACAGGGCAATGGTGAGACTGCACCTCGAATATTATGTGCAGTTTTGGTCTCCTTATTTAAGGACGGACGTAAATGCACTGGAGGCAGTTCAGAGGAGATTTACTAGGTTGGTACCTGGACTGAGTGGGTTGTCTTATGAGGAAGGTTAGACAGACTGGGCTTGTTTAGAATTTTTAGTTTAGAAGAGTGAGGGGCGATTTGATTGAGGTATTATAAGGTCCTGAATGGTCTTGTCAAGGTGGATGTGGAAAGTATGTTTCCTCTTGTGGATGAACCCAGAACTAGGGGGCACTGTTTTAAAATTAGGGGTCACCCTTTTAGGACAGGGATGAGGAGAATTTTTTTCTTTCGAGGGATGTGCGACTTTGGAACTCTGCCTCAGAAGGCGGTGGAGGTGGGGTCATTAAATATTTTTAAGGAGAAGGTAGATAGATTATTGTTAGGCAGGGGAATCAAAGGTTATCAGAGGTAGATGGGAATGTGGTATTCGAAACACAGACAGATCAGCCATGATCTTATTGAATGGAGGAGCATTCTCGAGGGGCTGAATGCCTACTTCTGCTCCTATTTCATATGTTCATATGTTGACCTTCCATGATATGTTAAAGATGATAATGAAGGTTTTGTTGTGTCCCCTGCATCGAAGCCTGAAGATAACTGTGCTTGTAACAAATTGTCTTCACCTTATTCCTCCTGTAATCTTGTAGCTATGAGGTTGTCATGGGTATATCTTCTGTGTCATGCTTGTGCAATGGCATTCTCATGTGACCCATCTGAATCTTCGCCCTCTTTATATTCATCTCCTTTAACATCCTCCTCATCCGAGGGGACTTCTAGCTCCTCCATGTCTCCCTGAGGCAACATATCCCCCTATGCAGAGCAAGGTTGTGCAGGGTGCAGAAGAAACGATTATGTGGGACACACTCTGCGGTGCGTATTGAAAAGTCTGGCCTGAGAGGTCCAAACATCTGAAATGCATCTCTAAGAGGCCAATAGTCTATTAAGGTCCTTGTGGCTGAATATGTAGCATTGTATCTCTCCTCAGATGCATTCTGTGGATGATGAACCGGCATTATCGGCCATGTCTTCAGGGGGTACCCTTATCACCACGGAGCCATTCTTCTAAGCACCGAGTTCCCTCAAATACCTCTGACACCTGGGAATGACTCAAAATGTACAAGTCGTGTGAGCTCCTTGGGTACCTAACACAAATACGCTGGAGCTGCTTTCTGTGATCACAAGTTAGTTGGACTTCAGAGAGTGAAATCATTTTCTATTAATGAAACTCAGGCTGCTGCCAGTGAACTCTCAAGGCCATATGCATGCAGTTGATGGTGCTCTATACATGTGGAAAGCCTGAGATCACAGGAGATCCCACAGCACTGGCAGCCTGGCTTACTTCATCCGTGCAGAACTGCATGTAATGGTGAGCTTTATTGAAAAGAGCCTCTGTCACCTTCCATTTGTGTGTCACCGAATGTGAGATTCTGCAAAGGTCCCCAGTGGAGCCCTGGAAGAATCTGCAGGCAAAAAAGTTCAGTGCGGCAGTAACCTTCAAAGCAACTGGAATTGGATGCACTCCAAATCCGTGCAGTGTGAGTTCCTCATGGAGACTGTGGCAAATATGAGCTACCACATCCCTAGATAAGTGGAGGCATCTCTGGCACTGTCTTTTCCACATTTCCATGTATGAGCTGCATCTTCTGTAGACCCTTGGTCACGCCAAATGTTTTCGTGAATTTGGCCCCTCCTCATTGGCAACTGGGTTTTCCCGGGGCCTCACTGGCTTTTGTTCCTCAGGGCGATGGTCTTCCTGGAGCTGTGCCAATCAACGACAAGCCCTCCTTCTCTTCATTCTAATCAAAGCTATCAAGAAGGCAGTGTTGCCTGCAGCCTGCATTCTCCACTCCACCTTATATCTGTGAACAGATACAATTGAGCAATCAATGGTAGTTCCTGTGGAATTGTCTCCCTCCATGCACAAAGCAGGATTACAGTCTCCAGCCCTTGACTTTCCCTTAGTCTGCACATTGCATACTAAGGCCACCCTTTGCAGGATAATATCATCCTGGAGGATGACAGGTGGCTGAGCTTTTCCCTAAGATGTGACTGTGCATTCACGATGAGAGTCTTAATTCGGGTCAAAAGACCCAAGTTCAAGGAGCCACAGTCAGCCTTGTGTTGGTTGTCCTCCAGTGGCTTTGACAATAACTACGGATACCCAGTCCTTGCACTTATGTCCTCACTGCAAGCATGGTGCCTTGGATGCCATGACCAGTGCTGGGAACATGGAGGCTTGCAGGGCCCCTGTTGCCTCTGCGCAGCAGATGTGGCCATTGATTTTTTTAATCCTACATCCTTTCTGACATGTAAGGATCAATGCCAATTAAGGCCATATGCACCGCAGCACCTAAACGTAATGGATCCTCGCTTGACTGCGCACTGTTAGTAAAGGACCCAAGCTCACCCATTGTGCATTAGACCCTCAAGTCTAGCACTCAGCTGAGCCATGCTCTCTGTAGTTTAAGCAGGATAGTTACAAGATGCCCCTTCAATCGGCCAAGAATTTCTGTGCTGAACTCCTCCCACGTACCCTGAGACTCCGCCCTGATCAATTCTTTCTCGCTTGTTTTTTGAACTGTGTCATTGGAAAGTGAGCTTGACCTTCGTCTGGGAGACCAGCTTCCAACCTCCCCCTATCACCCACCAGGTCCCTCCCATCCTCCTTCATTCTCACCATCTCCTAATTTCCCTTCTTCCTATAACTCGCCATTATCCTTGAACCCATCATTATCCATGTTAATATTCATGTCATCCTCCCTGAATACTTTAATGTTGATGTCCCCATGCACTTTGTCGACCTGACCTCTTCCCTTCTCGAGGCTACAAGCACCCTGACTTTCCTGGATCACGCCATGAGACCATCCAATTTCCTCCCCATAACTTTTCAGATACTGACTTCCAGGACGCAGATGGTTCCCCTGACCATTACTGTGCCCTCCAACCCCCAGGACAAAATTCCTTAGGTGGCTGACTAAGCCCTGAACACCATACTGTGCATGACTGCCACTGCCCAAAGAGGCTTTTCCCCGCCCAAGACCAGGACCAAGACACGCATGCCATGCGGAGCCCTCTAACATGTCCCGTACAGCCCAGGACAGTCTCCTCAATATGTCCCCAACAGTGTGACCTCAGCCCCAGGACAGTCTCGGGCTGTTCCTTAGACAGACTAATAAATCTTACCTCAGGACAGTCTTTCACTATTCCACTCTGTTCCTTGACCACCCCATAGTCCTGCCTCTGTCTTCCCCCTTTCCACCCCCCCCACCCCATACCTGTGTTCCACAAGCCCACCACCCGCCCCACTAGTCCTGCCTCCAACTCCCCCTTCCCTACTGGCATTGACTCCTGTGCTCAGCCTTGGCACAGATTGTGATACAGGAACCTGAAATCTTGCAGTAGTGCTCTTAAAGGTAGGCGAAGGCAACGCCTCGAAGTTGTTGATGAACTGAAGCTCGCCAGGCGCATGCCACTTAGAGAGTTGGGAAACAGACCGTTCTAATTATATGTTGGTGGGGCACTTAATTTGGAGGGGGATTGTAATTCCGACGAGTTGGCCTTTTAATGAGCATTCATGAGATGCAAATGAACGCACATGTGGTTCCCGACATCGTCAATGGGAAACTCGAGCGGACTTTAACTGGCCATCAACGTTAGGAGAACAAAATTCCAAACTAATTTCCTGCCGGCGGAAAACTGACTTTTCCCATCACACCAAACTTACTGCCCCTGCCTGCCACAATTCCTGCCGCTGGCGGAAGCAGAAAATTTCGCATACCATTAAGGAGGATCTTATTGCTCTTTTAAGAGTACAGAGGCAAGCAACAAAAATGTAACAAAGGCTAAAGAAATTGGGGTTGGAAAGGAGGAAATCTTGATGCGTCCTAGTTCACAAGATTATGAGGGAACTTGCTAAAACTGAAAAAAGCAATTTGCTCAGTGTGACCAGTGTTCCAATACTGGAGATAAAAGTTCAAAATTAAAAAGTTAAGAGTAAGAGGGGAATTAGGCTGAACTATTTCACCTAAGGACAAGAGAATTATGGAAGTTACCAAGGTAGGCCACGGAAGCAGCCCATTATAAAATGGTTAACACAGAGAAGGGATTGAGGGAGAAGCTGAGAAAGTGGATAACCGGAATTGAAATTTATGAAGAAGGAACAAACTGTTGTGGTGGAGTTTTCTGTGCCCACCGGTGTGGAGCGTGATCAGGAAATATAGCGCGATCGGTTTCCAGGGAGAATGCACGACGCCTACATTTTCAGTCAGTCACAGATCCCTGGAGTCTTCCAGGGTCCAGAGAAGCTGCAAGGATGGCTCCTCAGGGACAAGGGCTACCGGCAGAGGCCGTGGCTGATGACACCCGTGCGGCGGCCTCAGACTGCAGCAGAGGGACGGTATAATGAGGCTCATGCAGCAGCTCGCAACTTGGTGGTGCAGACCATTGGTAGAGCTGAAGATGAGGTTCCGGTGCCTGGGCTGGTCTGGTGGAGACCTGCAATACAGTCCGCAGAGGGTGTCACACATCATCGTCGTCTGCTGCGCCCTTTACAACCTGGTGCTGCAACGGGGAGATGAGCTGGCTGAGGAGGAGATGGAGAAGCTGCACGTCTCCTCCGCTGAGGAGGATGCCGATGGGGATGAGGGTGCAGAGATCTTTGGAGGCGACGATGACGGGGATGAGACCCTTGCACTGGTTAGATGGGGTAGGCGTGCTTGGGAAGCCCTCATAGCTGCTAGATTTGTGGAGGATGATGACATGCAGTGAGGTGACTCCATCGTTCTTCACAGTGCATTGGTGAGCGTTTGACTCCAGTCTGACTTATGGCAATGACAAAACCTGCTGTGAGAATGCTCCTGTTATGGAGACGCAGTGGATGCCCTAATAGTCACTCGATTTCAGGAGAATGATGATGACATGCAGTGAAGACACTCCATAGATCTTCACATAGCCTCTGAGAATGTCTGACTGCCGTCTGGCTGTGGGCAGATCACTTGCGATCAGGGTCATATCGTAGAGATGCAGCCATGAAACTTTGGAAGCATCTGATCCTTTGTCCACCTTCAGCACCTGAGCCCTTCAGGAGCTGGAGCACAGCATCAGTGGTCACAAATGCTGAAGAGATGGGGGCCAGCCCCACCTTAAAGGTGCTGAGAGCACACAGAGAGAATGAGGGAACTCTGTGGTGCCTGCCCACTACATTCTGGCAGCAACAACCAGCACTGCCGAGGTGCAGGCATCAGTAATGTTTCCAGGGAGTGTGCATCCGAACCATCACTTTGGTCTGAAAGCTGCACAGAGCACAGGGAAGAGGCCCTGGACTGAGACAGCTGCCTTTATCTTGTGCAGAAAGGTTTCACACCTGAGTGACAAGAACAGTGCTCATCAGAACAAGGAGCCATAGGCAGGGAGACATTCTTGGGAGTTTATTGACAATAGTGAACAGTATGTGCAAGTGGTTAGCACCTATGCCCAGGCTGTGCAACTAATTCTCCTTAACTTTCCAAACCCTGCTTCTATGTCTTGGTGCTCCCCGGCCATCCACAGTGGAGGTGGAGGCAGCCTGCTGACTGTGATGCCCAGTCTGTGATGACCTTGACGGGCATCCTCTGGAGGGCCAAGACTTGGAGGGCCCCAGCCTGATTTCAGGGTCCTGATGTGTGGCAGTGGCGCCCTCCTCAGCCTGTGGAGCTGGAGCTGCTGAGGTCACAGGAAGAGGGGAGTTGGATGGGCTAGACACTGAGTCACCTGGATGGATGGGCCTGGAGTGTGCACCTGCTGATCCTGCTCCCTATGGATGCCTGGGGGCCCCAGGCTGACCCCTTGTGGACCAGGAGTAGCTGGAGTGAGATTGAGCTGCCTGGCACCCCTCTCGCGTACACACTGTTGGAGTCCAACAATGGCATCAGCGATGGAGTTAAGCCCACGCAGCAGTGCAGGAGCGAAGTCCTGAACCAAGGTCTCCATGGTGGCTGCCATCCTATCAGTGTTGACCTCGGTGCGTTGGCCTCCTCCATCGTGCCTAATAATCTGAGGAGTGCAGTGGACATCCCTTCCTGATGTTCCTGAGTTTACCTTTGCAGCTCTAGCACATGTAACATGACTGAGTCCAGAGGCTCGTCATCTAACTGGACTCAGCAAACTTCTGGCCTCCAGCAGTCCTCCGAGTGCCAGAATCCTGGGAGGTCCCTGCCTCCACCTGCTGTGGATTGGACAGTGTGCTGTGCTCACCAGATTGTGATCCTGGGGCTATACTAAAGCTAGGTCTCACTGAGGTGCGTGTCTGCGCTGGTGAAGGGTGTGGTTGAGCATGTGACAGGACTTCAGGGAGGGTGCCTCCAGATTCCTCTTCAGGGGTTTCCTCAGGGCTTGACTGGAGGCCCTGGGCCGTGGACTCTGTCGGCTGTTTCCCAGATGTGCCTGCGAAAGCAAGGAGAGATAATTAGTGCATGGCAGTGACCTGTGAAACAGGACACATCACTCACGGCATGGATGTCTGATGGATGTTCTACTGCTGGACCCTCACTTTGTAGAGCAGCACTGGCTTCACTGTCAGCACAGAAATGGTCCAGATCCTCGCTGGCCAGCTGGATGGCTCTGTTTTTAAAATCCTTGAGGACCTTGATTTTGGGCATTCTGCCACCGATCTGCAACCTCTCTCTCTTGTTGTGTGCCAGCTTGTCCTGCCTGAATAGAGATGGAGAAAGTGTAAGCAGGACGCCTGCCAGGCCAGATGATAAGTATGCCTGGCCTGTGTGAGTGGGTAGTCCTATGGATGGGATGAAGACAATGACAGTGAGTGAAAGACTGAATGATGATGTCCCTTGAACTGACAGTGAGTGAGGGCCCTGTGGATGTGTGTTAGGTTTGTGAGTATGTGAGTTTAGAGTGATGAGAAGAGTGAATTCTCCTGCTGGAATGGAAGAGATCATTCATCCTCTTGTGGCCTTGGGTGGCTGTCCTCTTTTGAAGGGCATTGGTGCTGACCACTGCTGCCAATGCCTCCCAACCTACGGTCAGGCCTCCACGGCATCCAAAAGGTGCTCAAGGGATGCATTGCTGAACCTGGGGGCTGTAGTCTTTTTGTCTTTTAGGGCCATGTCTTCTGTGCAGCAGTGGTGCTCTGGAAGTACTGAGATGTGTGCATGTGGCTGATAATTTAAATATGGTGCCCGGCGTGATGCAGCGGTGGGTTGATGGCCGATAGGTGAATGAGAGAAATGGCGTGTTTCCCGGGAGAGCATAAATAATATGGCGGGTTTGGAACGATACAGCGTGAAACCCCGCCATCCTGCTACCACACCTAGTGCAAATCTGGGAAAATTAGACTTAATGATATTTTCCTGATCCTAAAATGTACGCATGTTTTTATAAACCATGTCCTACACTGCTGATCAGTATATTTCAGCATAAATTATTGTGCTACCTTCACACTTTAAAAAATTTTAGCAGAGATTTGTTAAAAACATGATGCAGAAAGAAGTGAAAACTTAGTACAGATGATTTTTCTTTTCCGTGGTTTTCTGCATAACTCTCACAGGTGGTTGAGACATGAGTCTTCCTCGTCTGGGTCTGCAGAATACAGAGGTATTTATTTTGTATAGGAACATAGAATTTTAGAAGCCCTCTGGAATGTAGGAAATATTCTGTAGCTGTCAGAAAAATGTTTTCTAAAACAATATTATTTAGATTAATAACCCCCAAATTACATGAAGATGATGTTTCTTAAACATACGTTTTACTCTAATTTAAAGATTAATGCTTCAAACTTAACACTGAAGACCATTGCCTTTCTTTAAATGTGTCTTTCTGTTTCCGATTTCTGAACTCTTATGGCAGTGCAAGAATGTCAAATTAACTTCTTAAAGAAAAATGTAAACGCAGATGACTGGCTTTAGGAACTGCAGTAATTACTATTTGGCGCTCACAACAATATCAGTATTGCTTAAACAGCCTTTTCCTGTGGTCCACTACAATTTTATTTAAGCTGAAAAGGTATGTAGTTTAGCATTTGTCAGCTTACACAAAAGAATGTTAATGCACCTAAAAGAGCCATTGACAGTGTTTGAGAAAATGAAAATTCCATTGCATGGATGAATTCAGTATAGATTAGTTCCTAAAAAGTTGCCAAGTAACATTCCAAATACCAGGAAATGGTGAACTGAAGTAAATTTGGCAGAAAATGTGACTCTTCATGTGTGAGTTAACCATATTTTGTAACTCCAAAGTAATAAGAGGAATAATTTTCTGCAAGTAACTTTACTATTGACTAATATGCAGAAAATGGCAAACTGGGTCCTGAGTAATATTTGGATTTATACCTGCTTGCAAATGGGCTATACTTGGAGTGCTAAGAATGTGGAATAAAGATATCAATTTAACCAGCTATTGTAGAATGGATTCAATTAAATTTAACCATATAAGAGAAGCAAAGTGAAAATATGAGTAGAGACTAGTAGCCAATATAAAAGAGCATCCATGAGTCTTCTATAGGCATATACATGATAATAAAGTGGTAAAAGGAGGAGTAGGGCTGATTAGGGACCAAAAGAGAGATCTGCGCATGGAGGCCGGGACATGGCTGAAGTATTAAATGAATACTTTGCATCTGTCTTTACCGAAGAACAAGATGCTGCACAGGTCATGGTGAAAGAGCAGTTAATTCAGACACTTTAAGGGTTTAAAATTAATAAGGAGGAGGTATTGGATAAGTTGTCTGTACTTAAAAGTTGATAAGGCACCAGGACCAGATGGGTTGCATCCACAGATACTGAGGGAAGTGACAGTTGAAATTGTAAAGGCACTGGCCATAATTTTCCAGTCTTCCTTAGACTCATGGGTGGTGCTAGAAGACAGGGGAATTGCTAATGTTACACCCTTGTTCAAAAAGGGTATAAAGATAAGCCCAGCACTTACAGGTCAGTCAGTTTAACTCCAGTGCTGGGGAAGCTTCTAGAAACAGTAATTCAGGACAAAATTAATAGTCACTTGAACAAATGCAGGTTAATTAAGAAAAGCCAGCACAAATTTTTTAAGGGAAAATTGTGTTCAACTAACTTGCTGGAGTCGTCGGATGAGGTCACAGAGAAGGTTGACGAGGGTAATGCTGTTGATGTGTATATGGACTCCCAGAAGGCATTTGATAAAGTGCCACGTAACAATCCTGTGGGCAGAATTATAGCTCATGGAATAAAAGGGACAGTAACACCATGGATACAAAATTGGTTGAGTAACAGGAAATAGTGTAATTGCTAATGGTTGTTTTTTGGGCTGGAGGAAAATTTCTAGAGGAGTTTTCCAGGGATCGGAGTTGGGACCCTTACTCTTCCTAATATATATTAATGACCTACACCTTTGTGTACAGGGCACAGTTTCAAAATTTGTGAATTATGATACTTGGAAGCATTGTGAATGGTGAGGAGCATCGTGTGGAACTTTAAAAGGTTGATGGCATGGGCAGACATGTGGCAGATAAAATTTAATGGAGAAATATGAAGTGATCCATTTTGGTAGGAAGATCGCAGAGACACAATATAAAATAAAAGGTACAGTTCTAAATAGGGTGCAGGGGCAGAGGGGCCTGGATGTATATGTGCATAAATCTTTGAAGGTGGCAGGACAATCATACAGCATCCTAGGCTTTATTAATAGGAGCATAGAGTATAAAAGCAATTAAGTGATTTTAAACTTATGTAGAACATTGTTTTGGCCTCAACTGGAGTATTGTGACCAGTTTTTGGGGCCACACTTTAAGAAAGATGGGAAGGCATTAGGGAGATTGCGGAAAAGATTTATGAGAATGGTTCCAGGGTTGAGGAACTTCAGTTACCTAGATAGATTGGAGAAGTTGGGACAGTTTTCCTTGGAGAAGAGAAGTTTGAGAGATGATTGGATAGGGCTATTCAAAATCATAAGGGCTCTGGATAGAGTAGAAAGGGAGAAACCGTTCCTATTGGTGGAAGGATTGAGAACAAGACAGCGCAGATTTAAGATAGTTGGCAAAAGAAGAAATGATGACATGAGAAAAATCTTTTTCATGCAGCAAGCGGTTAGGATCTGGAATGCACTGCCAGAAAGTGGGCGGTTCAATTGAGACATTCAAGAGGAAATTTGATTGTTATCTGAAAAGGAAGAATATGTAGGGCAATGGGGAGAAGGCAGGGGAGTGACGCTAAGTATATTGCTCCTATGGAGACCCGGTGCAGACAGGACAGGCTAAATGGCCTCCTGTGCTGTAACAATTCTGTGATTTTGTGAACCACAGCATAACTGCTTATATAGAATTTAAGTAATGTTCTTGTCTGGAGCCTTAAGTAGCACTGTGGACTGGCCTTAATGTGTACAAGTGAGATAAGTTAGCAGCTTGGATTGTCCTCTGTGATTCTACCTGAAAGTGGATTATGCTTGAGAATGTTTGAAATTCAAATGTTGAAGTCAACTGCCACCTCACCACCTCGGTTGACAAGGGATTCCCCCAGTGCAGAAATAGGCCTTAATGATGCCCTATTTCCCTACATTCCAGCTCTTACTTACACTCTTCTGTAGGTCTTGATCTCTGTTAACTCCAACCAAGCTACTGATCTTCCGATCTTCAGAAAGTTCCTCCCACTTTAATTGGCTAGCCACCTCTTCTGGTGTTACAATTGTGATCCCGCTGCAGGATTACTGGGTTTTTACGACTGGGCAATGGAGAGTTATCTGTTGGCAGCAGGAATACATCAGGACCTGGCCATGTATGAACATAGGAATAGGAATAGGCTATTTAGTCCCTCGAGTCTGTTCCTCCATTCAATGAGATCATGCCTGATTGTCAACCTAACTTCATATGCTGGCCTTTGCCCCATTTCTCTTTGGATAGCAAAAATCTATCAATTTCAGATTTAAATTTACAATTGATTTAGCATTAAATTCCATTTGCAAAAGAGAGCTCCAAACTCCTGCCACCCTTTGTATGTAGATGTATTTCCTAATTTCATTCCTGAAAGGTCTGGCTCTAACTTTTAGATTACATTCCCTAATGCTAGACACCCCAACCAGCAGAAAGCAATCACTTTCTATCAACCTGATCTGTTTATTTTTATATTGTTTTATTTGGTTGTGCATGTCACTGGGCAAGACCAACATTTACTGCCCATCCCTAATATAGCTGAATGGCTCGCTAGGCTTGAGTCAACCACATTGCTGAGGGTATGAACTCACATGCAGGCCAGGCTGAGTAAGGACGGCAGATTTCCTTCCCTGAAGGACATTAGTGAATCAAATAGGTTTTTATGACAATGCAGTCGTTTCATTGGGTGGAATTTTACAGCCCCTCCCACTGGTGGGAGTTTCTCGTCCCGCTGAAGTCAATGGACTTTTGAACAGCTCTCCTTATTTTACGGCTCTCCCCCTGCTGCGACAGGGCCGCAAAATCCCGCCCATGGCTACCATTACTGACGCAAGCTGTTTTTTATTCGAGATTTATTTTTTAATTGAATTTAAATTCCACCAGTTGCCATGGTGGGATTTGAACCTGGAGCATTAGTCCGGAGCATTAGCATCATGTCTCATTCTTCTAAACTCCAAAGAATATAGGCCCAGTTCGCTTGGCCTCTCCTTATAGAATAATCCTCTCATCCTGGTAAACCTTTGTTATACTGCCTCCAATGCAAGCATATCCTTCCTTAGATATGGAGACCAAAACTGTACACAGTACTCCAGATGTGGTCTCAGCAAAACCCTGCACAGTTTTAGCAAGCCTTCCTTATTCTTGTACTCCAATCACCTTGAAATAAAGGCTGACATGCTATTTGTTGTCCTGATTCCTTGCTGTAGCTGCGTACTAACTTTCTGTGTTCCTTGTATGAGCACACAAGTCCTTTTGAACATTAGCATTTACAAATTTCACACCTTTCAAAAATATTCTGCTTTTCTATTGTTACTACCAAAGTAAATAATCTCACACTTCCCCAAATTATGCTCTATCTGCCATCTTGTAAGCCCCTTGCTTACCCTCTACTTCTGGTTTGCAATTTGTGTATTCTGCTGTAAAGACAGATACAGAAGTCTGGATTTTGGCAGAGACGGGCAAATTCTGGAGGCTTTGAAAAATGGTGGTCTGGACCCAATTCCGGGATTCCCACTCTTATTCCTGGTGCCGGCAATTTATCCCGGTGCAGGATGAGGATGAGGTTAGTGAGTTTGGACACTGCACTGCTGATTGTGGGAGTTGGCATCTCCTAACCTCCTGCACTTGTTGTGGAGTCAGGCCAGCCTCTTGAGGACTTATTTCACAGTCCCTCAGATGAGTCATAACCATAGTCTGGATTCAGGAACCTTTTGAAAGATATGTTAAAAGGTCTTAGCCATGACTCTTCCATGCCCCCATGCCTATTCCATGCCTCCATGACATCTCCATGTCACCTCCATGCCCATGCCCCATGCTACCTTCCACGCCCTCCATGCTGCATCAATGCCCTACATGTTCCCATGCCCTCTCAGCCCCACTCACCTAGTATGCACTATGTACAGAACCAATCAGCCATATAATAACAATGGCAAGTTGCAAAATGTTCATGCAAAAAACACCAGTTCAGAAATCTGCTTTGAAAAAAACTGCTCTTCTTATAAACCTATAAAAGTGTCAATCAGACACTGCCATTCATAGCTTCAATAACAAAAGCTTTACCACACTTCACACCTCTTAATCTTGTTTGAATAAACATACAGACATCTGAGGAAACAGATGCCTAGCCACCTGTTTCTGTTGAGATAGCTGCCAAATAGCCTCATTATGAATGCTTGGTTGAGCTCCCAGATTCACTAATGGATTTGTTCAGCAGGGATCTGTTTACACAGTCTAAAGTGGGGTGTTAGCTTTCATTGATTCACATCTTTGAGGTTATAATAAGTTATTTTTTTTAATTTAAAAAAATCCTTGTATGCTTATTTAGGCATGTTCATAATTTCTTTTTTCATTGATAATATTACCGTTATCAGTTGTCAAGGGGGTGTGGTTTCAAGAGCGTGTGAGGCCGAGGCAAATTTTGTGATGAGTAGCTCATTTCTGAACTCTCTAGAACTGTCCAAGCCAGCCGTGTGATGGAATATTTCCCACTTTCCTGGATGAGTGCCTGTTAATTCATGTTTAATATATGTTGGTTCTGATTTGTGTTAAAGTAAAAGTGACAAAAAGTGAAGTCTTGTTGTAATTTCTTGATTTAGGGGGTTGTTTAGTAAACTTGACTATTTTGGTTTCAGTTCCCCCATGGGGATCGTAACACAGATGATAAGAAAAATTATGTAAGGCACGCAGAGGGACTGAAGTTTGTAAGTTAAACAGAAAGACAAAAATGAAACTAAATGATTAGAGTGGGAAGCAAGCAGAGATATAAGGGGCAATTTTAAATTCCAAGTTGAGAAACTAAGGGGATGTATGGGCCACCCACCTCGAAGATGCAATGGGAGGCCTGGTCCATTTTAACACTTTGCTGGCTACCTGCCTGATCGAAGTGGCATCCAGAGTCAGCTTGATGGTTTTGAATCTATGAAGGTGGTTCAACGACATCAACTTGCATTTACATAACATCCTGCAACATAATAAAAAGTCCCAAGGCACTTCAAAGGAACATTATCAGACAAAACCTGACAATGAGTCACATGAAGACAGGTGACCAAATATTTGGGCGACAATATAGATTTTAAGGCACATCCTAAAGGAGGAAGTGAGGTAGAAAGGTTTAGGGAGGAAATTCCAGTGCTTAGGATTTAGACAGCTAAAGGAATAACCACCAACGGAGGGAGCAGCATTACATAAGAGACCATAATTGACGGAATGCAGAGGGTTGTGGAGTTGGAGGATAACGCAGAGATAAGGAGGAGTGAGGCCATGATTTGAACACACGAATGAGAATTTTAAATTTGAGGAAGCTGACCTAGAGGCTGTCAGGGTGGCATTCAGGTAAATCATGGGGGAAGGGGATTAACTGGACGATTTTGTGGATGGGGAGGGTGGAAGCCCAGGCAGCAACAGCACAAGCTTTCTGTGTGGAGTCTGAAGTCGAACAGATCAGTCATATCTTAATAAAAACAAATGGAACCCAAAAGGTGTTTAGCCAAGAAGGAAATATTTTAGCCCCTGAGGTTGAAGTGTCATTGGTTTAGTGTGTGGTTACAGACATAACTGGGGAACTCTGGTCATGGCAGCTTCCCTCAAAGGGATATCATTCTCTCTAAACCTGAACAGAATAGAATTGCAGCACACCCCAGATGTCATTGGAGCCCTGTGCAAATTGCTAGCTATAAAATGTGTCTTTTGAGTAGCTGCCATTTTTAATAATGTATCATTTATTTTAATTGGGGTTCTGGTGAACACATGTAGACGTTTGTCTCTAGCAGTCATTTCATTGATCAACCAGTTACGAGCTGCCCCAGTCCCATTATCCCCCTATTGCTCTTTAAATCTTCAGCTCTCAGGCCAAGGCATTGACAGAGGCATTGGATCAAGTTGCCTGGTCACCCTCCAATTGAAGGATTGATTTGCAGCATGGGAAAACCTAAAGAGAGATGAGAAATAACATTCAAAAAGGTGGAATTGTGGAGGAGGGAGCAAACAAAACTAATGTAGTTCAGCTTTTTTAAGAAAAGGTGAGTAAATTAGGCATGCTTTTTCATTTAATCTATAACAAAAGTATGTTGAACACAGACAGAAAGATCTTCAATATCTTAAATGTGCTCAGTTAGTTGGCCAAGAATACTCACAATTTTTTGATATTGCATTGCGAATGAAAGATGCTTTGTGAGTCGATAATTCTTGTAACTGCAGCTACATCTCACTAACTCTCAGGGTGATGGTGGAATGCTTCCTGATGGAGCATTTTCACTACATGTACATACCCTTTGGCTAGAATCGTCCGTGCCCGCTGGCGTCAGGTATCATGGCAGGCATGAGCGGACACTATGGTGGGGAGGCCAAAAATTGGTTTCACACAATTGTGCCATCGATGGCGGCTGCAATTCCTACTGCTGGATGTCGGGAAATTCATTGTAGTACATTTGCATATCGTTATAGATCCAGCTCGCCAGAGTCTTCCCACTATGCTGGATTATCTGAGCATGTTGGGATGCACAACAGCATATATAAGGTGTGCACCTGGTGAACTGCACTTTGAGGGGAACTCGGAGGTGAGTGCATAGTAACGTTGCGCAGTGATCGTGAGGGTCGCCTGTTGGACTTCAAGGTTGAGGCGCTGCGCATTCAGACAAGGGCACAGGCAAGTTGCTTTTACGTAGATGGCTGATAGTGCATTGCCAGGGCAAGGGCTGCACTGCGGTTGAGACAAGTTGTTGGGGGGCAAGGGCTGCACTGCAGTTGATGGTAGTGCACAAGCACGTGCAGTGCTGGGTGGAGGGGCGGGTGGGGGGGGTGCATAGGGGGGAAGCGGCCATGCGTTAGGGAAACCTTATAAAGTGACCATTTCTTCGCAGCTAAGACAGTTCAGGTGCAGCCACATTGATATGCGTGGAGTTGGGCCTCTGACTCAGACTGTAAACTAATGAGTATTTTAGTGGACAGCAGTTAATTGGACAACTGGGCACAATGTACAATCTCCTTGCTAAAGTTGGCCATGGAACAGACACTGGTGGAGGCGCTCACAGCCCCTTGCAATGTAATCATCCCAGTTTGGACCAGTCTCCCCCATGCCTCAAGCTAACAGTGCAGCCTTGCAGTGCAGTTTAGGAGAATGCCTGTACCTGAGCTGAGAGCACAGCACGCAGTCCAGTGGGCAAAGCTTCCGCCAATCGGTCACATGGAGTGGGGCGGAGGTGGGTGGGGTTTTGAGCAGCCTTGCAGTGCCCTAACCTCTGGCCATCCAAGTGGTGGCCAGCACTCTCTGGAATGCATTAAGGGGCCTTCAGACTTAACTAAGAGAGGTTCTGGGAACACCCAAGCTAACCCATGTGTTTCTCTCTTTCATCTTGCAGGAGGAGTACATCAGGAGCATGGAGCCTGGTGACCTAGCTGTATGCCTTATGGCTTACAGAGAGTGAAGACGAAAGAGAAGAGAGTGATGGAGGCGCCTGGCTGGGCAGAGGGAGGAGCAGCACCCTCGGGAAGAAGGAGCGGCTGGGGTTCCCGTGGAAGCTGCTGAAGAGCCACAGCGAGGCATTGCTGGTCGGCGCCTAGTGACACCCAGGGTCTATAGACACCGCCTTTCATCCCTGCAGATGACCAAGAACCAGTGTCGCCTAAGACTGCACATGTCTAAGGAACTGGTCGGTCACATCTGCCAGCTGTTGCAGGATTTGGCACCACGGGGGCATGGAGGGCATCCACTGCCTGCCACCATGAAAGTGAATGCGGCGTTCAGCTTTTATGCCAGTGGCTCCTTTCAGGGCTCCACAGGTGACCGCTGTGGGATAACACAAGCCTCCACCCACATATGCATCCATAAGGTCAACTTTGTGCATTTCATCACCAGGAAAAGTGTTGGGATGTACCCAAATCTCAGGTTTCCCGCAGGTGCAGGGTGCCATCAACTGCACTCACGTGGTGCTCAGATCTCCATGGCAATGGGTGGTCAACTATGTTAACCGCAAAGGCCTTCACCCAGTGAATGTGCAGCTGGTGTGTGACCACCACAAACGCATCCTGCAGGACTGGGCACAATTCCCAGGGAACGTCCATGACTCCAAATCCTTAGCATGTCTCAGATCTATGACGTCTTCCAGGGTCCATAGAGGCTACAGGGTTGACTCCTTGGGGACAGAGGCTACCTGCAGAGGATGTGGCTGATGATAGCCATGTGGTGGCCTCAGACTGCAGCAGAGAGAAGATACAACGAGGCTCATCTGCAACTTGCACCTTGGTAGAGCAAACAATCAGGATGTTGAAAATGAGGCTCTGGTGCCTGGACCAGTGGTGGAGCCCTGCAATACAGTCCGCAGAGGGTGTCACGCATCTTTGTCACCTGCTGTACCCTTTATGCCTATACAATGGGGAGAGGAGCCGGCTGAGGAGGAGATGGAGGAACTGGACGTCTCCTCCAATGAGGAGGATGTCAATGGGGATGAGGGTGAGGAGGTCCTCAAAGGTGAGGATGACGATGATGAGGCCATCACACTGGCAAGGCAGGAGTGCTTGGGAGGCCCTCATAGCTGCTAGATTCGTGGAGGATGATGACTACATGCAGTGAGGAGACACCAGCAATCCTCACATTGCATCTGTGAACAGTTGTCTCCAGTCTGGCTGATGTCATCTCACAGAGCCTCTGTGATGAGGCTCCTGTCATGGAGAGGCAGTGGAGGCCCTAATAGTCACTCGATTGCAGGAGGATGATGACAACATGCAGTGAGGACACCCAATAGATCCTCACATAGCCTCTGTGAATGTCTGACTCCTGTCTGGCAGAGGGCAGCTTGCTTGCGCTCTGTGATCAGGGTCATATCATGGAGATGCAGCCATGAAACTTTAAATGCACCTGATCCTTTGTCTGACCCTTTCAGGAGCACAGTGTCACTGGTCACAGATGCTGAAGAAATGGGGGGGCCAGCCAAACCTCAAAGATGCTGAGAGCACACAGAGAGAATGATAGAACTCGTGACACTGCCCAGAACATCCTGGCAGCAATGACAAGCACCTCTGAGATGGAGGCATCATTAATGTGTCCAGTGAGTGTGAAACTGGACCATCACTTTGGTCTGAAGGTTACACACACTGCACAGGGAAGAGGCCCTGGACTCAGACAACTGCCTATACCTTGTGCAGGAACCAAGGTTTCACATCTGAGTGACACAAACACTGCTTATCAGAACAAGGGGCCATAGGCAAGGAGACATTCTTGGGAGTTTATTGACAACAGTGAACATTATGTACAAGTGATTAACACCCATGCCCAGGCTATACAACTAATTCTCCTTAACTTTCCTAACCCTGCCGCTGCGTCTTGGTGCTCCCCGGACATCCACAGTGGAGGTGGAGGCAGCCTTCTGATTGTGACACCCTGTCTGTGATGATCTTGATGGGTGTCCTCTGGAGGGCCGAGACCTGGAGGACTCTTGCCTGCTTTTGGGGTCCTGCTGTGTGGCAGTGGCACTCTCCTCGGCCTGTGGAGCTGGAGCTGATGGGGTCACAGGAAGAGGGGATTCGGATGAGCCAGACACTCCTGGAGTCACCTGGGTGGATGGCCCTGGGCTGTGCACCTGCTGACCCTCCTCCCTAAGGGTGCCCGAGGGCCCCTGGCTGACTCCTTGAGGAGAAGGGGAAGCTGGAATGAGATTGAGCTGTCCTGCATCCTTCTCGCGTTGACACTGTTGGAAGCCAACTATGCCATCAGCGATGGAGTTCAGCCCTCACAGCAGTGCAGGAGCTATGTCCTGGAACAAGTCTCCATGGCAACTGCCATCCTGCCAGTGTTGACCTCAGTGTGTTGTCATGCTGGCGCTATCATCTCAGACTGAAGGCGGATGCACTCCTCCATTGTGCCTTGTAATCTGGTAAGTCCAGTGGACATCCCTTCCTGATGTTCCTGAGCTTCCCTTTGCAGCTCCACAACTGAATTATGACCGAGTCCAGAGGCTCATCATCTGACTTGAACTCAGCAGATTTCTGGTCTCCAGCAGTTTTCCAAGGCCAGAAACCTGGGAAATCCCTGCCGCCGCCTGCTGTGGATCAGACAGTGCAATGTGCTCACTGGATTGTGACCCTGAGGCTACTCTAGAACCTCGGACCCACTGATATGTGTGTCTCTGTGCTGGTGGAGGGCGTGGGTGAGCACTGTGACGGGTCTTCAATTGGAGTTTCAACAGATTCCTCTTCCAAGGTGTCTTCGGGTTTGAGTCGAGGACCTGAGTAGTGGATTCGATCAGCTGTTTCCCAGATGTGCCTGTGGAAACAAGGGGAGATAATTAATGCGTGGCAGTGGCCTGTGAAACAGGACACATCACTCACAGCATGGTTGTTTGATGGCTGTTGCACTGTTGGATCCTCACTTGGTAGAGCACCACGGACCTTTCCATCATCACTGGAAAGTTCCAGATCTTCGCTGGATGACTCTATTTTTGAAGTCTGTTCGAAGCTTGCTGTTGGTTATTCCTGCACCAGTCTGCGACCTCTCCCTCTTGTGTGTCAGCTTGCCCTGCATAAATACAGGTAGAGAGAGTGTAAGCAGGATGTCTGCCTGGCCAGATGATAAGGATGCCTATCATATGTGGGTGGTAAATGGTCCCATGGACGGGATAAGGACAATGAAGGTGTGTGTGAGAGGGTGAATGGTGATGTCCCTTGAACTGGCAGTGAGTGAGGGCCCTGGAGATGTGTAATGGGTTGGTGAGTGTGTGAGTTGAGAATGATGAGAAGAGCGACTTACCCTAGTGGAATGGAGGAGATCATTCATCCTCTTTCAGCACTGGGTGGCTGTCCTCTTTTGCAGGGCATTGGCATTGACCACCGCTGATACCACCTCCCAGCCGGATTGATGATGCTGCTGCCTTTCCAGCAGCCAGAGTGGGGGTAGAGGGCATCATGCCGGGTCTCCACAGCTCCCAAAAGGTGTTCCAGGGACACGTCACTGAATCGAGGGGCTTCAGTCTTGCCTTTCGGGGTCATGTCTCCTGTGCTGCAGCCCTGGGCTGGAAGCACTGAGAGGTGTGCATGCAGCTGCATTTTAAATACGGCGCCCGGCGTGAGGAAGCAGCGAGGTGATGGCATGGAGGGCGAGTGACAGCCCACCCACCCTCGAAACGGCGTGTTTCCTGGGGAATGCATAATTACTGAGGCGGGATTGGGATGATATGGCATGAAAAGCCACCATTGCGGCCAGCGAGTAAAGTGTTCTTTTTCCTGCCCTCTACTGCACTTAGTGCAAATCTGGGACGATTCTGCCCTTTATCTCAAAAAGATACCCTACCCTCAGTACGCAAATATAAATTGTCAGTGCTGCAAATTTTAGCACTGGATTAAATGACAATGGGCATTAAATTACAAAGAAGTTGCCCAACTCTGCTCTCACTAATCCAGCTTGACCCCTTGGAAAAAAGTGCTAATGACCCAGTAGTAAAATAATGCATGCATAACTTGGTACATTTACTTTGACATTCCTGATACCATAAGACTTCTTCCTCATTTACTCCCTGATCTGAGATTCTATTCATTCCGCCACCTCTATTTTTTTATTCATTCATGGGATGTGGGCATTGCTGGCTAGGCCAACATTTATTGCCCATCCCTAATTGTCCATCCCTAATTCCTGCAGTCCATGTGTTGTAGTGCACCCACAGTGCTGTTAGGAAGGGAGTTCCAGGATTTTGATCCAGTGACAGTGAAGGAACGGTGATATAGTTCCAAGTCAAGACGGTGAGTGGTTTGAAGGGGAGCTTGCAAGTGGTGGTGTTCCCATGTGTCTGCTGCCCTTATCCTTCTAGGTAGTGGATTTTGCGGGTTTGGAAGGTGTTGTTGAAGGAGCCTTGACGAATTTTTCGCTCAGCGTGTGGGCGCGTGCCCGACATGCTTGAGCAGGAAATAGTGCATGATGACGTCGGACGAGTGCCCTGACATCCTCACACACTCACGCGATATTTCAGTCGGCGGGTGCATGCGAGAGTTGGCCGTGCACCCGCCAACAATTAAGAGGCTTATTAAGGCATTAACATATTAATCAACCATGATTTTTTGCTGCCTGTCCAACATTATGGTTGGCGGGCGGGCAAATTGGCCCTTTCTGAGGAAACCTCATCCAAGGGCAGGATGAGGTTTCCGATATTAATTAAAAAAAATATAAAAATGCTTGCACAGAATTTTCATTTGGTATATGTTCAGGTGACTGTTTCTGTGGGCATTTTTCCCAGATTTTAAAGCCTGTTGGATTTGAATTCTTCAGCTCCCTGAGGCAGCTCTCTGCCGTCAGGGAACTTTCTGTGAGCGCTCCCCTGTGCCCGTGTTGACTTCAGCGTTCGTCCTCCTCCTACCCCCACCCTGGCAGCTCTGAGCCGTTATCTGGCCAACCAGCATGAAATTGCGGTCAGGGGCCGGTCTCAGGCGGCGGCCCATTTCCTGGCTGCTCGCAGGCCCGCCGACCACGCCCACATGCCGTACTCAAAATCCTGCCCTTGGTAAGTTCGTGCAGTGCATATTGTAGATGGTATACACTGCTGCTACTGTGTGTCGGTAGTGGAGGGAGTGAATGTTTATTGTGGTGGATGGTTTGCCAATCAAGTGGTCTGCTTTGTCCTGGATGGTGTCAAGTTTCTTGAATGTCGTTGGAGCTGCACTCATCCTGCACTCTCCAAGTGGAGAGTATTCCATCACACTCCTGACTCATACCTTGGTCATGGTGGACAGGCTTTGGGGAGTCAGGAGGTGAGTTACTCTCCGCAGAATTCCCAGCCTCTGACCTGCTCTTGTATATGGCTCGACCAGTTCAGTTCCTGGCCAATGGTAATCTCCAGGATGTTGAATGTAGGGGTTCAGCAATGCCATTGAATGTCACAGGGGATGGTTAGATTCTCTCTTTTTGAATATGGTCATTGCTTGCCATGAGTGTAACTTGCCACTTATCAGCCTTCCAGTCCAGGTCATGCTGCATATGGACATGGACTTCTTCAGTATCTGAGGAATTTAAAATGGTGCTGAACATTGTGCAATTATCCACGAACATCCCTGCTTCTGACCTTATGATGGAGGGAAGGTCAATGATGAAAGATGGTTGGGCCTAGGACACTACTCAGGAATTCCTGTAGCGATGTCTTGGGACTGAGATAATTCGCCTCCAACACTACAACCATCTTCCTTTGTGCTGGGTATGACTCCAACCAACGGAGAACTTTCCCCCTGTTTCCCATTGACTTCAGTTTTGCTCAGGTTCCTTGATGCCACAATCGGTCAAATGGTGCCTTGATGTCAAGGACAGTCACTCTCACTTCGCCTCTTGAGTTTAGCTCTTTTGGCCAATTTTGGACCAAGGTTGTAATGAGGTCAGGAGCTGAGTGGTCCTGGTGGAACCGAAACTGAGAGTCAGTGAGCAGGTTATTGCTGAGTTAGTGCTGCTTGATAGCACTGTTGATGAACTTTCCATCACTGTGCTATATCACCTGTATCTGAGCAGCCTTGACCTCAGCTTTGGAAGGAAGCCTTCTGCTCTGAAGAGGGTCCCTTCTTTGCGTCTTGCAATATTGCATCTTTAGTAAAGAGGGTCATTCCACCTCTTCCCTCCGCCCACCCCAGTTCCTGCTGTTACTTATTATACATGGAATTAAGTTATATGCCATATCTTTCAGTTAGTTCTGTCACAGCCATCTTCTTCTTAAACAGTCCCTCAGGGTTAAGGATAACTTGCTTCCACACCAGTTGGATGGGTTCTGAGATGGCTACTACGTCCAATACACAATCTGTAGATTCTGCCACATGTGGGGGAATTGGTGCTTGAAGCTGCTTGGTAGATGAATTGTTTGGAGATTTGTGTGCTCTCTCCAAAAGCTTGACGTCTCTCTGCATGTTCCTATCAAAGTCTCTTGATGTATTTGGTGCCTTCTCAAATGAACCTTCTTCATTTTGGCCAGTGACAAGACAGGGACTCTCATGAGGCAGCAGGAAGGGGTTGGATCTCTTCACGGATGCTTTGAAGACATCACTATCACAGTTATCTGTGGTTACTGTGTCAATGTCACAAATTTGGGTCTGCACTGAACCCCCTCAGATCTTGTGGCACCTACCTCTTCTCCAAATAGTGTGAGTGTCTTACTTTTGTAAGAATTCATTCACATTGATCAATCTCTAATTGTATGACAGTGGAATACAGGGTATAACAATAAAATCCACTCCTGATCCAGTCTGATTCTCTGTGTCCTTTGTATGTGTACTTTATTCAATTTCTCTGTGGCAGATTGATTAACATGAGATAAAACAAGGCTTTGTTCAACTTGTTAAGTGGCTTTATTTCACAATAAGGTGATTGAAGAGATCAATGATATGATCAGATTAATTTTGCTCAGTTGGTAAAAATGACCTTTTTGTAATGATATAAACATAAGGAATGTATGACACTATTACCCTTTACTGATTATCTTAGTTAAATAATAACATCTTTACTTTCTCTCTTACAATTGAGGACAGAACCTTCTCTCCCTCCCATTTCCTGTCTTTCACAGCCATTTGCTCCCTGTCTGAAGGTGTAATGTCTTATTTCCAAAAGCCAATCGGTCTCTCTTCTTCACTGTCACTTCACAGACAGGCCAAGGCGAAATGTTTCTCAAACACAGTTGGCCTTGATATTAATCCCCCGGGGTAGGAGAGGGTCAGGGGTTAAAGAGTTAAAAACAGGGAACATGTCTCCAACAAGTTAGGTACGCTCTCGTCACTTGTTTTCATGGCAGTGGATATTGGAGTGTCCAAGCATATCGCTGTAGAAAGGCAGGGTACTCAATTAACATATTTAAATCAGGCTCCTACAGTACAATTGGAAGCTTTATTTCAACTTTAATTGAGGCTGCACACGTTTCCCAAGAATCAGGAAACCCGACAGCAAAAGGGAAACAGAAACTGCTGGCTCCAGAAGGTGATTACATCTCTCAACACTTCTTGTGAGCCAGAAGAAGTAGGAATGCTTCCCCCCAGTCCCTTCAACCTTCACCCTACCCCTTCTCTCTTCCTCACCCCCACCCTGATTGCTGGTTTCCTGCTCCCCCAGCCTACTCAATTACAAACCTCCCTGTTGCTCTCATAATGGTGGGCTTTCTTGCCTCCCCTGATCCTGGTCCTTACCCATCCTAAGCAAGGACTTTCTACCCCTCCAGATTGAAGGTCCCCTCCCCCGCCCAATCACAGGCTCTTTCCTCCCTCCAATCACAACACTCTCCCCCTCCTAATCACAGGCTCCCTCCCACTCTCAAGCATGAGCTCTCTCCCCCTCCCCAGTGCAGGCCCTCGCCCTATACCAATTGCAGGCTTTCTTCCCCCTTCGATCACAGGTTCTGTCTCCCTATCCAGCACGAGCTCTGTTCCCCTCTCGATCACAAGCTCTCTCCCCCGGCTGATCACAGGCTCCCAGCCCCTCTCGAGCACCAGCTCTCTCCCTCTCTCAGTTACAGGTTCTTTGCCCCCCCCACTCCTGACTGCAGGTTATGCCCCCTTACCAACTGCAGGTTCTGTATCCCTCCCCACAATGAGTTTTCTTTCTCTTCCAATCCCAAGCCCTCTCTTCCCTCCCAGTCACTGTCTCTTTTGCCCTCCTGATCATGAGGTGTCGCCCCCTTCTGGTCACCATCTCCCTCTCCCTCCCCCTCCCAATCACGGTCTCCCTCCCCTCTCAGTCACTGTCTCCCTCCCCTCCCTCTCCTCACCGGTGCTCCCTCCCCTCCCAATCACTGTCTCCCTCCCCTCTCAATCACTGTCTCTCTCCCCTCCCTCTCCTCACCGGAGCTCCCTCCCTTCCCAATCACTGTCTCCCTCCCCTCTCGATCACTGTCCCTCTCCCCCTCCTTCGTGAGTTTTCTCCCCTTCCTGATGACTGTCTTTCTCCCATTCCCAATCATGGACTCTACTCCCGCTAATTTCCAGATGACTCTGACACCCTGATTGTGGGGAACCCTACCCATGGGCGTCCAAGTTTGTGCTCCTGCTGTCAGTGTCTGTCCATCCGAGCTGCAGCCAGCCTGCTCATTTGGCTGATTGGGAAACACAGTCAAAAACATGAGGTCCCGCTGTTAACTTCAGCGGGTACTCTGCAGCCCGGGTCTTTGGCCATTTTCAGCCTCATCCACACGCCGCAGCCTTGCCAAGAACTTCGGGGCCAATGGTGAAAAATATTTTTCCAATTGCCTAGACAAGCTATCAAATCATTTATTTAATCTTTTGGAAAAATAACACCTGTTAAACATTTAATCCACCCTTTGTCTGGGTGTCATTGAATAAAACATGGGGCAGAATTTTCTGGCTGACTTGCGGGTGGCAGAGCCCGCACATCAGCGTTTAAAATGTCACGCACTGACGTCAGGCGAGTGTCCCGACGTCAGCGCGCACCATCGCGATATTTAGCTGGGCGCGCTATGAAGTGCGACGCGGGCCCACCATTAATTAAAGGCCTTGTTAAGGCCCTTAACTTGGCAATTAAAGCTGATTTTGAGGAGCCCGTGCGATCTTCGGCTTGGCGCACGGGCCCAAAGGGCAGGCGGGTAACTGATTTTTTAACAAACCTCATCCACGGGCGGGATATGTGGGCTCAGAGGGGTTGTTAATGTTTTATCTGAAGTATTTATTGCAGAGAGTGTTTTAAACTTGCCGGTGTGATCTGTAGCAGTTCAGATTGATTTCCAATAGCTTTCTCTACACTTTGAAGCTTCAGCTCACCAGTCTGCAGACAGTAATCTTTATCGGGCCATCAGCTTTCCGGAGGCCTCCATTTAGCCTGGGTATGGGTTCTGACATCTCCACTGGAGGCAGCTCCTCTGAGGAGGAAGGGAGGGATAGAATAAGGAGGAAGCCAGTAGTGGACAATCAGCCTCCAGGGGAGCCACCTTTGGGAGGCCAGGTGCAGACACAAGGGGCGCAGGGCCAAGAGGTTGTCCAAGGTGGAAGGGGCCACAGAAGATGCCACTATCCTGCTGCCAGGGTATACAGGTGGCGAAGCAGCTACCTCAATATGACTGAGGTGCAGTGCCGAAGGAGGCTGCGACTGTCAAGGGGGACAGTGAACTATATCTGTCAGATGATTGGCCCTGAGATCTCCCCTAACTGTATGGGTGGACACCCCATGCCAGCGGCTCTGAAGGTCACAGTTGCCCTCCACTTCTATGCCTCTGGCTCCTTCTAGGGCTTGGTGGGTGATCTTTGCGGTGTCTCCCAATCAGCTGAACACACTTGTGTCAAGTAGGTTACAGACGCTCTGTTCAGACGTGCATTGACCTTCATCCACTTCCGCTGCGACCAGACAAGTCAGGCACAGCGAGGCCGAGGCTTCGCGGCCATTGCTGGCTTCCCCTGCATCCAGGGTGCTATAGACTGCACACATGTGGCCATCAAGGCGCCAGCAGGTGAGCCCGGTGCCTTCGTCAACAGGAAGGGCTTCCACTCCATGAACGTGCAGATAGTGTGTGATCACAGGATGCAGATTCTGCAAGTTTGTGCAAGGTACCCAGGCAGCTTCCACCACGCCTACATCCTCAGACACTCCCAGGTGCCGGGGCTCTTCAGTGCTCCGGCTCGGCTGGATGGTTGGCTGCTGGGTGACAAGGGCTATCCCCTCCGGAGGTGGCTCATGACGCCTATCCGCCATCAAAGAACAGAAGCTGAGCAGCGCTACAATAGGAACCACGGCACCACAAGGGCTGTGGTGGAGAGAGCCATCGGTCTTCTCAAGATGCGCTTCTGTAGCCTGGACCGCACAGGGGGCGCACTCCAGTAGCCCCCCGACCGCGTCTCTGTGAATAATGGTAGTCTGCTGTGCTCTGCACAATCTTGCGCTGGAAAGGGGGGACGCAGTTGATGATGAAGACCTTGACGCAGTGGATGAGGCTGCACAGGATGAATCCAGCAGTAGCTCAGAGGATGAGGAAGCACAGGGCAATGATGAGGGGCAGCACGCCGACCCGCTACTACACCAAGGAGACAGGGACATCTGGGACACTTTAATCCAACGAACCATCAGCTAGCTCCACACACATAGATCAGCAGGACCAGCATTGCCTGGCACTTCCACATGTGGCACTTAGGTGCTACATCTTCCACCTCATCAGCTGCAACTAAGGGCTTAGTACAGAAACATCAATGTCCACTCAAACACTCATGATATGACTGTGAAACATACAAATGCAGCACAAAGGAAACACCCTCAGCCATGGTCGCAAGTGTGGACTTTATTGCCACCAAAATAAACAACAAACGTCGCTCTGACGCACATAATGATATATTCCCTAATCTAGAGCCAACACAAAATCACCAGTGACAAACCCGTGGAGTGCCTAACGTGCCTTATGCTTACGTTTGCGGGTACTATGTCTTGGTGCCGCCCCATCGCTCAGAGTGGCTTGTGAGACAGCCTGCTGACTCTGCTGTCCTGTTGGCCTCGATAACCTTGGCGGGCGTCCTCTGGCCCGTGAAGCCTGTGCTGGCCCTGCCTGGGGGGAGTGGCCAGTTCCAGAACTGGCACCTCCCCAGTTGTTGCACCCTCAATGGATGCAACGGTCACTGGCAGAGGAGCGGAGGAGCTGCTGCCCTCATCCGGAGTGCCCTGAGAGGAGCTCGCAGCGACGACAGGCAGCTGCTGTGCCGACGTGAGGTCACATTGGACCTCCCTGCTCACCGCAGATGGATGGGCACCGAGCAGCGACACTTGGTGCCCAGAACATCTCCCACATTGTGAATGATCACCTGTGGCCATTAGTGCTGTGAGGGCTTGCAGGTCAGAGAGTAACCCAATCAGAAGATTCTCAATCTGCTGGAAGCCTCTCTCCATGAGAGTCGCCAATCTCTCAATGGAGGAAGCCTGAAGCTCTGTCCTGAGGTTCATGCCATCACTGACACTCTGCCTGGATTCCTCCACCACAGAGACCAAGTGAAGCACACCCTCATGCAACTCTGCCAGATGCTCCTGTGCACCCTGCTGCTTGTCCTGCAGCTGCTGCATGGCTGACATCTCCAGAGGCACATCATCACTGCCAGACTCAGCATGTGCCTGTTCCCCTGCAGTCCTCCGGCTGCTGGCGCCATCGGCACTCTCTGTCCGTACCATCTCCTTCAGTGATTGTGAAGTGCCCTCTCCACTGTGCCCTGGGACACTAGCCGATGTCATAATCCCCACCGATGCGGTAGTCGCGGAGCTGGTGCCTGGCTCGCTGAAATGATGTGACCCAAGTTGCAAGTGTTGGCCCTCAGGTGTGGAGGGGGGGCTCTGGACTTGTTCCTGGCGGCCACACGGTGGTGATGCTGAAATTAACAACAAGGACAGTGCATCAGTTAGCGTTCAGTCAGTAACACCTTTCATCCCTTTCCCCCCCAGCCTCATAATGCGCTCACCCTTCAAGAACCTAAGGAGACGAACATTGGTGGGGTGGTAAATAGTCAAGAGGAGGCCCAAACATTACACGCGTATACAGACAGGCTGGTCAGATGGCCTAAGGAATGCCACATGGAATGTTATGTGGATAAGTGTGCGGTTAAGCACTTGGGCAAGACAAACAAGGTACGGGAATACATGAGTAATGGTAGGATCGTGGGAAGTCACGGCGATTACAGGGACCTTGCTGGGCAGACCCATTAAGGTAGCAGAACAGGAACATAAAGCGTTTAACAAAGTCAAAGCCAGACTTGCCTTTATTAGCTGAGGAATAGAATGTAGGAAAAGGGAGGTCATGTTGCAAGTGCAGAAAACGCAGTCGAGGCCACATCTACACTTCTGCGTTCAGTTGTGACCTGCGTTTCATGGGAGGGATGGCATTGGAGTGGGGAGAGTGCAGAGGTTCCTGACCAGGATGCATGCTGGCCTGGAGAGTTGGAGTTATGAGGAAACATTGCAAACACTGGTGACATTTGCCGTGGAGCACAGGAGATTGACAGGTCACATTATTGACCTTCATATCGTTATGAGGGGCATAGAACGGGCGGACAGAGGGCAAAATTTCCCCTTGGTGCAGGGAGACTAACGTGGTGGCATTTATTTAAGTTGAGTGCCATGATGTTCACAGGTGAGGTGCTGAGAACCTTTTGGACAGGGTAATGTGGGACGCACTGGCTGAAAGGGTGGTGGAGGTACAAACCCTCCTAAGTTGCTATAAGTCTTTGGATGTGCAGCAGCGATGCCATGTCATGTTAGGCCATAGGGATAGTGGTCACAAATGGGATAATGTGACTTTGGGAGGTGCTAGAGATGCGCATCCTCAAGGGGCCGAGTTACTTTTGTGTATGACCCACATGTCTGACTGTATCAGTCTGTGAATGAGCAGTGTTGCTGCATTACCGATTGCAGCAACCATCAGTGCTTTGGATGGTGGGGAGACAGAGTGGATGGGACTGTGTCCCTCAAATACCTGGCCGTTGCACCCCAGCCTCGCCGACACCTGCCGACCTGGCCGCCTGCCTCCTCCCCAGCTGCATGGCCTGCTCCTCATAAGAGGTGAGATGCTGCAGCCCGGCATGCCCACCACCAGTCTGCAGACGCTCCCGGCTATTGTTCTCTCTTTTTGCCTGCAGAACAGAGAAGAGCATTTATTGGGGCTGATCGCTCATGTACTCTGCACGTGCACACCGCACCCCAACCACAGTGGCCCATCTGAGGCCTCCAGCGGCTCCTGTCCACACTACTGGTGATCAGTCACCAGAAGATAGTACGGCTGGTCCCAACTCCCTCCCCCAACGGCCACCTTGGACACATTCGGCGTCCATCACTTTGAATAACACATGGGTCTTAGCGCCCATGGCAAGGAGGCGCAGCTAGGTGTGGCGCCGAGGCCAGCAGATGGCTCTTGGCCACAACACCTTGAGGCTCCCCTTCCACCATCTCATCACCATCAATAAGACATGTGTTGGAGTTCTGAGTATGTGTCCAGCTGCCTCCCCTGCAGGTTGCCCCCAGGCTACTCAAATGCGACAAACACCAACATATGCTGTGGGGAGAACCCATCTTCTCTTCAACCACTAAGGCTGATGTAAGCATGGTCAGTACCTGTTTGCCCACCCAGCGTGCGCCAAATGCCCAATGTAGTAACGACACTAAGACGTGGGGGGGGTGGGGCAGGCCTCAAAGGCTAAGGCTACCTGCTGGGTAAAATGGCCAAGGCCGACATGGTGCTCACCCTTCCAGAGCGCAACAAATCATTGAAGCGCTTGCGGCACTGGGTCCCTGTGTGCCACACAGCAACTTGAGAGATTACAGCCTCCGCCACCTCCTGCCACACCTGCCTGGTCACGTGAGGGGCCCTCCTCCTCTCATCCTCTGGAAACAACACCTCCCGACGATTTGACACCTCTTCCAGGAGGGCAGCAAGGCAGGCATCGGAGAACCTAGGGGCACATTGGCCCCCCCGCTGGCCTACCCTGCAGCCTGCCCCCCTCCTCCTCCTCTGCCCTGACTTCCTCTGGAGCCCAGTCGCTGGTCATGGTGAACAGCCTAAAGGAGGCTGCCTGGCCTTTCTTTATACAGCTGTTGGTTCCCCATTGGAACCAACGGTCTGAACACGCCCGCTGCCGATTTGAATTTCCCGCTGAACACGGGAGTCTGAAACATGATGGCAGGCCAATTAACAACACAATTGTTGTTAATTGGCCTGCCCGCACAAAATGGCATCGCGACCCGTTTCACTGGCGGCGATCGGCTCCGCGCCCACCCGACAAACGCAAAATTCAGCCCATGGGAAAACACATTTCATTTAAGGCCCAGCATTAAAAGTAACTCAGACCCTTTCTGAGGAAAATAACCAAAAAGCCCTGAAACATGACAAACAAGGATCCATTATGGATAAGTTCCATCTGGTACTTATATAACATCCATAATCTGAAAGTAGTGGAGACTCCAGGATCTAATGAGCACAATGTGATTAAATTAAAATTATGTGGTAAACAGCACCAGCATGAATATATAAAAAAGGTTGTCTTCAAAACAAGTAAGTGAAGAATTAAAAGTAATTAACTGATAAATTTTGTAGAAAGTTATCAGTTGAGGAAAAATAAACACTTTTAAAACATAATGTTCAGAATGCGAAGTGGAAATAAAATAAGCATTCTCAAAATGGATAAATAATTAAATAAGTTTAAAAAAAGCATAACAGCCTACAGGGAAAACAAAAGGAAATCATTGGGAGGAGCATAGAAAGATGCTGCGATAACTTAAAAAGAATATTACAAGCACATAGAGGACTCCGTAAGGGAATCTAGCTAGATGTTATGCATAACACAAAAGCATTCTTTCGGTAATTTCCTTGCAGTGCACTTAGAATGCATTAAATTAATGATATTTATAGCACGCTTGTAAAAACAGGCAGCTTTATTCTGTGCGCACTCACAGGAGCACAAAGCTTCACTCTGCAGTTTCATTGAGAGACTGAAGTTTCTCATGATGACACTGTTTCTTATGTATTCATTGATAATTGCAAGTGCTCCATCAGTTAATGATTTAGATTTTCATAAACTTAAAAACTGATAAACTTTAGCTGTCCTCAGAAAACATTCTTGGGGCACTGAGTTTTTTTCAATTCTTTCATGGGATGTGGTTATCACTGGCAAGGCCAGCATTTGTTGTCCATCCATAGTTGCCCTTGAACTGAGTGGCTTGCTAGGCCATTTCAGAGGGCAGTTAAGAGTCAGCCATATTGCTGTGGATCTGGAGTCACATGTAGGCCAGACCAGCAGATTTCCTTTCCTAAAGGACATTAGTGAACCAGATAGGCTCTTACAACAATTGATGATAACTTTCATTGTCACCATTACTGAGACTAGCTTTATATTCCAGATTTGTTAACTGAATTCAAATTCCACCAGCAGCACGATGGGATTTGAAACCATGCCCCCAGGAAATTAGCCTGGGCTTCAGGATTACTAGTTCAGTAACATTACCACTACGCCACCATTTCCCTCCAAGTTGTTCCCTAAGTTGGCTGGCAATGGTGGGTACCAATGTCTTTTTAAAAAAATCATTCATGGGATGTGAGCTTCGCTGGCTAGGCCAGCATTTATAGCCCATCCCTAGTTGCCCTTGAGAAGGTGGTGGTGAGCTGCTTTCTTGAACCGCTGCTGTCCATGTGGTGTAGGTACACCCACAGTGCTGTTAGGAAGGGAGTTCCAGGATTTTGACCCAGCGACAGTGAAGGAACGGCAAAATATTTCCAAGTCAGGATGGTGTGTGACTTGGAGGGGAACTTCCAGGTGGTGGTATTCCCAACTATCTGCAACCTGTAGTCCTTGTCCTTCTAGATGGTAGTGGTTGTGGGTTTGGAAGGTGCTGTCTAAGGAGCCTTGGTGAATTCCTGCAGTGCATTTTGTAGATGGTAAGCACTGCTGTTACTGTGCATCGGTGGTGGAGGGACTGAATATATTTGTGGGTGTGGTGCCAATCAAGCGGGCTACTTTGTCCTGGACAGTGTCAAGCTTCTTGAGTGTTGTGGAAGCTGCACTCGTCCAGGCAAGTGGGGAGTATTCCATCACACTCCTGACTTGTGCCTTGTAGATGGAGGACAGGCTTTGCGGAGTCAGGAGGTGAGTTACTCGTCATACATTCCTAGCCTCTGACCTGCTCTTGTAGCCATGGTATTTATATGGCTAGTCCAGCTCAGCTTCTGGTCAATGGTAACCCCCAGGATATGGATAGTGGGGGATTCAGTGATGGTAATACCACTGAACAGGCCTGAAAATCTGACCAAAGACAGCTGGGGTGGGGGAAGGATTGTCAGAAGCCCAAAAAAATAAGAGGCACCCCATGTGTGGGGAGGGTCACCGTAAAAAAAAAATCAAATTGTCATTTACTTTGGGAATCCAGGCTATGATTTGGACCTGTGCCTTTGGTGATCCCTAAGCCACTGGTAACTCAGGCATCATGCGTGGTCAGGCCAGTGTTCGTCATATCTTGGGACCCAGTGAAAGCTCAGACAGCAGGAACCCCTGGCATAAAGGGTCCTCATTCCCATCGTTGCTTGCAGTAAGAGGTTGAAGCTCATTGACAACCACTGATTAAACGTCTTCATAAGCATGTTTCTAAGTGTTGCTTAACCAGTCTTTAACATGTCTTCTCTTGTATTTTGGACCCCAAAAACCTTGGCATTATCCATGCGAGCATTCCTGAGTAACACTCCAGCTATGTATAAAGGATCGCGTGGTTGTTTTCCTACATCTGTTTCCAAGTAAGTATAATGACAGAGACAGCGGTGCTTGGCTTTGTATTGAATCCTTCTTTCTTCTTAATTGCAAAAGTCAAAAAATATTCTGTATAAGTATGAAAGTAGCAAAGCAATTTTTATTCAAAAAGTCAAAAATAAAACCTTCCTTGACAGCCCCCGTTTGTCGATTAAGACAGGTCGGGACTGAATGAGAGCTGGGGCAGAAGTCCTGTCAGGTTTCAAAGGGGACAGTATTCCTCTGATCTGCATCCAGTGTTATAGGTGAAATCCATGTGCAGATCCCTCAGATATCCAGTTGTATGTTCGTACGTTACTGTTCTCTCATCAGGTGTAGTCAATTGCAGACACCAGAAAGCCATATAGGAAGTCAGATAAATGCTCGGTTGTATCATTATACTGCCACAGCTGTCATTATACTTTTTATATTATCCATCACCTCATTGCTTTCTGTTTGCACTTGCATTGAGAGTTATAAGCTGACTGTTTGGAGACATGAGCTATTGACAAGGGCTCCAAACAAGGGCTATTTCAAAACAATTGGTTCATGAGTTCTCTTAGGATATCAGATTCAGCAGGAACTGCAGTCAGATCCATAAATGAACTAAAACCCTCATCAAGCAAACCATTGAAGTCCTCAAACAATAATTCAGATATCTAGGGCTGAAATTTTTGTGCCCACTGGCGTCAGGTGTCATGGCGGGCGTGAGCTGACAATATGGTGGGAAGGCCAAAAATTGGTTTCATGTCATCGTGAAACCAGTTTGCAATTGTTCACTCCACCCGGCAATGGCTGGCTGCGTTTCCTGCCGCTGCACGTTGGGAACATCATTTTAATACATCTGCATATCTTTATAAGCTCTGCTTGCCAGAATCTTCCACCCATGCTGGATCATCTGGACACTTCGGCATGATTGCACGCTGATGTGTTTCACAACTGAACATAAGCGACAGACACCTAGCGGGCTGCACTTCACTCGAGACTTTGAGGCTTGTTTGCCTACATTGTTTCAGGCAGCACTCACAGTCATCAGCGCCAGGCTTCACAGACAGAATCACATCACATTTAGGGGGGCTCACAGGCAGATCCCTATGTATGAGACCAGCTGGGAGTGGCTTTTCAACAGCTGCAGGGCTAGGGCTTGCTTGGGGAAGGGGGAAAAGCGGCCTCAGACAAGGGAAGAGGCTGCAGGGCTAGGACGTTATGGGGAAGGGGGTATCCCAGGGTGTTTGTGGGAGCGTACGTTGACCTGTGCAAATGACCTCAAGAGGGTGAGGGCCCCTTTCTGCACTAGATGGTGAACCTCTTCAATGCAGCATTGGCACTGACCACCACTGCCACCGCCTCCGAAGCCAGAGTGGTGACACTGATGGGCCTCCTGCAGCCAGTGCCGGGGTAGGGGACATCGCGGCAGGCTCCAACCATGTCCAGGAGTCACCCCAGGGATGCAACACTGAATTGGGGGGCCTGCGGTCTTCTTGCCTTTCGGGGCCACATCTTCTGTGCAGCAGTCCTGGGCTGGAAGCACCGAGAGGCGTGCGTGCTGCTGTCCTTTAAATATGGCACCCAGTACGAGGAAGCGGCAAGGTGATGGCATGGCGGGCAAATCAGAGGTGGGCAGTGAAACGGCGTGTTTCCTGGGAATGAATGAGGCGGGATTGGGACGACGTGGCATGAACACCTGCCATTGTGTCCAATGGGTAAAACGTTCTTTTTCCCGCCCTTAGTGCACATCTGGGATGATTCCGCCCCCAGACGTATCTAATGGATTACCTTGGACAGCCAAGAATTGTCGTATTCTGTTAACTGCATAACTTTGCTTTGTAATGAGGGCAACATATGAAGTCACCATTAGAAGGTGGCCTTCAGTTGGGAGGTAGAAGAGTAAGGATAAAAGGAACATTGATGGGTTTGATGTGATAAATTTTTCTCACCAGGGATTTGCACTAGGGTCTCAGCTTTTTACTAATAAATTACTGATTTGAAGGAAGTGCTAGGGAGTTATACATCCAAGTTTGCAGATGACACCAGGATAGGAGGTCAAGGAAGTTTCGTAACTAAGATCAGGAACTTATAAAGGGGGGCTTAGATGGACAAAAAGATTAATGGAATGTTGGCCTTTATCTAAAAGGGGTTATAATGCAAAGATGAAAAAAATGATGCTTCAGTTGCACTGCGCCTTGTTTAGTTCCCAACTGGAGTATTGCAATCAATTTTGGGAACTAAACTTTAGGCTTTGGAGAGGGTACAGCCCAGGTTCACCAGAATGACGCCAAAGATTAATTCTCTTGAGCTTATAAGGTTGAGGGTGATCTAACCAAGAAATGTAGAATTATAATAAAGGAATTTGATAGACAGGTCACTTGCAGAACACTGGGAACTCTATACGCGTAAAGCAGGTAGTCACGTCCAGTCGAAGTCTAATTGAAAGATTTAAGCCAGAAGTAAAGACATCAACAAATGTTGCTGTAATAGGCCTTCAATATTCCTATTTCTGAAACAGAATGTTTTATGTCTGTCCATTATGATAATGATAACCTTTTTCACAAGGGTGAATGTTTGCAGTGTGATAATTATTCTGCTGCAAAAAGAGTAGAGCTGGTTTAATATGTGCCCTGAGTAAGGACTTCTAAATCACACCATGGATGGAATATAATGCCATTGCCTGAGGTGAGTTTGTTGGCGAGTGGGCATTTAATTAGGCAGGAGAGTGCTGGGTAAGAACACCGTCACCTTCCCACCTCCTCCCCAGTAAAGTCTGGGGCAGGAAGGCTTGTGGATGGTCTTCCTGTCCTGCCACCGATTGAGGCCCTTAAGTGGGCAATTAATTTCCACTTAAGGGGCCTCAACTGGCTACCACATTAATTACCTAAATAGGCTAAACCTAAATCAGAGCAAACCTCGTCCCGTGCATGAAGTAGGTGGATTACTAAGGAGTGCTCCAATTGTCACTTCTTCCCACTGGCCCCTTGCAAATAGGATGGCATCCCACTGAATCTACCAACTCTGGCAGGGGTTAGTGTTGGAGAGCCACAACAGGCAAAATCCTGCTGCAACTATTGGAATGCGCTTGTGGAATTCTGGGGACCTTATTTTTAGTACCATGCCCATGCTTCACTTGTGAGAAATTATTTTCAAAATTATTTTTGTGTAGCTCCATTTGTTCCTCTTCTCTTCCTTGCTTTTTAAGCATTTGTGTCTTTTTGATGAATCATACATGTATATGTATTTTCAATATTTCCTCATGTTTACTCTTCAGGTTAGTTTCATTTTATTGCTTTTTTCAACAGCAGGCAGGCAGACAGGCAGGCAGGCAGGGTTCTTAGAAATTCAAGACGGGATGTGATGATATAATTCAGATCCCGACTATATTTTAATGCTGGACAGCTGTGGCTGGGCAATCAATGCCAACGTCACCAGGAGCAACAGGCAGGAAGAAACAGCAGGTCCAGAAGAGAGATGAAAAGCTAAGTATTTTTTAAAAAAAGGTTTTCTTTTGAGCCATGTAGAAACCTTGGGCTTCTCTCCTCTTACCAAGATAACTGACCCCCAGCCTCCCCATGTTCACCTTCTGTCACTGACTTGACTGCTGGGCACTGTCCCTGTGGGTCTCCAGCTGTGGCACCCTGCTGCACTTGACCTGCCCATTGGCCTGATATCACTGACACTTTTTTCAGGGAGAAATTTAGACCCTTCTATTTAAATGAGGCCTATGGGAGTAAATAGGTTTCTGATAGCTGTCACATCGATGGAAAATTGTGACTGAGTGAAATCTACCAATAGCTTTACCAGCTAACCAAAGACACAATGAACTGTTTAAAGAGGACCTGGTTTAAAAAAAAATACAAGGAAAGACACTGGCCAATGATAGTTACCATCAGCCTTATATTGAAAGTTTACCACTCTTCTGGAAAGTTCCTAATTGAATTCCACTGCAGACCTGCCCTGACCTGTTGCATGGAATTTCACACTGGGGGGGGTGGGGGGGTGTGGGGATGTCAAGGCCTACTTCAAAAAGGGACTCTCGAAAAGACTCTTGAAAAGAAGGCATTAAAAGTACAAAGTGCTGGGCTTTAATCAGCTAGAATTCTGCCAAGACAATGGGAACTGCTAACCAGCCAGATACCCAACAAACATTCAAAACCCCCTGCAAAGGATGAAATAACCCCATCCTTGTTGGTTTCTACTGTCCTGAAATGTGCAAAAAGTTTCTGAGATGAAAGATCAAAAATGCGATTACTTGTTCGACAATAATGACTGCAAGACATGTTAATCAATTCCTTCCTGGAATATACCAACAGGAGGTTTAAGAATTGGTTTTACCAAGCCAGAAACAGAGAGAAAAAAAATCAAAGTAATCAGGAAATACTGCTGAAGGGAACAGTAAGGAATCTCTATCTCTCTGTCTCTCTCTCTCTCAAGCTAAGATTGACTCCAGCAAGGTGCAGTTACCTGAACTTCAATTCAACTCCAGGATTTTTAAAGAAACCAGCTAACTTCAAATGGCTGCAATGTTCAATAATCCATGCCTCAAGGACAAGCAAAATACTTAATCATATACACTTTTAACTCCTATTTGGACTCTAAATTTTCTTACTTCTGTGTGTGTGTTTTTGTTATTTTTTTCTCAGGTTTCGTAACTAATAAACTTACTCATTCTTTGATTCAAGAAAACCTAGTTTGGTTGGCTCCTTATTAAAAAGTAATTACATTTGGATTGGAAAAGGCATTTATGGGGAAAAGAATTTTTAAAAAAGCTTTTGTTGGGACCAGCTGAGGGGCTGAATAAAAGGGGAGCCAGTTCACTCCTCCTCACTCGGTTGTGACATAGCATAGTATGAGCACAAGCTGCCCTGAAGTTAGTAATTAGGCCCAGCTATCCTTCTTTGATACTCTATAGGTAAAAACAAGGTCACAGAGCTTGACTTGTGTGACACTTGATTGGAAAGCACAAAATCCAAATGGGCTGCGGCTCACATTAATAGAGGAAGTTGTGGGGGTGGCAGCAAAGAAGGCTAAGTTTTCAAAATGACACATAGGAGAACATGCTGAAGCGATGAAGGTCATGGTGCAGGAGATGCATCAAAGAAGTGTGGCCCTATTTGGTTAAAAAAGCACAGCTAAATTGTGGGAGGTCACTAAATGAGTCAATACAAGCATCCAGGTTATCATATCTTGCTGCATACGAGGGAAAGTATGGTGGTATCAGCAGTAAGATGAAGGTGAACTTGTTCCTTACTTTTGCCCACATTTCTTGTGGGGGCCCATCAAGCATCATCGACGTTGATAAAAACTGAAGTTAAGAATTGTTGCATCTTCTCTGCACAACCACTTCCCTTTGCATACACTCCTGTATTGTGGCTTAAACTGTAAAGTGGAGTGAAATGGCACACCTAATTTTCTGACCCTTGTCCGTTGTACGGAATGCCTTCATGATCCTTGCTTGCAAACTTATTCTTATATCTCTCAGAGGTTCTGTACTGTTTTTTAACCAACTTATTAACAATTCCCACGTTCTACATATTTTTCTGTGAATTTAAGTCAAAATCTTTTATGTGGAATGATGTCAAAAGTTTTGTGGAAGACTAAATAAATAATATCTTATGGACTGACAGTAATTACTTTATCTAATAAAAAGCAAGGAGATTTATATTCATGTTAAAAATGAAGGTTTACTAAAACAGTTCTCTGTTAGTAGCAACCACCCATGCTGCTTTATAGGCGAGCTGTTGCTCATTCAAAGTGCTTGTGGCAATAGTGTCAGGCAGGGTGGAAGAAGTGTTACCCATAGTGTTTAATGAGGTTTCATTTTAATCACAATGGTGTGTGATATGTTAAGTGTTTCAAAGTAATCACGTATGGATTGAACTAATAGATTTTACAAAACACCATTACAGCAATAGCATTGTACTTATGTTACTGCATACTGAAGGGTAAGGATGCAGTTGATTATTAAAATGCACCTATAAGTCATAATCTCAGTCAACAAAACAAAAATCTACTCCATTGTAGCTGAGTGATTCTTCAATTTCAGTAAATTATCGTCTAACTTAAATCTTTCAGGACATTCAATTTATCAGCACAATATTTTCCCAAAGTCTTTTTAAACAGTTGCATTTAATTATAGTAATGAACTCCTTATAGACTGAATATTTTAAGCTTTGAGTCTTTGAGCTACTTTCCCTCGCCTGCTCTCTCATTCTCCCCATTTAAGCCAAAGCTTTACCCTTTTGCTTCTTTTAAAACACAGCTCCCTGTATTTAGCTGGGTAATGGGATTTATGATTTTGTTTACATCAGTATCCATGGCAACACACCATAAAAGATCAGTTGCCTGGCAACTTGTATTGTGAAGCTGCAATGGAGGATGGAATTTTTTGTGTCTCTGAAGGGAGGGCTTGAGGAATAATGAAAACTTCTGCTCATACTTCTGATGAATGCTTTTATTTTCAAGGTCAACTAAATGTTTTTTCAGCAAAGACTAATGCACTTTTCATCAAAAGATGCACCGTAAAATGTTTCCACAAGATTATCCTGTCTCAGAGTTGGGGACAACAGCTTAAGAAGCTTTTTTTTCTTTGCATGCTGGTAGAAAATTAGGTTGAAACTAACTGTGGGATTGTACCATTGAAGCAAGTCCCACTCATTTACTGACCCTTTCCGCATTCATTACCAAAGACTATTTAAAGACTATTCTAAAACACATACTTCTAAGAAATTTGTTTATTTATTAGATACATTTCTGTAAATGTTATTTTGAATTCTTAATACAGTAGTTATATTCTTATTCTAATAATATTTTTTAATAAGGAATAATTAGAGTCAACAAGCTGCTTAAATTGTTCCTTCAATTTTTGCGTATTTAATATTCCAAAGTTATTGTTTTCTAGGAATGAATTAGAATAAATATGTTTTGGTATATTTAACGAAATTTATAAAGTAGATGCTGACAGTGACTTACAGCTGGTTTCTGTTGTAAATGTACATTTGAACTTTGTTCACTATTGCAACATATGTATTTCTACTAAATTGAGAATTATGCCTTTTTAAAATGTTTGCTGACAAGAGTGATAATTCTTGCTAATAGCAATATGTTTTAATGGTTAATGGTTAAAACACATTAGGATGTCATTTTGCAATGTGTACCATTGCTCTTTAAGTTAGTTGAATTAAGTGTGCAATAACCATCTGTATCAAATAAATGGTAGTACAGTTAAATCACAAGAATCTAAAGGCTGTAGGATCAATGATACTGAAACAAGTGTGAAAAGCATTGTCTTAATTTTTAATATGAAATGTTTGTGCTGATTCATCATTTAATGAGTATTTTGTAATTGATGATTATTTGTAATATTTGCACGATAACCATGAGCTACTTTACAAGAAACAGCTTGTAGTTTTTAACTCTGATATTCAATTGTTCTGCTTTGTTCCATCTTTACATCCTCAACAGTGCTCTCCATCTCCCAGAAGTGATCTAGATTACTTAAGCCTGTGTATTCATAAGGCAAAAATGAGAAATATACAGTATAATAGAATAAAATATAAATAAAAATTATGAGGCAATTTTTGAACTGTCAAATGTAAAGACATTTGAGTCAAGTGTGAGTTATTAACAGCACAGAGTAAGAACTTGGTTGATCATGCCTAATGATCAGATCCACCTTGTTTTAGTGCGCTGCCAATGTACCAAGGTGCACTGTCTTGGGATTTTCAGAGGGCCCATAACTTCCAAGCTCCAGAGCGTTATACCTGGGGTGGGGGTAGGGTGGGGTGTGGTACCCCAAAGATGTGTTGGGGACCACCACCCCCCATCCCGGAAGTCCACATGTATGGAATTCACAGCAATTGCTTGGGAAGTTCAAACTTCCATTGGGCAATTGCCCTGCAATGGGAACCATCCAATTTAAATTGCAGTCTTCAGATGGTTCCAACTGTCCTACAGCAATAGTTACCCAGAAAAAGTTAGGAGAATTAAAACAACTTCTAACTCCTGAGTAACTATAGTCCTGAATCCCTGACTACCCTCCCCAACCCCTGATTAGGTCCCACCCCCCAATCACCCTCCAACACCCCATGGGACTCCCTGGCTACCCCCCACTCCCTTGACTACCATCCCCACCCACCGATTATCCCCCACCCCCTGACTACCTCATCGACCACTTACCATCCCTCACTGACCACCCGATCGCTCCCACTGACTCGCCCCCACTGACCACCCAAACCCCCCACTGACCAGCCCCCCCACCGACCACCTGATGCCCCCGCCACTAACCAGCCCCTTACTGACCACCTGAACCCCCCTTCCTACTGACCACCCAATCCCTCCAAACTGACCAGCCCCAACATCCCACCCTACAGCCCTCCTCCCTGCCACATTCTACCCATTTACTTTACACACTTGCCTTCTCCCTGGCTCCTCAATGTGGTTGGACCTTTAAACCCACCTGCTTGACGTCAGCTAGTGCCATAAAAAAGGGGGTGTGGCTTTGTATCTCCCAACTCTCCTGCACTTGACAGAAGGCCTCAGGAACCTGCTGCATTGCACCTTTCTCAAGCGGTGAAGGTCAGGTGAGAAAGGTGCAGCTGCATTTCAGTGTAAGTAACTAGGAACGGAGTGGCAATCCTACTGTGATTGTCACTCCATGAACCTTATGGCCCCTGTTTATCTGTGTACCCTAAATATCCTAGTCCTAACATGTAGTGTTTGATGCCGAAACAGGGTGCTTGAACAGAACTAACAACTTCCATCAAAATTGACAAAAATACATAAAAATGTTTCATTGAAAATAAATTGTTGCAATGTCCACATGCAATTGTACATGTCTACAATATATAATAAAAACTTGTAAATTCTCAGGTATAAAATTCTGAGGCTTATTTTTCTCTCCCCCACCCCCATCTCCATCTGAACGCAGGTTGCTTGGAACAGTCCAGGTATGTACATAACTCAAAGATTTGCACCCACCAGGGTCAGGCGATTTAAGTATTGTAGGCTTGTACCAGCAATGTATATATAGTGCCTGCAATTTAACTCACACACGTTAAGGGGAGGAATTTCTTTTGCTGTGGTTGGCCATGAAGGCTAAGTGCTTTGATTGGAAGCTTGGTGGCCTGTGTTTGAAAGGAAATATTTCCTATGGAAGTAGTTTTTGATATTTGGCTGCAGTATTGGAAGAAGTAGGATACTCTATATGACATATTGCTATTGGAAGTGGTGGAGAGTGGGGAGACGTACTATTTTCCTGACATGGCAATAGAGTCTCAAAGAATGTGGGTTAAGATACTGGCAGGAGATAGCAGACAGAATAAATGGTGTCATGCTGGAGAATCAGATGTGTAGCCATCTGTTTCTGTTGATACAGTTCCCAGATGAACATACAAACATATGAGCATACGAATTAGCAGCAACAGTAGGCCACTCCACCTGCTCCACCACTCAATAAGATCATGGCTGATCTGATTGTAACCTCAACTCCACATTCCCGCCTACCCAGATAACCTTTCACCCTCTTGCTTATCAAAAATCTATCTACCTCTACCTTAAAAATGCTCAAAGACTCTACTTCCACTGCTTTTTGAGGAAGAGAGTACAAAAGACTCATGAGCCTCTGAGAGAAAAAAAATTCTCCATCTGTTTTCAATGAGCAACCTTTATTTTTAAACTGTGACCCACTAGTTCTAGATTCTCCCACAAGAGGAAACATCCTCTCCACATCCACCCTGTCAAGCTTCCTCAGGATCTTATATGTTTCAATCAAGTCACCTCTTAATCTTCTAAACTCCAGCGGATACGAGCCTAGTCTATCTAGCCTTTCCTCATAAAACAACCTGCCCATTACAGGTATTAATCTAGTAAACCTTCTCTGAACTGCTTCTAATGCATTTATATCTTTCCTTAAACAAGGAGACCAATACTGTACACAGTACTCCAGATGTGGTCTCATCAATGCCCTATATAACTGAAGCATAACCGCTCTACTTTTGAATTCAATTTCTCTCGCAATAAATGACAACATTCTATTAGCTTTACTAATTACTTGCTGTACCTGCATACTAACCTTTTGCATTTGATGCAGTAGGGGACCCAGATCTCTCTGCATCTCAGAGCTCTGGAATCTCTCACCATTTAGATAATATGCTCCTTTTGGACAATTTCACAACTTTTCCACATTATACTCCTACTCACTTAACCTATCTATATCCCTTTGTAACCTCCTTATGTGCTCTTCACAACTTACCTTCTATCTTTGTGTCATAAGCAAATTTATCAATCATACCTCCAATCCCTTCATCCAAGTTATTATGACTGCTTGGCTGAGCTCCAAGGCTCACTAATGGATTAGCTTGGTAGGGATCTGTTTACGTAGATTGAAGTGGAGTATTAACTTTGATTGATTGGCATATTTATGAGGTTATAGTAAGTTATTCTTATTTTGAACTGCTTTTTAATGGCTGTATGTTTATTTGGGCAAGAGTAAGAGGTGTCAAATAGGCTAAAACTTCTGTTATTGAAACATGAATACCAGTGTCTGATTGATACTTTTATAAGGTTGTAAGAGCAGTAGCTTTTTTCAAAGCAAATTTGTGAATGGGTGTTCACTATTTTCCAATCTAATGGAAACTTCCCTGAATCTAGGAAACTTTGGAAAATTAAAACCAATACACTAACTATCTCCCTAGCCACTTCTTTTAAGATCCTAGGATGAAGTCCATAAGGACCCAAAGACTTGTCAGCTCACAGCTCCAACAATTTGCTCAGTACTACTTCCCTGGTGATTGTAATTTTCCTGAGTTCCTCCCATTTCATGATTTACAACTATTTCTGGGATGTTACTTATATAGTGAAGACTGATGCAAAATACCTTTTAATTCATCTGCCACCTCCTTATATTTCATTATTAATTCCCCAGATTCACTTTCTATAGGACCAATTCTTACTTTATTAACTCTTTTCTTTTTTAACTATCTATAGAAACTCTTACTATCCATTTTCATATTTCTAGCTAGCTTTCTCTCATACTCTAATTTTTTCCTTCCTTATTAATCTTTTGGTCATTCTTTGCTGTTTTTTATATTCTATCCAATCTTCTGATCTGCCAACCATCTTTGCACAATTATATTGTTTTTCGTTAAGTTTGATACTATCTTTAACTTCTTTAGTTAACCATGGATTGTGGGTCTTTCCCTTGGAATTTTTGTTTCTTGTTGGCATGTACCTATTCTGTGTATTTTGAAATATCCCCTTAAATGTCTGCCACTGCACCTCTATAGGCCTATCCCTTAATCTAATTTGCCAGTTCACTTTGGCTAGCTTTCATGCCTTTGTAATTGCCCTTATATAAGTTTAAAAGACTAGTCTTGGACAAGCTCTCTCTCCCCGAAACTGAATGTAAAATTCAATCATATTATGGTCACTACTACCTAAGAACACCCTTCACTGTGAGGTCATTAACTAATCCTATCTCGTTGCACAATACCATGTCTAGTACAGCCTGCTCTCTGGTTGGCTCCAAAATGTGCTGTTCTAAGAAACTATCTCGAAAACATTCCATGAGCTCCTCATCTGGGCTACCTTTGCCCATCTGATTTTTCCAATCTACATGTAGATTAAAATCCCCCATGATTATCGCCGTGCCTTTCTGACAAGCACCCTTTATTTCTCCCTTTATTCCCCATCCCACCATGTGGCTACTATTAGGGGGCCTGTACACCACTCCCACAAGTGACTTCTTGCCTTTATAATTTCTCATCTCCACCCAAACTGCATCTACATCCTGGTTTCCTGAACTTAGGTAATCCTCCTCTAATGTGCTAATACCTTCATTAATTAACAGAGTCACATCTCCACCTTTCCTAGGTTCCTGTCCTTCCTAAATGCCATATACCCTTCAATATTCAGGTCCCAATCTATGGCCAGGATTTTCCTTGCCCGCTGGCATCAGGCGTGTTTGGTGGTGTGAGCGAACAATATGGCGAGAAGGCCAAAATTCGGTTTCAGGACATCGCGAAAGCAGTTTGTGATTGTCTGCTCTGCTTGCCGATGGCAGGCCGTGTTTCTCGCCATTGGATGTCAGAAAACTCATTGTAATGCACACGCATATCATTATAAACCCAGCCCGCTGGATTGTCTACCCATGCCGATGTGTTTCACACCAGCATATAAATGGTATGCACTTGGCAGGCTGCATTTTGAGAAGAACTCTGAGGTAAGTACACAGTAACATTGCGGAGTGCTCGCCCAGGCCGCCTGCTGGACTTCAAGGTTGAGGCGCCTTGGCGGTGGGTGGGGTGGCGGGGTAGGGCTGCCCTGGGGTTGAAGGTACCACACAAGCATATGTGGGGTGAGGGGGGAGGGTGGGTAAGCGAAGCGGCCACGCATTAGGAAAACCTTGTATAAAGTGACCATTCCTCTGCAGACAGGACAGGTCAGGCACAGCCACATTGATATGATTGGAGTCGGGCCTCTAGCTTATCTGTCCACTCAGGAAAAGTAGAGGCAACAAAGTACCACCCAGTGCTCCAGAGCTTTTCACCCCCTGGGCACAGACTGCAAACTAATGAGCATTTTAGTGGGTTGAAGAACAGTTGGGCGAATGGGCATATTGTTCAATCTCCTTACTAAAACTGACCATGGAGCAGTGATTGGTGGAGGTGCTCACAGCCCCTTGCAATGTAATCATCCCGGTTTGGACCAGTCTCCCCCATGGTTTATGCTAACAGTGCAGCCTTGCAGTGGGGGTTAGGAAAATGCCTGCGCCTGAGCTGAGAGCAAAGCATGCAATCCTGTGGGTGAAGCTGCCGCCAGTTGGTCAGATGGAGTGGGTGGAGGTGGGTGGCGTTTCAGACAGCCATGTAGCGCACTAATCTCTGGCCATTCAAGTGGAGGCCAGCACTCTCCAGGATGCATTAAGGGACCTTCAGACTTAACCAAGAGATGTTCTCAATACACCCATACTAACCACGTGTCTCTCTCTTTCATCCTGTAGGAGAAGTACATCAGGATCATGGAGCCTGGTGAACTAGCTGTTTGCCTCATGGCTTACAGAGAGTGAAGACAACGGAGAAGAGACCGACTGAGGTGCCTGGCTGTGCAGAGGGAGGAGCAGCACTCTCTGGAAGAAAGGGTGGTTGGGGCTCCCTCACATGCCCCTGAAGAGTGATAGTGAGCCGTCGCTGATCGGCACCTAGCTAGGCTCTATAGACGCTGCCTTTCATCCCTGCAGATTACCGAGAACCAGTGTTGCTGACAACTGCTCATGTCTAGGAAACTGGTCAGTCACATCTGCCAGCCACTGCAGGATTTGGTGCCACGGGGACATGGAGAGCATCCACTACTAGTGTCTGTGAAAGTGACTGCGACGCTCAATTTCTTTGCCACTGGCTCCTTTCAGGGCTCCACAGGTGATCTCTGTGGGATATCACAAGCCTCCGCTCACAGATACATCCATGAGGTTCTGGATGCCATCTTCTCGAGGGCACATAAGTTTGTGCATTTCGCCTGGGACCAGGACAGTCAGGATGCAAGGGCGATTGGATTTGCCCAGATCCCCAGTTTCCTAAAGGTGCAGGGTGTGATCAACTGCACTCAGATCCTAGTCGCAGCACGTGATCAACTACATCAACCACAAGGGATTCCATCTGCTGAATATGCAGCTGGTGTACGACCACCAGAAAAGCATCCTGCAGGTGTGTGCACAGTTTCCAGGGAGTGTGCACGACTCCTACATTCTGAGTGGGTCACAATCCCGGAAGTCTTTCAGGGTCCACAGAAACTACAGGGATTGCTCCTCAGGGACAAGAGCTACCCACAGAGGCTGCGGCTGATGACACTCGTGTGGCGGCCTCAGGCTACAGCGGAGCAACAGTATAACGAGGCACATGCTGAAACCCGCAACTTGGTGGAGCAGACCGTCAGGATGCTGAAAATGGGTTTCTACTGCTTGGACCGGTCTGGTGGAGCCCTGCAATATAGTTCACAGAGGGCGTCATGCATCGTTGTCGCCTCCTGTGCCCTTTACAACCTGGCACTGCAACGGGGAGAGAAGCTGGCTGAGGAGGAAATGGAGAAGCTGGAGGTCTCCTCCGATGAGGAGGCCTCCGATGACAATGAGGTGAGAAGGTCCTTGAAAGCGGCGATGACGGTGATGTGGCCCTCGCACTGGCTAGACGAGGCAGGTGCACTTGGGAGGCCATCATAGCTGCTAGATTTGTGGAGGATGATGATGACATGCAGCGAGGACACTCCATAGATCTTCACATAACCTTTGAGAATGTCTGACTCCTGTCTGGCTGAGGGCAGCTTGCTTGTGCTCTGTGATCAGGATCATGTCATAGAGACGTAGCGATGAAACTTTAGAAGCATCTGATCCTTTGTCCGCCTTCAACCCCTGAGCCCTTCAGGAGCACAACCTCACTGGCCACAGATGCTGGTGTGATGGGGGCCAGCCCCACCTTAAAGGTGCTGAGAGGACACAGAGAGTATTAGAGAACTCTGTGGTGCCTGCCCACAACATTCTGGCAGCAATGACAAGCACCACCGAGGTGCAGGGATCAATAATGTGTCCAGGGAGTGTGAGACTGGACCATCACTTTGGTCTGAAAGCTGCACAGAGCACAGGGAAGAGGCTTTGGACTGAGACACCTACTTTTATCTTGTACAGAAAGGTTTCACATCTGGGTGACATGAACACTGCTCATCAGAACAAGGAGCCATAGGCAAGGAGTTTATTGACAATAGTGAATGGCATGTGCAAGTGATTAATACTTGGGCCCAGGCTGTGCAACTGTGGCTCAGTTCATAGCACCCTCGCCTTTGAATCAGAAGGTTGTGGGTTCATGTCCCACTCCCGGAAAACCAAGAACTGTGATTGTACTCGAAAGAGTTACAATCTGTGACTGTTGATAACTCGAAAGAGTTACATCGTCCTAACCCTGGCTGCTCCCTGGACATCCACAGCAGAGGTGGAGGCAGTCTTCTGACTGCTACGCCCTGTCTTGACAGGCATCCCCTGGAGGTCCTGAGGCTTAGAGGGCCCTGGCCTGCTTTCGGGGTCCTTCTGTGTGGCAGTGGCACCCTCCTTGGCCTGTGGAGCAGGAGCTGCTGAGGTCACAGGAAGAGGAGATTCGAATGGGCCTGACACTCCCAGAGTCACCCGGATGGATGGCTCCGAGGTTACACCTGCTGATCCTCCACCCTATGGCTGCCCAAGAGCCCCTGGTGACTCCTTGAGGAGAAGGGGTAGCTGGAGTGAGATCGAGCTGCCCGGCACCCCTCTCACGTTCACACTGTTGGAGGCCAACTATGGCATCAGTGATAGCGTTGAGCCCATGCAGCAGTGCAGGAGCGATGTCCTGGACCAAGGTCTCATGGCAGCCACCATCCTACCAGTGTTGACCTCGGTGCATTGGCATTCCAGTGCTATGACCTCAGACTGAAGGTGGACGAACTCCCCCATCATGCCTTGCAATCTGAGGAGTGCAGCGAACATCCCTTCCTGATGTTCCCAAGCTTGCCTTTGCAGGTTCAGTAACGGTGACATGACCGAGTCCAGAGGATCGTCATTTGACTTGGACTCAGCAAATTTCTGGCCTACAGCAGGCCTCTGAGTGCCGGGTTCCTGGGAAGTCCCTGCCACCACTTGTTGTGTATCAGACAGTGCGATGTGCTCACCAGATCGTGATTCCGAGGCTCCTTTCAAGCTAGGTCCCACCAAGGTGTGTGTCTCTGCGCTGGTGGAGGGTGTGGGTGAGTGCTGTGACAGGACTTCAAGGAGGGTGCCTCCAGATTCCTCTTCAGAGGTTTCTTCGGGGCTTTATGGGAGGCCCTGGGTCGTAGGCTTGGTCAGCTGTTTCCCAGATGTGCCTGTGAAAGCAAAGGGAGAAAATTAGTACATGGCAATGGCCTGTGAAACAGGATACATCACTCACAGCATGGTTGTCTGATAGATGTTGCACTGTTTGTTGCCGGCCAGCTGGATGGCTCTGTTTTCAAAGTCCGTGAGGACCTTGATTTCAGGCATTCCTCCACTGGTCTGTGACCTCTCCCCCTTGTTGTGCCAGCTTGTCCTGCATGAATAGAGATGGAGAAAGTGTAAGCAGAACACCTGCCGGACCAGATGATAAGTATGCCTGGCAAGTGTGGGTGTTAAGAGGTCCAATGGACGGGATGAGGACAATGAAGGTTTGTTTGAGAGAATGAATGGTGATGCCCCTTGAGCCGGCAGTGAGTGAGGGCCCTGTGAATGTGTGATGGGTTTGTGAGTGAGTGAGCTGAGAGTGATGAGAAGAGTGACTTACCCTGGCAGAATGGAAGAGATCATTCATCCTTTTTTAGTACTGGGTGGCTGTCCTCATTTGAAGGCTGTTGGCACTGACCACCACTGCCACCACCTCCCAAGCTGGATTGGTGATATTGCTGCTCATCCTGAGGCCAGAGCAGGGGTAGAGGACATCACAGTGGGCCTCCACAGCGTCCAAAAGGCGCTCAAGGGACACGACAGTGAACCTGGGGGCTGCAATCCTTTTGGTTTTTAGGGCCATGTATTCTTTGCAGCAGTCATGGGCTGGAAGCACTGGGATGTGTGTGCACAGCTGGACTTTATAATGGCACTTGGCGTGCTGAAGCAGTGAGGTGATGGCAGGTGGGCGAATGAGAGCCTGCCCACCATGGAAATGGCATGTTTCCTGGGAATATATAATTAATGTGGCAGGTTTGGGACGATATGGCGTGAAAAGCCACCATTGCGGCTGACGGGTAAAACATTGTTTTATCCACCCACCCCCAAATATAGTGCAAATCTGGGACAATTCCACCCTATGTCATCAGCTTGCAGCCATGTCTCTATAAGGGCTATCAGATCGTAATTATTTATTTCGATTTGCACCATCAGTTCATCTATTTTGCTTTGAATGCCACGTGCATTCAGATACAGAGCCTTTAGTTTTGTCCTTTCATTATTTTTGTAACCTCTAGCCTTATCCGCTAATCTACACTTAGAATTGTGCTTTTTACCCCTTCCTATCACGGTCTGTTTATCATTTGTCATATTAATACCATTCTCTCTGCTCTTTGAATTACCACATTGTAGTAATTATGATTTTATTTAGTGTGTAATGTACCTTTAAGAATAATACTTGTTAAGGAAGATCACATGATCTGTAGTAACCAATAGGAGAGTAGTGCAGGCTACCTCAGCGGTCAGTGTAGAGATAGAGTTGGAGTTGAAAGTGCACATGTAGTTGCTGCTGAGTATATTGTAAATAAACTTAATATTCCACCTAAGAAGTGTCTGCAGATCAATGGTATGATTAATATCACAACTCAGCCACCCTACAACAAACTGGCAATGAGGATAAAACAGAATTGAACAGAAGAAATTAAGTTGAAAAAAAATCGGCACTAAACCTCGCCCAGTGATTGTAAGTAGCACGCACTGTTAGAACTGAAGAAGTTATCCCTCTCAAAATGCCCACAATTTGGGAGAATTGATCCTTTTGAACCTGCCACAGGTGATTGGTCTCAATACTTAGAATGCCTCATGTTCTTTTTTCAAGCGAATGAGATTACAGGGGAAGAAAAGAGGTGAGCAATCCTCTTGAGTACTTGTGGGAGCAAAACCTACATTCTGATTCAAATTTGATGGCACTTAATGCCCCACATTTGAAGAATTTTGATGAATTGGTGGACCTCGTGAAGGGTCACTTTCAACCAAAGCCCTCAGTCACGATGCAGATGTTCAGGTTTAATTCGTGAAATAGAGCCCCGAGTGAGACAATTGCATGCTACATGGCAAATTTGAAGCAGTTAATGGAACATTGTGAGTTTGGTACATCCCTGAACTGCATGCTCAGAGATTGTTTAGTGTGTGGTGTGAAAGAGAACACTACTTAGAAAAGATTATTATTCAAATTGAATCTGGAGTTCAAGAAGGTGTTAGAGATAGCACTGGCCATGGAAAGTGCAGTAAGAGATTCAAAAGCAATACAGGGTGTGCAAAATGACACTGCCCACCACAACGGGCGGGAAACCTCAGCCAACAGAGGCGTGAAATGGCGAGACTTTGCCGAGAAGCGAGAAACAGTCCCCACTGGCCTAAGAATAAGGAAAAATAACTTAGCAGTGAAATCAAAGAATAATTTTAATAGAGGTGGAAACAATCAGTCTTTTAGCGATTGGCAGTTTAAAGAAATCGAATGCTACCATTGTCTTAGAAACGGACATATGATGAGGCAGTGCAAGGAAAGATTCAAGCAGACTTGTAAATGAAAGAAGAAGCCCAATGAAATCTACAAGATAAAAGAAGAGCCTGAAACAATAAATTCAGATATTTACTCATTGTTTAATCTGAAAGTTGTAAAGACAGAATCAATATTTGTCACAGTGAAATGAAATGGCAAACCTGTTGAAATGGAAGTAGACATGGGAGCTTCCACTACAGCAATTGTGGAACATACCCTCAGACATTTGAATAATGGTGCACATCCATTAAGTTTAGAAGAAATAGCCGCCAAGCTAAAAACATATAGGGGTGAAGACGTTCAAGTAAAAGGCATAAGCAGAGTAACTGTCCATTATGGAAGCCAATGGGCAAAGCTACCCTTGATGGTGGTAGCAGGTGAAGGGCCAAGCCTCCTGGGGTGAAATTGGTTAAAGGAGATTAAGTTAGAATGGTCTGAAATTTTCCAGTTGAGAGCAATTGGGCTACGGGAGCTACTTAGAAAGTACGCCACTGTCTTCAAGGACAAACTGGGGAAGATTTGTGTGGATCTGGAAGCCAAGATTCGTGTGGATCTGGAAGCAACCCCTCACTTCATGAAGGTGAGACTGGTGCCATATGTCCTGTGAGAAAAAATTGCCATTGAACTGAACAGGCCAGAGAAACTGGGCGTTAAACTACCTGTTCAGTTCTCAGAATGGGTAGTACCCATAGCCCCCGTCCTTAAACCTGACCAAAGCGTCCGAATTTGTGGAGACTACAAATTAATGGTTAATAAAGTAGCTAAGCTAGACAGGCATCCCATTCCAAAAATTGAAGACCTGTATACCAAGCTGGCAGGAGGGACAACATTCACAAAGTTGGACATAAGTCATGCTTATCAACAACTAGAGTTGGATAATGCCTCCCAGGAATTTGTCACAATTAATACCCACAAAGGGTTGTACCAATTTACACGATTGCCTTTCGGTGTCTCTTCCGCTTGTGCCATCTTTCAGAGAACAATGGAAAGCTTACTGCAGGGACTGCCCCAGGTTGTAGTCTGTTTAGACCATGTATTGGTGACAGGATTCACTGAATAGGAGCATTTGGCAAACTTAGAAGAAGTTGTAAAACATTTCTTGCAAGCTGGGGTGCATTTAAAAAAAGATAAGTGCATGTTCCAGCGAGGGAGGTAATCTATTTGGGTCATCAGGTAGATTCACAGGGCCTACACCTGGTTGAGGAGAAAGTGAGAGCCATAAGAGAGGCACCTGCACCAAATAACACCTCAGAACACATATCATTCCTAGGAATGATCATCTATTATAGGCGGTTCTTACTCAATTTGTCTACAGTGCTGGCCCCCTGCATTCTCTACTCAAAAAGAACCAACGTTGGTCTTGGGAGGCGTCCCAGAAAGAAGCTTTCATAAAGGTGAAACAATTGTTGCACTCGTCCAATCTATTAGGATTACAGCCAGACAAAGAATTAGCGCTGACATGTAATGCATCTCCCTATGGAGTGGGAGCAGTGTTCTCTCATCGGATGGACGATGGCACAGAACGGCCAATATGTTACGTATCAAGAACGCTCACCACAGCGTAAAAGGGAAACTCGCAGATAGAAAAAGAAGGCCTGACCATCATCTTTGGTGTCAAGAAATTTCACCAGTACGTACATGGTCACCATTTTACAATCATTTCAGACTACAAATCATTGCTAGGATTGTTTAGTGAGGACAAGGCTATCCCACCCATAGCCTCAGTAAGGATACAATGGTGGGCTTTAATTCTGGCAGCATACGAATACACTTTCGTACAGAGGCCTGGCAATCAAATCGTGAAGGCTGGTGTCCTTAGTCGTTTGCCTTTACAAGAAAATGATAAGCGTGTCCCAGTTCCACAGGAACTGGTTTTACTGTTAAATTTCCTAGATTCCTCACTGGTATGTGCTCGACAGATCAGAAACAGGACATATCGGGACCCAGAAGTAGTCGCTTCTGATAACAGCACGGCATTTGCGAGTGCTGAGTTTCAACGGTTTATCAGCCTCAATGGTATCACTCGTGAAAACTGCACCGTACCACCCTTGCTGAGATGGACTGACCAAAACGATGGTTCAAACATTCAAGGCAGGTATAAGAAAGCTAACTGATGATTCCTTGGCAACCAAGCTAGCACACCTTCTTTTTCATTACAGGACTACCCCTCACACAACAACAGGTGTTGCACCTGCAGAGTTATTGTTGAAATGCTGTCTCAGGACGAGATTGAGCTTAATAATGCCGAATTTAGAGGGGAAAGTGGAAAGGAGTCAGGAAAGCCAGAAAACTAGACACGACTGGCATAGTCATGAGTGAAAATTTACTGTGGCAGAGCCGGTATGTGTGAAGAACTTCGGGGAAGAACCAAAGTGGTTACCAGGTGAAATAAGTGTGGAGACTGGACCTCTACTTTACCATGTGGAGGTGGAAGGCCGGATCATCCATAAACATGTGGACCATTTAAGGAAGAGAGAGACAAATCTCTAAGATTTGGTCCCACCAGTGATCATGACTGGGTCTGCATTTTCTGTTGAGGATACTCAACCCAGGACTGACATGTCTGATGTTCCTGTAAGAGTTGAGGATGCAAAACTGCAAGTGCCCACCGAAGCACTTGATGTTCAGGCAACTCTGGAAAAGGAGGCTCCCAATGAAGAATCTGAAGTTGTGGAGCTGCAACGTTCCACACGTATCAGGAAGCCACCTGAAAGACTGAACTTCTAAATTCCTTACCCAATGTAAATATTATGTTGTCTTGAAAAATATGTACTTGTAAATATATTATGTATAGTTGAGTTAAAAGGGGAGGAATGTAGTAATAATGGTTTTATTTAGCGTGTAATGTACCTTTAAAAATAATACTTGTTAAAGAAGATCACATGTAGTAGCCAATAGGAGAGTTTCCCAGGCTACCTCAGCAGTCAGTGTAGAAATAGAGTTGGAGTTGAAAGCGTACATATAGTTGCTGCTGAGCATATTGTAAATAAACTTAATGTTTCCACCCAAGAAGTATCTGCAGATCAGCTCTATCATTATTAGCACAACCCGGCCACCCTACAACATACATCTTCCCAAATTTGATCCCTTGCCTCCACGATTTATTTTAAAACCCTCCCCAGTTTCCTAGTTATGTGGTTTGCTAGAACACTAGTCCCAGCACAGTTCAGGTGTAGACCATCCCAATGGTACAGCCTCTGCTTTCCCCAATACTGGAACCAATGCCCCACAAACTGGAACCCACTTCTACCATATCAGTCTTCAGCGATGCATTTATTTCTCTAATTTTATTTTCGCTAGCCAATCTGCATGAGGCTCAGGTAATACGGACTTATGAACATACAAACATACAACTTAGGAGCAGGACTATGCAGAACCTGCCTCACTTGCAGTCACACTCTCCTATCCCTGACCACTGACCAAATCAGAAGACTCTATCCTAAGGGCTGTGACTGCTTCCTGGTACAAAGTACCCAGATAACTTTTCCCCTCTCTGATGTGTCACTGTGTCTGCAGCTCGGCCTCCAACTCAATGATTTCGAGCTGAAGCTCCTCGAGCAGTAAACACTTACCATAGACATGTTTGCCCTGGACCACATGGATATCCAGGAGCTCCTTTAATCAAAAAGGGCGGGAGACAGAAAGCATGAAACTACGTGCCAGTTAGCTTAACATTTGTCATAGGGAACATGTTAGAAACTATTATTAAAGACATTATAGCTGGGCATTTGGAGAAAATCAAGGTAATCAGGCAGAGTCAACATTATTTGTGAAAGAGAAATCAGGTTTAACCAATTTATTGGAGCTCTTTGAAGAAATAAAATATGCTATGGATAAAGGGGAATTGTTGGATGTACTGTACTTAGATTTCCAGAAAGCATTTGATAAAGTGCCACATCAAAGGTTATTGCAGAAAATAAATACTCATGGTTTAAGGGGGTAACATTGGCATGGATAGTAGATTAGCTAGCTAACAGGAAACAGAGAGTAGGCATGATTGGGTCTTTTCCTGGTTGGCAAGATGTAACATGTGGCATGCCACAGGGATCAGTGCTGGGGCCTCAACTTTTTACAAATCATATGAATGACTTGGATGAAAGGACCTAAGGTTGGTTGCTAAATTTGCTGATGACACAAAGAAAGGTACAGCAAGTAATTAGGAAAGCTAGTAGAATGTTATTGTTTATTGCGAAGGGAATTAAATACAAAAGTAGGGAGGTTATGCTTCAGTTGTACAGGGCATTCGTGAGACCATATCTGGAGTACTGTGTGCAGTATTGGTCTCCTTATTTAAGGAAGGATGTAAATGCATTGTAAGCAGTTCAAAGAAGGTTTACTAGACGATTACCTGGAATGGGAGGGTTGTCTTATGATGTAGGGTAGGACAGGCTAGGCTTGTTTCCGCTGGAGTTTAGAAGAGGAAGAGGTGACTTGATATAAGATCCTGAGGGGGCTTGAGAGGATGGATGTGGAAAGGATGTTTCCTCTTGTGGGAGAATGTAGAACTAGGGGTCACTGATTCAAAATAAGGGCTCGCCCATTTAAGACAGAGATGAAGAGAAATTGTTTCTCTCAGAGGCTCATGAGTCTTAGGAACTCTGTTCCTCAAAATGTGGCAGAAGAAGAGTCTTTAAATATTTTTAAGGCAGAGGTGGCTAGATTCTTGATAAGTAAGGGGATGGAAGGAAGGGGTAGGGAGAAGGTGGGAATGTGGATTTGAGGTAACAATCAGACCAGCCATAATCTTTTTGATTGACGGAGCAGGCTTGAGGGGACCAAGTGGCCTACTTTGCACCTGATTCATATGTTCATCTATGTTTTTCATGAGCATTTCAAGACTTGCCATTGTTTTTATATATGGCTCATTGGTTCTGTACACAGTGGACACTGAGTGAAAGGGCATGGGGGTTTGGACGGGGTATGGAGAATGGGAGAGGGGTGAGGGCTGAATGGCCTTTAATACAAGTGGGCTGAAGACCCAGAGGACCGAGGCAGGCCTTCTCATCAGCCTGCCTCGGCACACACCTGCCTCCATGACTGCATCTGAACTGCTTCTGGGGTTGGCGGGCCCAACTTTATCCCATCCCTGCCTTCCTGGAGCAAAAATAATACATGCAGGGGTCACTTACATGGAGACTTTTCTGCCAAGTCAGGGAATTTCCTGACTTATTAATGAAAATCCAGTCCATCCAGTCCCAAAATCTCGTGATCTGTCTTAAAAAGGAATATCAATGCCATGCATTCAAATGTATTCGAACAATGAAGGAATGGCCATTCTCCCAGACTTGACCAAGGCTGGTAAACATGGCATCTATAGGGAGCATAAATACAAGGAGAGCTAAAATTAGGATTTGAACTTGAATCTTCTAGTTCATAGGCTATCACTTTAGCAACATTATTAGGTGTCAGCATAAGGCTGCTCTCAGTTTTAAAACCTCATAGTGTTACAGTCTATGTTGAGATAATTCGTTCAAAATTTGGTCTTCTTTCATAATTATAAAACCTTGTGGGGTATTTTCTGGTGCAAGGAAGAAATATAATATTGACATCATTTATGATGCTTACATATTGAGAAACTGTATTGTTTTGGTGGATAAGATTGTTGTGTTTCAAACTGGTTTGCATGAAGAAATGTATCACCATCCCATTTTGCCTCTTGCCAGGGCTCCTCTCCATCAAATTAATGGCAATATAGGAGCCAAGCATTACCTATACTGCAATTTTTAGCTTTTGCCTATTGTCTTTAGCCAAAGCAAAGTAGGCTCTCAATTCCATGCATCTTTGTTTTCTGTGTGGTGGAGGGCGGCTTTTACTCAGGTATATGGTTTCATAGGAGCCCGAGTAGCTGTTCTGGCCAGTGAGCATTTGTAGGTAATTAAACCATACAGAAGAGTACAGTCAAACTTGGTCCTGTTCTCACCTAATGTCTACAAACACACCATTTCCAGCAGGGGTCACTTAACAGCAGTCTGCAGCAGGAAGCATGGTTCATTCTCTAAACTAGGAGTGTGGAACACAATTGTAGTATTCCAATTGGCTGAGATCAACTGACTTAACACAGAGCAGGAACAAACTTGGGACTTGCTGGTGGATATGGTTTTGTACTATAGCAGGTGGTAGTTTTACATACGCTAGGGGACTGGAGAGGTCTAGTACATATTGAGTGAAGACATATTCTATCCTTGACAATATAGTGGTGAACCACTGTGGTAAAGTCTCATGTTGATTTCTACAGAAGCTCCCTTGGGGTCATGGGTTGGGGAATGGGTGGGAAATCGCTCTATTACAGGGAAATAAACAGGGAAGTAAGCTGGATGTATTTTTTCATGTTGCGTAACCAATCTGTAATTCTATTTCAGCACAATAGAATTGCTAGGAATTGGCCTCTTTTCAATTTGTATATTAGGGTCTTAAAATTTGAACTTTAGCTTCAGATGCAAACAAACAGAAATTCTGAATCAGAACCTAGCCTAAATTACTAATGTACCCAGTTCTTCATCCATACCTGTAAATAAACAAACATATACCAATGATGAATTACAGATTTCTGACTGAAAAATCCCATGTAGGTCTATAATTAATTATCTGATCATTCACTGATTTGTATAACATAATTACAAGGTACTTTTTATCTTATCTTTATAAAGAATGGTTTGTGTGGAGCAAGGGTTAGGTGACAGTACAGATTGGAAGGCTCTAAGTGGTGACAGTCAATTCCATGTGGTGGTTCCAGGAAATGGAGGCAAGCATCGGAAATGTACTGCCAGTCTTATTGTTTAAAGCCAAAGTATTGCTGTCCAAGACCGGCATCTAAAACAGGTGTTATACTCTTCATATATGCAATTAGGGGGAGGCGATGGTCTCCCAGGCTCTACTGACCACCTCCTGATCACTTTTCCCACCCTTCCTAGGACCTACCTGAGGGTCACCTAAACTTAAATTGCTTTGATGACATGAGTGTGCCTTAATATTGAGTGCTTATCTGTTCCAGCGCAGGGATCATTCCCTGTGTCAAGCTCACGGTGGCTGGCCAGCACTATCCAATTTCACCCCCTATGTGTTTACGTGGACTGTTCAGCAACAAATTCTTAAAAGTATTCATTGAAGGACAAAAGAGGCAAGTAAATAGAAAAACAGAACTTCTTCAAAAATGACACTACAAAGAGACCTGGCAGTGAATCAAACGGTACAACTAAAAAGAAAGATTCCAAAGATTGGAATTCTGAAAACAGAAAATGCTTGAAACTACTGCCACATCTGGTGTATTATTGTGAAGAAAAATAAATAAATAAAGCAGGAAAGCATCATCAAAGAGCAACCTGAAAAGAGTGGCAAAAGAGAAGAAAATTGATGTAAAAGTCCTGAAATGTTGTGTGGAGGCCATTTCCATCAAGAAGTGCTACCCTGACTGGAGGACATGAGAGCAAAGGTCTTCCAATTAGTCCCAGAGGGAAAAATCACATTGTGAGTCCCAGATGTCTGTTAATTTTTTTCATTCTGTGCATTCTCCCAGTGTAATATAAGCAGTAATTACTCTTTCTAAACACCCTAACTCACACACAAACACACACCAAATAAAAGTAAAATAGAAGAATTCTACCAAAAGATAGAATTTCACCCTAAGTAAATTGAAGGCAGTCTGTAAAATATCTAATATATTTGTGGAAAGTGCAATGCAAAATATTCCACCTTGCCTTGCACCTGCATTGCCGATTGAGGACAAAATTGACTGATTCTGCGGTCCCAGCTTAGAGCTATGCTTGAAAAGAGTGTAGGTCAGCAGTTTGGTACTACAATATTATAGCTTTCTTGCTGCTCCACAGGCTGGCAGCCAGTTTAAGCATCATAGCAGGGGTGGGTGGTGGGGAGGGGGTGTCAGGAGAATCAGGCAGGTGTACTCATTTATAATTCCTGACTTTGAGAAAACTGTCCACAATTTAATGGGGGGGGTTGTGGGAAGGACCTGAAATGGGATCCTGCCTGCTGGCAGTGGAAAGTCAATTAGGCTCATTAATGAGCCACTTAAAGCCAATTATTCCTGAAACCACTGAAATTTAATGGTGGCTCAGGGACTCACACGGGTCTCTTTTGCTCCTGAAGGCACCCCAACAAACCTTGTGAATAAGGGGGATCTCTCATTCACAGGCACTAAGCACTCGACCGAGGGACCCAGCATTGGGAAAGGAGGGGGGGCCACTGAAAGCCAGTTGCATTTGGCCTCCCTCCCACCCTCCCTGGTGACACCCCCCCCACTCACCTGTCTCCAGGGATCCAATGATGATCCCTGCTGAAGGCCTCAGAGCATTAGCAGCAGCAGCCACCATGCTCGGTGACACTGCTGGCACTGGAGAGCTGCCAGCCTTGGATTGACTGGCAGTTCTCTGGGGCAGGATTTCTGCTCTCTAGGGTCCTTGACTGTGTGGGAGACCTGTGCTAGCCAGTTAATTGCCTGATTGCACTTGAACCATGTTGGGCCTCATGGACAGAAGCATTGTGTCGCTCCCACTGGTTCTCCAACTGGTGGGGGGGGGGTGGGACACCTGTTGCTGGAAATAAATTCCAAACGTGGTTCAGGATTTTGTCAACAGGGTGTCATTCCAACATTATAACCAGAACTGTGCGTCCCCTCTGCTTTTGCTCTTTTTGGCGTTTTCCGTGTGATTATGATTAAAATTCTAAGTGTCAGTGGTGTCCATGGAAAGTACATGAGATTTAGTGGTGGGGGAAGCTTTTCATTGGTGAAACCTGCTGTCAGATGACAATGCTGCATCAATATGCAGCCTAAAGAGCCTCTTGTTCAAACAGGGAGGTTGTGCATCACTGCCAGGATGCTCCACTGCTTGAGAGCGCCATATTCTTTGGAAAGATGAGTGACTGCTGTGTCAGACCAGCCCCACAGTTCGGCAATGCCTCCGTGTATGTTCTCCTCTAGGCTGCAGGGAAAGTCACAGGTGCTTTTTCCAGAAAATGGTATCAGAAGGCCCTCCCGCCTGACAAAGATGGCATGGATGGAGGTGACAGAGGAGGTGAGCAACTGTGGGGTAATGCACCAAACCTGGGTCCAGCGCAGGAGACGGATTGACAACCTGCTTTGATCTGCCAGGATAAGCACCAGTGTCGCATTTTCAACAGGAAGCTCTCATATAGTCATATATAATGTATATGTACAAGTGGGCTGCTATGCTAAAAGAGTGAATGTGTGATCAGCCTCAGTGCCACATGGTAATTGAGGCCAAAGCATGTGGAAGTTTGCCTTTTGTGTAAGTTTGGATGCAATGTGTGAATGACAGGCCAGTATGTGTGGTGGGGACACATATAGACAAAGAGATTGGGTGTCACTAACTGCATTTTGTCATGTAGGACAAGCAGAAGCATAATGCTAGGAAGAGGAGACGCACAGGAGGAGGAGTTCCTGATCTTAGGCACCTGTTATGACCACGATGGGAGGAGTGCATTGTCTGTCTCTAGTTCCACGACTCCACAGGTCACAACATATATTTAAATGATTTCTCCAGCTAGGTATAGGCAAAATGTATGTTTTACCTATGAATCTCAAAATGACCACTCAATTCGCAGGTTTCTTCAATAAGCAACAAAATTATTAGTTTATCATAAAAGCGGACATGCCAAGTGGAAAGGCAAGGCTTATTAACATACAGTATGAAATATGAAAGTATAATAATTACTCTTTCTAAATACCCTAACTCACACACAAACACAAACACACACCAAATAAAGGTAAAATAGAAGAATTCTACCAAGAGTTTGAAAGTCAATGGTTCAAGAGAAAAGGATTGATGATGGAATCCTTGAAATGGCATTCAGTTTATACATTTGGTTTCTCAGCACTGGTCTGCGAAACAGTCAATGACTCTTGCAATACTTTTCAGGTAAACTCGAGGATAGCTTGCAGTATGTCAATTTCAGAATGTAGAGCGATTTTGAAGCAACTTCCATTCATTCTCTGCTTTGGGACTAGGTCTGGAACTTCAGGAGCTGGTGTGTTCTTAACCCAAGCAGTTGATCTTCTTTTCTGCTCCAAAGCGAAATCAAAACCAACTTTAAAACAGAGTTTTCCAGGCATGGTTTTTTACAAAGCCATAAACTACCATGTGAGCCATTTGTAAACACTCCACCAGGGTCAAGAGGTTTCCAGTTTCTTTAAAACTGCTTAATTACCTTTTCTTGTAAAATGCTGCCTTTTCTTTGAACAATAGCAACCAGATTCCTTCCATTAACTCTTTAAGGGACTGTGTCTTTTGAAAAGCCCAAATTCTTCCAGAATGTTCTTAGTCCATGAAGATGAACCATCTTCTGTGATTAAAGCATTTATGATACTCCTTACAACAGCCGAGGAGGAGGTGATGGAGGTGGTTGGTGAGGAAGGAAGGTAATCTGCCACAGATAGTGAGGCTGGACCAGCCAGGAGTAGGGAGGAAAGGCCAACCATTCTGGTGGTTGCATACAGGCACACAGGATGGATGGGATGAAATGTGAAGCACTCAAACTGTGATGATTCTTAATGTGATTAATTTTGTTCTCCGCAACAAGTCATCACCATCCAAGGAGTAGGCTGCAACCTTGGGAGGAGTCTGAAGACTCTACCTCTGGGGATGAAGAAGCCAGTACCCAAGAGGATGCACTGTCATTCACCTCATCATTCCTCTCCACCAGCACAGGTGCACCCACTCAGTCCATGGAGGGCTTACATTTAGATTTGATGACACAAGCTGGTGAGCCCACCACAGACACATGCCAGCAGGTGAGGAAGGATATGACAGCTGGGTCACCGGACGATTGAAAGACTGCTGGGGATCGGGCTTCTACTGAGCCCACCTTAATGACAGGCCTCTGGTCATGCCACAAGAAGCCTGCTGGACATACAGCAGAGGCTGGGGGAAACTATGGCAGAGATGCCAGGGATTAAGCACAGCTTTGCACAGGTTACGGAAGAGTCCATGCACACCATGAGTTCTGCCATGTCTCAGGCATTTCAATGCATGGCTTCACCCATGGAGAGATTGGCAGCCACCATTGAGAGCCAGGCCGAGTATTCGATCCATATTCACTCTGACCTGCACTCCATTGCTCTAGACATGGGCTCAGTGAATAAGTGGCTAGGTGAGAGAAAGATGGGGCCCTTGCACCTCCGTCAAGGAGCCCCTCCCCTCAGGGAGCTGCTACTGAACACCCAGATGGAGCAGGAGGAGCATTGCCCTGGGGCCTTCGTCTCAGGTCACCCTCCAGAGTTAGTGGCGTACCCTCATCCCCTCCACCATTGATCCCAACAGCTGCAGCAGGCAAGGCCAAGGGGGCACCCCTGCACCAGTGCAGGAAACCCCCAGTAGGTTGGAGCCCTCAAGGTCCCATGCCTCCAGAGAATGCCCACCACGGTCATCCAAGGCAACCTTTATCTTGTGCAGAAAGGTTTCTGCACCTGACTGACACAAACACTGCTCGTGGAGCCATAGGCAGGGAGACATTGACAATAGTGAACAGTATGTACAAGTGATTAACACCCGTGCCCAGGCTGTGCAACTAATTCTTCTTAACTTTCCCAACCCTGCCGCTATGTCTTGGTGCTCCCCAGACATCCAAAGGGGAGGTGGAGGCAGCCTGCTGACTGCAACACCCTGTCTGTGATGACTTTTGTGAGCGTTTTCTGGTGGGCCGAGACCTGGAGGGCCCTGGCCCGCTTTTGAGGTCCTGCTGTGTGGCAGTGGCACCCTCCTCGGCCTGTGGGGCTGGAGCTGCTGAGATCACAGGAAGATGGGACTTGGATGGGCCGGAGAATCCCGGAGTCACCTGGGTAGATGGCCCCGGGGTGTGCACCTGCTGATCCTCCTCCCTTTGGGTGCCCGAGGGCTCCAGGCTGACTCCTTGAGGAAAAGGGGTAGCTGGAGTGAGATTGAGCTGCCCTGCACCCCTCTTGTGTACACACTGTTGGAGGCCAACTATAGCATCAGTGATGCAGTTCAGCTTGCGCAGCAGTGCAGGAGCGACGTCCTGGGCCAAGGTCTCCCTGCGGCTGCCATCCTACCAGTGTTGACCTCGGCACGTTGGCATGCCGGCGCTATCACCTCAGACTGAAGACGGATGGACTTCCCCATTGTGCCTTGCAATCTGAGGAGTGCAGCGGACATCCCTTCCTGATGTTCCCGAGTTTGCTTTTGCAGCTCCAGCAACTTTGACATGACCGAGTCCAGAGGCTCGTTATCTGACTCAGACTCAGCAAATTTCTGGCCTCCAGCAGTCCTCTGAGTGCCGGACACCTGGGAAGTCCCTGCTGCCACCTGCTGTGGATCAGACAGTGCGATGTTCTCACTGGATTATGATCCCAAGGATATTCTAAAGCTGAGTCCCACTGCGTTGTGTGTCTCTGCGCTGGTGGAGGGTGTGAGTGAGTGCTGTGATGGGACTTCAGGGAGTGTGTCTCTAGATTCCTCTTCAAAGGTTTCTTCGGAGCTCAGTTGGAGGTCCTGGGTCATGGACTCCATTGGCTGTTTGGCAGATGTACCTGTGGGAACAAGGGGAGATAATTAATGCATGGCAGTGGCCTGTGAAACAGGACACATCGGTTCTCTGATGGATGTTGCACTGCTGGACCCTCACTTGGTAGAACAGCGCTGACCTCACTGTCAGCACAGGTCCGGTTCCAGTCATCGCCGGCCAGCTCGATGGCTCTGTTTTCAAAGCCCATGAGGGCCTTGATTTCAGGCATTCCTCAACTGGTCTGTAACCTGTCCTTGTTGTCGTGTGCCAGCTTGTCCTGCATGAATACAGATGGAGATAGTGTAAGCAGGACACCTGCCAGGCCAGATGATAAGTATGCCACGCATGTGTGGGTGGTGAGTGGTCCCATGGACGGGATGAGGACAATGATGGTGAGTGTGAACGGTGAGTGTGAGAGATTGAATGGTGATGTCCCTTGCACTGGCAGTTAATGAGGGCTCTGTGGGTGTGTGATGGGTTTGTGAGTGTGTGAGTTGAGAGTGGTGAGAAGAGTGACTTACCCTGGCAGAATGGAGGAGATCAATCACCCTTTTGTGGCACTGGGTGGCTGTCCTCTTTTGAAGGGCATTGGTGCTGACCACCGCTGCCACCGCCTCCCAAGCCTGGCTGGTGACACCGCTGCCCATCTTGCGGCCAGATCGGGGGTGGAGGACATCCCAACGGGCCTCCAAGGCATCCAAAAGGCATTCCAGTGACTTGTCGCTAAACCTGTGAGCTGCAGTCTTTTTGCCTTTTGTGGACATCTTCCCTGCAGCAGGAAGCACTGAGATGTGTGTGGGCGGCTGGAATTTAAATATGCGGCTGACGTGATGAAATGGTGAGGTGATGGCGGGTGGACAAATGAGAGCTCGCCGTCACGGAAACGGTGTGTCTCCCAGGAATGTATAAAAAGCGTGGCGGGTTTGCAACGATACGGTGTGAAAACCCGCCATTGCGGCTGGTGAGTTTTACTCCCAGAACCAGGGAGATACTGTACAGTCTGCAAGTCAATGGGACAAGAGGGACCATCCTCCAGCAAGAACAGAACCCTGCCTAACAGCCAGTCAATCCAGGCAGTGAGAGCGAGGGACTAATTTGTTTTCACCTGCCAAACTTCAGCTGTACAAAACTTGGCCATGAGTTTGTCTGGAGACCCAGTGGCTTTCAACTTCCATTCATCCGAAGAATCACGAGAGAGAACCCACCCAGGCTTGCTATGCATGCATTTTTAAAGGACTGAAATTTGGACACATGATTCACTTCTTGTATTTTGTTTTGCTAATAACACAAAAGCACATTTTGTCTCTAAAATCCATCTTTATTTTTGTGTATGTCTGTGTGCGTGAGGGAGTGAGTGTGTTTTGTTGCCTTTACATTTCAAGATGTTGCGTGAATAAACATGGGGCAAGATTTTCACCCCGTTGGGGGTGAAGTTGAATTGTGGGCGTGCACAGGCGCACCTCCGATCGGCGCCCCCAATTGGGGGTGCGGCGCCATTTTACATGGGCGGGCCAATTAAGGCCCACCCAGCGCGATGTCTGCACAGAAGCGCTATGCGCTCCCTGTGCGGGTGGGCGGGGGGGGAATCCCTAAATCCGAGGGTGCGCTCTTTCGCGCATGCGCATGAAAGAGCGCACTCATCTCCCTGAGGCTAAGTGCTGCCTCAGGGAGATTGGCTGTTCTGTCACAAATATTAAAAATAGAAAAAGAAAATTCCTGACATCTGACCTCATGTGACACTGTCACATGAGTTGGGACAAGTCCATAATTTAAAAAAATTTTTTAATGAGCTTTCATTCTTTTTCTAATTCCCGCAGGGGCTCCTGGCCTGCCCACCAACCTTAAGATTGGATGGGCAGGTCCATTAATTAGTTAAATGACTCTGTTAATGGCCTCAATTGGCCATTGACAGGTCAGCGGGCGCACAGCTGATTTTGCTGCACCTCCGCCTTCTGGAAAATTTAAATGGGGCGGTGTGACGTCGGGAGTTCCGCCCACCCCCCATCGCCGACGGGAAAATCCTGCCCATGATCCTTTCTTTTGATTTAAACTAAAATGAAGTCTTCTTTGCGCCTAATGAAAATTACAACACAAAAAGGTTTAAAATACTCCCTGTAAAGCATATCTTGTTTTGGACAACCAAGAGGTGAGAAGAAAAGGAAAAATTATCCCATCACCTCTCCCGTCCATAATAAGTGTTACTTCTGTGATGATCATTCTTTGGAACATGGGGTTAAATGTAGGCACAGCTGGCCACCCCATCTCTGTACTCCAGAGGATATTGGCCTACTTTACTCTCAGCTGGTATAAATGAGACAGGTGCAGTCGCAATCAAAGCACTTGAAAGATGGTGCTGGATCAGAATACTTGGGCAAGACAGGTTGTTGCATGGATGCCCATGTACCCCTAAGATGCCCGTGGTACCAGCACTCACTGGCGAGTGTGTGTGACAAAGTTCTACTCCCCATTCTATTCTAGCTGGTAGAGGATGCAGGTTTACAGTCAACTCAGCAAGGGAGGATGGCAGGGCTGGGTCTATGCCCCAGGAAGGTGAAGGAGTTTTGGTGATGGAGCAATGGTCATGCAGAAGTGAACCTTGTGTAGATCAGGTTGTTCTTGGCATCCCTTGCATTTCTCTCCATGGCCCTGACATCTATCAAAGTCTCATTAGAATTTATGGCCTCCTCCTCATGCTCTGACAAATCTTCGTCATCCGAGGAGTGTTGATCTTCCTCGCGCTCTTCCCCTTACAACATCTCTCTGCTTTGCAGCGCCAGATTGTGCAATGCACAGCAGACCACCACTATTCGTGACACCCTCTGTGTGTGTATTGCAGATCCTGTCCAAAGCCGTGGAAGAGCATTTTAAGAAGCCCAATGATGTGCTCGAAAGTGGCTCTGGCGAATGCTTGAGCTTGATTGTAGTGCTCCTTTGTCTCACTCTGGGGATGCTTCACTGGCATCACCAACCATGTACTCAGGAAATAGCCCTTGGCACCGAGGATTCATCCATCAACCTTGCTCTGGAAGCTGTGAGTTGCACAAGATGTATGCCTTGTGACAGCTTCCTAGTGAACAAGCACCGACCTGCATTATTCTTCTGTGGTCACACACCAGTTATATATAGGCATGAGGGATGAACTGGTTAAGGTTAATTGAGTAAATAGACTAAAAGGTATGGCTGTAAATGAACACTGGGAAACATTTAAAGAAACAATTTAAAATGTCCAACAAAAATACATTCCATGGAAAAACAAACAAACAGCAAGGAAGACCCATCCATGGCTCACCCAAGAAGTGAAGGGTAGCATTAGATTAACAGGAGAGGCTTACAATATTGTAAAAAAAATATAGCAAGTCTGAGGATTGGGAGCATTTTAGAAACCAGCAAAAATCACAGAATCACATAATCTTAACGGCACAGAAGGAGGCCATTTGGCCCATCATGTCTGCACCAGATCTCCAAATGAGTATTACGACCAAATATCATTGCCCTGCCTTTTCTCCGTACCCTTGCACATTGTTTTTATTTAAGTAATCATCTAATGTTCTCTTGGATGCCTTGATTGAATCTACCTCCACCACACTTCCAGACAGTGCATTCCAGACCTGAACCACTCGTTGTGTGAAAATGTTTTTTTTATGTCACAATTGCTTCTTTTGCAAATCACTTTAAATCTGTACCCTCTCGTTCTTTATCCTTTTACGAGTGGGTACAGCTTCTCCCTGCCTACTCTGTCTGGCCCCCTCATGATTTTGAACATCTCTATCAAATCTCCTCGTAGCCTTCTTCTCCCCAAGGAGAACAGTCCCAACCTCTCCAATCTATCCCCACAGCTGAAGTTTCTCATTCCTGGAAACATTCTTGTAAACCTCTTCTGCACTCTCTCCAGTGTGTTCACATCCTTCCTATAATGTAGTGCCCAGAACTGTACACAATAATCCAGCTGAGGCCTGAGTGTCTTATATAAATTCAGCATAACCTCCCTGCTCTTGTACTCTATGCCCCTATTAATAAAGCCTAAGGTACTATATGCTTTATTAACTGCTCTCTCCACCTGTCCTGCTACCTTCAATGATCTATGCACATATAGACCCAAGTCTTTTTGCTCCTGCACCCCCTTCAAAATTTCACCCTTTATCTTATATTGTCTGTCCATGTTCTTCCTACCAAAATGCATCATCTTGGTTGTGAATTGAGCCTTCTTAGGCTCTTCTTCCCACTCCTGCTCCTATTTAAGTTCATTTAATTTCATCAGTTCATCCAATTCTTCCGTACAGAGTTCCTCTTGATGAGATTGAAACAACTCGTCTACTTTATCTGTGGTCAGGTCGTCAAATCCCTCCCCTCCAACTTGATTTGCCAAGTCAACAATCCTGGCCACTTCAGCATCCGCATTGGGGAACCCTGTGAAATCATCCACAGCCTCAGGCCAAGCTTTTTTCCAGCAGGCATTTATGGTTGAAGCTCTAACTTCATCCGATGAGTCAATAATCATGCCTACTGCTATGAGGATGTTGAATTTCTTCCAGCAATCGCAGACTGTGGTTGAAGGGTCTGCTTCCAGAAGATGAAGGATGTGGCTGAAACTTCATCGAGGTAGTAAGCCTTGAATGAGGCAATGACCCCCGGTCCACTGGTTGGATAAATGAGGTCATATCTGGGGCAGGCTCGATGGACTATATGGTCTACTCCTGCTCTTATTTCTTGTCTTCTTGTGTTGTACATTCAAGGAGTGAAGCCGTTTATGATTTACAGAATAGCCGGTTGTTCCCTGGAGCTTCTATGGCCACATGAGTGCAGCCAATGACACCTTGTACTCGAGGAAACCGAGTGATGACACTGAACGTGGCTGACCTTGCTGCATGGCTATCTATATCGGTGGTGGAGTAGATAAAATCATTGGTACGACTAAATAGGGCATCAATCACCTCCTTTATGATGTGCCAGTCTGTGAGATGTCACATATGTTTCCCATCGCACCCTGGAAACCACTGCTGGCATAGGAATTGAACGCCAGTGTAACCTCGAGGGCCACTGGCATGGTGTCCCACCAAATCCACATGGCTGCACGTCTTGATGAACAATCTGACATATCTCAGTGGCCATTTCCCGGGGAATCCTCAGACGTCTCTGGCATTGCCTCTCTGACAGCTGGAGGTAGTTTTCTCTTGTCATCTGAATGCCTTGTCTCGCCAGTGCCCACCTTCGCTGATGCCTTCCCTGGTTGTCTGCATCTGGACCACCCCACTCTCTGGTGCTGCCTGCTGTTGGCCTTGTGGCCTCTGTTTTTGGACAGAAAAAGCCCTCCTTCTTTGCATTTTTTCCTCTTGCTCCCAAGGTTGCAGGAATATCGGGTGAATGGGACCCATGGTTATGACAGTAATTGCACTGTGCTAAGAGGGCAGACATACATGTGAGAGAATGCTCGTTCATGGTTTTCATCCATTTAACTAATTATTAGGGGGTCCCTTTAATCAGCCAGTCGTGCACAACATGAACTCCAGGCACCCAAAACGACCCTTCTCCCACTTCGATCTGCGATCCTTACAACTGAATGTGAGTTTTCAGCGAGCTGCAGACAAGGGTGTGTGTTATGTTTGAATCCTGTTCCTCTCCCATTCACCCTCCTTCTGTCACCCTCACGCTTGCCCACATCACCCTTGATCCATCCAACATAACCTTTCCTCTCCTCTCTGTTACCCTTGAACCTCCCCCCATTATCCTTGGTCTATCACCATTTCCATGGACATTCCGTCTCCCCACCCTGTGTCTACACCTGTGACCACCCCAATGCCCACTCTGACCCTGAACCACTCCCGTGACCCACCCCATTAAACCTTCCAATAACTGACCCTGACTCTGGACCAGTCTCCATACAGAATGCAACTTCCCCCTTTGACTATGACTGTTCCCTCTGCCGCTCAGCACCCTCAATTCAACTCTCAGGGACCCTATATTGATAGCACCGACCCAACTCTTTAAGCTCATCATCCATCTTTCAATCCCTGCCTTGACCCACACACCACAACCCCCACCCCTTTACAGGACCACCACACCCAGATTGCTAGACCCGTCCCTCCACGGCACCTCCCTGCACCCGAACATCCATGTTTCAACACCTTGTGCCACAGGCCGGAAATTTCCAGCGCCATTGGAGTTGGGCATCGTGGCGGATGGGTGGGGACAATACGGCGAGAAGGCCAAAAATCAGTTTGAAAGTGCAGCGGAATCATCCGATGGTATCTGCCATGGCAGAATACCAATCCCGCTTTGGATCCTGCTAATAGAATGCAAAATAAGGCCTGAATGGAAACGTCTCCCCATGCCAGATTTTCTGTCACGCCGATGGGAAAACACACTGGCCCAGAACACATCTAGACAAGTGTGTTGTGCAGAAGTTGGTACTTAACATTAGGGCCTTGCTCAGATTGTGGACATCTGAAGAGCAGAAGATGCTGGAGCCCTACAGCTACTGGACCCTGGAGGAACACATGGATTCTCATGGACAAGGCTCTGCCGCAAAGCAGCTCACGGAAGGTGGGAGGCCTCTGTTGATGTCTCGGGTCTGCTTCAGGACATCGTGGTCTTGGCCATGGGCAGCTACAGATGATTATCGAGAGGGGTAGAGGAGAGCAAGTTCCAGCTGTGAGTAGGAGAGGAAGGTCTAGGTTTGACTGGAGAGAAAGGTGTACCAGGGCGGGATGAGGTTGGGTGGGGGCTGGGGTGGGGGAAGCAAAAGTGTCGGGGAAGGTGAGGTTGGGAGAGGGGAGAACGAAAGTGTCATGGGGGTGAGGTTAGGAGGGGAAAAGGAGGGAGTACAGGGGAGGAGGGTGTAACAGAGGAGCATGTGGCAATTGGGGAGGTAAGTGTAAGGGAAGGGGTTTGGAGGGGGAAGGAGTTTGGAGGGGGGCAAGAGTCCATGGGGAGAAAGGAGTCCGGGGGGAGGAAGGAGTTCGGAGGGGGAAAGGAGTCTGGGTGAGGAAGGAGTCTGAAGGGAGGAAGGAGTTTGGAAGGGCAAAGGAGTGCAGGGGCAGGAAGGTGTCTGGGAGTAGGATGGAGTCTGGGGGAAGGATGGAGTCTGGGGAAGGATGGAGCCCAGGGAAAGGAAGGAGTCTGGGGGCAGGAAGGAGTAAGGGTTGAGGAGGGAGTAAGGGTGGGGGAAGAAGTGAGGAGGGGATGTCTAGGTGAACGTGCAAGGGAGGGGTCTGTGGAGTCGATGACTGCTTCCTAGGGAGTGAACTGAGGCTAAGTGTGGTAGGAGGGAATGGTGAGTATGAGAGAGGGCAGACTGAGCTGGAAGGGTGCGAAGGTAGTGGTAGAAGGGATGGTGAGGGTGGTTGGTGGGGACCTGGAGGCAGACATGGCCTCTGGAGGTGGGAAGGAGTAGGTCGGGGAGGTCAATGTGGATGGGGGTGGGATTCTCAGGAAGGTAGGAAACACACACGTTCCCCTGGACATCCTGGAAAGAAAAAGATTTGGGTTGGTCGGTGACAGTGGAGTAGTGGTAGGTGTTGCCGGGGGGGTCAACAGTGATGGGGGAAAGGTCATGGGTGACTGGCGGAGGGGAAAGAATGGGGGAGCTGAGCAGAAACGTGATGACTACCATTTTTCTCAAATCAAAAGTGAACGGAGCCTTGTATTGGACGGGCACAGGTGCAGCATGGGAGTGTGATCAGTGGGTGGGTGGAGATGCAGGTCAGCTCAGATGGATCCCAGCAGGCAGCATTGACAGTGCTGATGAGTGTGATGGAGAAAGGCTCTGTGTGTGTGGGAGAGTGCTTGCACAAGGCTTCGGAAGGCCCCGCCACACACACGCTTCTCCCTCCAGAATCACTCGTGGTCCACCTGCATGCAGCTGAACTGCTGGTTGGGGGGGGGATGCAATGGGAGGACTCACGAAACCTGTAAATGAAGCTGAAAGACAACATTACACGTTTTTCAGTGAAAATGAATATATTTTCAGATTATAAAGTGACAAATAGAGTTCACCTATCGAACCACTTGTGATTAGAATTTCTTAACTTTTCCAGGCCTACCACTTCTTCTAGCTGCTGCCCTGTCAATCACAGCAGGGGTGGAGACAGCCTGTGCAATGGTTGGCCCTGTTGCCTCTGATGACTTTGGTGCGCATTCTCTGAAGAGCCAAGGCTTTGAGGGCCCAGGTTTGTTTTCGCTGTCCTGCTGTGAACAGCTGGCCGCTGCTCCTTCTGCGGTGACAAAGGACGAAGTTGAGGGGGTCACAGGCAAAGGGGACTGGAGGGAGAGGACAGTCCCTGTGATTCCTGAGTGGATGACCCAGGGATTTCCAGACCATAAGACCATAAGACATAGGAGCAGAAATAGGCTATTTGGCCCATCGAGTCTGCTCTGCCCTTTAATGAGATCGTTGCTGATCTGATAATTCTCAATTCCACTTTCCTGCCTTTTCCCCATAACCCTCGATTTCCTTACTGATTAAAAATCTGAGATTATGCCCTCTGGTCCTAGACCCTTCTACAAGGGAAAGCAACCTCTCAGCATCTATCCTGTCAAGCCACCTAAGAATCTAATATGTCTCAATAAGGTCACCTCTCATTCTTCTAAACTCCAATGAGTACAGGCCCAACCTACTCAACCTCTCCTCATAAGAAAATCCTTCCATACCCAGGATCAACGTAATGAACCTTCTCTGGACTGTCTCCAATGCCAGTATATATTTCCTTAGACAAGGGGACCAAAACTGTTCACAGTATTCTAGGTTTGATCTAACTAGTGCCTTGTATAGTTTTAGCAAGAATTCCCTAATTTTATACTCCATTTTCTTTGAAATAAAGGCCAACATTCCATTTGCCTTTCCTATTACCTGCTGAAATTGTATGCTAGCTTTTTGTGATTCATGCACGAGGACCCTCAAATCCATCTGTGCTGCAGCTTTCTGCAGTCTTTCTCCATTTAAATAATATTCAGCTCCACTATTCTTCCTGCCAAAGAGCATAACCTCACATTTTCAGCTGCCGCTCCTCCTCCGTTTGGGTGACCGAGGTTCCTGGCCTGACTCCTTGAGGGGAAGGAGCACCTGGAGGGATGTTGAGGTGCCCCGTTTCCCTCTCATGTTGCCATGACAGGAACTCACCCATGGCTGCCATGATGGAGTGCAGGTCTGTGCACATCTCCACATTCTGCTGGACCAGGGTCTCCAAGGAGTCTTCTGTATGTGCACATGTGGGCACCACTTCATCAGAGAGCAGGCGGACGCAGTCCTCCGACTCATGTGTCACTCCATTGAGGGCTTCCAACAGCTCTGCGTGATTTTCCCACACCTTCAGCTGACTCTCCAGGATGAGTTGGAAGGCCGAATCCAGAGGATTGTCATCTGACTCGGACCTCACAGATGCCTCTTCCCCAGCAGTCCTCCAAGTGCCGGGGAGCTCGGCTGAACCTGCCTCCTGCTGCTATAGACACATGTCCAAGCGGTGACCACCAGATTGTGTACCCGAGTCTGCTCTAGATCTAGGTCCCACTGAGGTGTGTGTCTCTGCGCTGGTGGAGAGTGTGGGTAAGCGCTGTGACGGGTCTTCCAGGCTGCTTATTTCCAGCTCTTCAATGCAGGAGGTGTCCTCTTGGCTGGAGGCGAGGACCTGGATGGAGCTGAGGGGCTGGCTGGCTGAGTGTGTCGGTCATTTGGCAGAGCTCCCTGTGAACCAAAGTAGAGATAATTAGTGCATGGCAACAAAGTCAAAAGCAGGAGAGAGAGCACTCACAGTTGTGTTGAGAGAGGGATGATGTGGTGCAGGATCCTCATGTGGGTGTTCGCTGCTGCTCTCACCGTCACTGTAGGCATGGTCCATGTCCTCACCAGTCAGCGTGATGGCACACTCCTCAAAGTGAGTGATGGGCCTAATGTGGGCCACTTGACCTCTTGTCTGTGACCTCTCCCTGCTGTTGTGAGCCAGTTTCTTCTGCATGAAAACAGATGGAGAGAGTGTGAGCAGGACACATGGCACTGCATGGAATGTTTGTGTGGTGAGCGGACCCATGGACGGGATGAGGACGCGAGCTCCAAAAGATAAGAGCGTGGTGGAGATGTGAGGATGTGTGAGAGAGTTAGCGGTGTTGTCCCTTGAGGTGTGAAATCCCTGTGGTTGTGTGATGGGTTTGTGAGTGTGTGAGTTGAGAGTGATGAGATGGTTGACTTCCCCTCCCGGAACAGATGAGACCATTCACTCTCCTCCTGCACTGGATGGCTGTGCTCCAGTGGTGCTGACTGCTGCTGCCACCACCTCCCAGGTCGGATTGGTGATTCTGGTAGACCTCCTGCGGCCAGAGTTGGGGTAGAGGACATCGTGGTGGCATTCCATTGTGTCCAGCAGGCGCCCCAGAGAGGCATCACTAAATTTGAGGGCTGCCGTCTTCTTTGTTTTCAGGGCCATCTGTTGCTGGAACAGTCCTGGTCTGAAGACATGAAGTAGGCATGCGCTCTGGTGTGCTTTAAATATGGCACCTGGAGTGAGGAAATGCTGAGGTCACGGCATCGTGGGCATATCTGAGCCCACCCGCCAGTGATCTGGTGTGCTTCCCGTGAATTCATTCTTAATGAGGTGGGACATGCCGGGAATGCGATGATGTGGCATGTAAAGCTGCCATTGTGGCTGGTGGGTAAAAAATCCTTCTTCCTGCTCACTACTGCACTTTGTGCAAATCTGGGATGATTCTGCCCACAGAATTCAACATGAACAACCGCTTACCTTAGTCATAACTGCATAAAGACCACTGTTTTGAAATGCTTGTTATGAGACAGCCTTTTGGAAAAAGCTGAGTTATTTAATAATCACAGAGGGAAACTTTAAACAACTGTCATAACTTATATTTCAAGTGGTATGTTTGAGATGCAACTCTAAATTCAGGAATCAGGGCACCAATTCTGGAGAGGTTTTATATTAAACTAAATGAAACATTTTATTAAGTTACAACACATTAAACATATATAAATGATTACAAATTAGTACTATCGTAAGTTTTAACAAATTCCTAAACTAATCTACATTAAGGCAACAGCAACCCATAGACTTAACCAGACACCAGGCAAAGCATTTTCACCGTACAAATTCAAAATGAGGTTCTTTTCACTTTGGTTCCTGTGGAGCCAGTTGGAGACTTACAGCTGCTTTGATCTTACATTGCCTCTGCCCCGCACACACAAAACTGCTATCCTTATACCTAGCACAGCTCATTGAATGTAAATTCTCATTGTATCACCAGCCTCTTCTAACAATAGAACCCCTTTCATAGTGCTAATTTTATTAGTAATATAAACATATTGCTTGGTCTCTGCTAGCTAGGTGCCTTCTTGAACCTCTTTTCAAAAAATGCAAATGCACTCCACCTCTTTTACACCTCAAAACTAGTACACATCAAAGCACCCAGACTAGCTGGCTTTAATCCAATTAAGACACACACACAGACTAAACCTCTATTTCAAAAGAAAAATGTTTTCCAATAGTATTATATAAATTAATAGCTTCATGACATGCTGATGGTTTGTCCACATTGTTCCCGGTTGCAGCAATGCTCTCATTGTCCATGTGTGGTTGGGTAGCTGAGGGAAGTCATGAACTGTATGTACAGTGGGTAGCCTTTGTCCGCAAATAACCAGCTTCTGGTTTGTTGTGGTGGCTCAAATATGATGGGAATGATTGACTGGCGCAGGATCAAAATGTTGTGGCTGTTGCCAGAATACCAGACATTCACTGACATGATGTTCTGTGCATAGTCACACGTCAACTTATTTTCACGCAGTGGTAGCTCTTGCAGTCCTGATATATCTCCTTATTAATATGTGGTACTTACAGAGCCATGTGCATGCAATGATAGCACCCTGCACCATTGGGAATCCCACGTGCTTTCCCCTTCTGCCTTTCTCTGATTAGAGAGAAGTCAGTGATGCCCCTTCTCCTGCCTACAGAGCTTCTGTTTAACTGGGAGTGTTTTAGAGAGGGCATTAACGGGGGCTGTGAGATCCAGGTTGACGAGTTGGGTACCAATCAGTGTTAGACACTGACTGAAGTCACAATCTGCTCGTTCTGTAGATTTCCAGCATATGCATGGCATTCCCAACCTAGCAGCCTTACAAGCATGACGTGGATTGCAGCAGAAGTAGCTGGAAGCAGGTCAGCCTCCATTTTCCAATCTCTAGGCTTCCGTAGCACTGACAATAGTGGTGCTATGGGACTGAATTTTATGATTCAACAGTCCTAACACCCCTGTTTTCTCCACTGGCTCTCTGCCTCTTGATGAGTTGACTTCAGAATTGTTGTCCATGCTTTCACATTCCTGTATTGCCCCCTCCTGCCCTACCTTAGAACCTTCTCCTGTCTTACATCCCCTCACACTTCTGACATTTGCTTTCTTTCTTTTCTCACTCGCATCTGCTGCACATTGATGGTTATTCATTCCACCCCAATGCTTTTGCCATCTGCAACTGACTGCTCCATTCCCTTCATCTTATCATCTGCTCTTCCTTTTAAAGATTTGTCAAAAGCCTTCTTTTCAACCATACATTTATATTTCTCCCCCAGAATTTCTCCATTATTGCCTTTTCCTTTGGTTTGGCATTCATTATTTTCTCCCTTTCCCTCACCACATTTTTAAATGCCTTCTTGCATATGAAGAGTTCTAAAGAGCATACCTTATTGTGGAGATAGGGATTCGGAAGGCTTTCTCAGTACTTTCTACAAAAGACACTTGTTCCATTTGTGTATTTAAATAAAAATTCCTGCAAATACAAAGATGTCTCTCACCTATTAAGAGGTATCTATTTTTATTTAGCTTATGTGACCCCTCAATTCAGGTTTCCAACCTCTCAGGCAACAGGTTACGAGGATAGTGAGTGTGCATCAATGGGATTTAAGTGGGATTCACAGCTTTGGACAGGTAGGGAGGATGATGTAAAGTGCTAGTGAACACCATACAGTATGTTCTCTGCCTAACATTATCTTTCCTTTTCAGTACACTTAAAATGAAGTATCATTGGCTGGATATATGGCTCACTTCATTGAATAACATATTTCAACAGTGACGGTTGTCAAGGAAAACATTTCATAAGACATTTACTTTAAAATAGATCCAAATCCCTGTCGGGATTAATATGAGTAATAATACTAATATTGTAACAACTGACAAAATGAATAGCACAGCATTAGAAAAAATGCAGTGTTCTTTTACTGTAAGAAGTATGAAATCAATACTGCAAACTATTTTAGTTGGATTTTCTTTCATAAGTCATGATTCTATTCCACAAGAAAACACTTCTCTGCGCAATTAAAGCGCTTTGATATAAATACTGTGTTCAGTATTGTGGAACATTCCTAACTAAAAACATTTGTGTTCACCTGAATATCTAGTTTTTATTCTTTCAGATCAAGGTTGTAAATAGCATTTGGTTAGGAGGGGAAGTGTTCTGAGGCATCGAGCGCCTTGGGCAGAATTTTACGTTCCACAGGCGGGCGTGCAGCCGACCCAATCGGGAGTAAAATCGTGCGAGAAGACTTCAGGCGAGTGTCCCAACGTCATCCCACGCTCTTGCGATATTTTACTTAGCGGGTGCGCTCAAAAGTCGGAAGTGCACCCACTGACAATTAAGAGGGCAATTAAGCCCATTGACAGCGCAATTGTCGACGACTTTTCATAGTCCGTCCAACCTTACGGTTGGCAGACGGGCGAATCGGCCAGGCGGACTTTGCATTTTTCATGAAACCTCATCCAAGGGCAGATGAAGTTTCCGTTATTAAATAAAACAAAAATAAAAATCAATGGACAGCATTTTTTTCATCCATATGTTCAGGGGCCTGATTGTGATGCTTGGACATTTTTCTCCTGATTTTCAAATCTTTATTTCATGGTTTTTGGGTCTGCAGCTCCCTGAGGCAGCTCTCTGCCTTCAGGGGGCTTTCTTTCAGCGCTTGCTCGTGCCTACGGAAACATTATCGTCCACCCTCTTCCCGCCCCCACCCCAGCAGCGCAGAGCTTTTCAGTGCGTGTTTCATGCTGGCTGGCCGTCAATTGGCCAGTCAGTGTGAAATCGTGGTCGGAGGCTGACTATGGTTGGCAGTCTGTTTTCCAACCGCTTCCGGGCCTGCTGATCACGTCTGCTCACCGAGCTGAAAATTCAGGCCCTTATCTACCACCAGCACCACCAAATGATTGGTCAAATGAGGTAAAATAACTTGAGCACCTTTGGCAAGGAATTGAGGGAGTGCTGCATTGCTGGATGTGCTCAGGTGAACACAAATATTTTTAGTATGGAATGTTCCACAATTCTGAACACAGTATTTATATAAAAACATTTTAACTGTACAAAAAAGTGTTTTCTTGTGGAATAGGACCATGATTTACGAAATAAAGTATAACTAAAACATATTGATTTCATGCTTTTTTTGGATCAGACATTAAGCTGAGACCCCAGTTGCTTATTCAGGCAGGTGTAAAAATTCCTCGTCTGGAATTTTCGCAGGTGTTCTTCAGTTATATTACCCAAATTTCAGTGGATGATCATTAGAGCCCTCAGGAAGTAGTATAAAGGGATAAAAACAGCCATTTGTGCACTTTCCCCATGGTTTCTGAGGATCTTCTGGCAATGCTGCAGTGATAGGTTAGGAGAACTCCAGCTAAGTTCTCCCCCACTCGTGATACTATGTGAAGAAAAGCAGAGGATTTCCCCCATCGTCCAGGGTAAAATGTATTCCATACCTCAAAACAAGAAGTCATTCATCTCATTTGCTTTTTGTAGGTTCCCACAAAGAACAAAGAGGAACCTGCTGGGAAAATTCCACCTCACCATTTCTGGTAAAAATAAAGTGGAAGAGCATTAACAATAACTTCTATATATATAGCGCCTTTAATAGAAATCAAAACTTCCAAAGGGGCTTCACAGGAATGTTATTGAGCAAAATGTGGCATAGAGCCACATTGGGTAATAGTAGGTCAGATGACCAAAAGCTTGGTCAAAGAGGTCTGTTTTAGAGACTGTCTTTATGGAGGAAAGGAAAGGACAGAGTCAGAGAGGTTTAGGGAGGGAATTCCAGAGGCTCAGGGCCTTGGCAGCTGAAGGAAAGTTCACCAATGATGAACCGATTAAAATCAGGGATGCCCAAGAGGCTAGAATTAGAGGATCACAGATAGTTGAATATTTTTAAGGCAGACGTAGTTAGATTCTTGATAAGCAAGAGGGTGAAAGGTTATCGGGGGTAGGCGGGATTGTGGAGTGAGGTTACAATCTGAGCAGCCATGATCTTATTGAATGTCGGAGCAGGCTTGAGGGGCTGAATGGCCTTCTCCTCCTAGGCCAGGATTTCTCGGTCGGCGAACGGGGGACGGGGCCTGCTCGCTGCCACGTAAAATGATGCGGGATGACGTCGGGCAGAACTCCCGATGTCACCGCGCCTCATTTCAATTTTCAGGTGGGCGGGGGCTCAGCAGAATCATCTTTGCGCCCGCCGACCTGTCATGGCCAATTAAGGCCATTGACAAAGTAATTAAAGTACTTAATGGACCTGCCCGTCCAACCTTAAAGTTGGCGGGCAGGCCAGGAGCCCTGGCAGGCATTGGAAAAAGCATGGGCGGGATGAGGTTTCATGTAGGTTTTTAAATTTTTAATAAAAGTGTTAATGAAAGTGATGGACATGTCCCAACTCATGTGACAGTGTCACATGAGGGGACATGCCAGGGGAATTTTTTATTTCTATTGTTAACATTTTTAAATTTGGCGCCGATCTCCCTGAGGCAGCACTTAGCCTCAGGGAGATGAATGCATTCTTTCGCACACATGCGTGAAAGAGCACACTCTTGGTTTAGGGATTCCCCCTCTGCCCGCATAGGGAGCGCATAGCGCTTCCTGGTGGACGTAACGCTGGGCGGACCTTAATTGGCCAGCCCACGTAAAATGGAGGCGTGCCTCCACGCGCCTGCTCTTAAACATCCCCCCCCCACAATGGGGGGAAAATTCTGCCCCTAATTCTTATGTTTGTATGTCAGAGGTTTGTACGGCTGGAGGACGTTACAGGGATAGGGAGGTGAGGCTACAAGGATGAAAATTTTAAATTTGTGGTCTCGCTTAACTGCCAGCCAATGTAGGTAAGTGAGCACAGGGGGTTATGGGTGATCATTTTCATCTTTGTTTTCAAATCCCTCCATTGAGGGACAAGTTAGAACCCAGTCCTATCTCAAGTATGAGAACAAGTGCTACATGGTTGCTCACAAGAGCCCGTATCTTACTAAATGAAACTGTACATGAAATAACCAGCATTTTATTGTGGAGAGCACAAATGATAAGGGAGCCACTTTTAATTGAACTGCACAATGCCCATCCAGGAATTTCCCAAATGAAGACCATAGCACGCAGCTATCTATGGTGGCCTGGGATGGATGGCGAAATAGAGAGTTTAGTAAAGCACAGTGTGCAAAGTCAGCAACTGCTAAAGTTGCCAGCGACAGCTTTGTTACACCCATGGAGTGGCCAGGCAGACCCTGGGTGCGGTTACACATTGACTACTCCTGGGAACAATGTTTCTGCTCATGTCAGTGCCCACTCAAAATGGTTGGACGTATATGATGTAAAGTCACCAACGTCGGCCACTACAATTGAGAAACTACGTCAGAGTTTTGCCATTCATGGACTACCAGAAGTAGTCATTTCTGATAATGGCACAGAATTTACGAGTGCTCGGTTTCAATGGTTTATCAGCCTCAACGGTATAGCTCATGTGAAAACTGCACCGTTCCACCCTTCCTCAAACAGACTGGCCGAAAGGGCTGTTCAAATGTTCAAGGCAGGCATGATAAAGCTAACTGGCGATTCCTTGGCAACCAAGTTAGCACACTTTCTTTTCATTACAGGACTACCGCTCATACAACAACAGGTATCACACCTGTGGAATTATTATTGAGATGCCATTTCAGGACGAGATTGAGATTAATAATACCGAATTTAGCAGGGATGATGGAAAGGAGTCAGGGAAGCAAGAAAATTAGACATGACTGGCATAGTCACGAGAGGAAATTTACCGTGGGAGAACCGGTATACGTGAAAAATTTCAGAGAAGGACCAAAGTGGTTACCTGATGAAATAAGTGCAGTGACTGGACCTCTATCTGGAGGTGGAAGGCTAGATCATCCATAAACATGTGGACCATTTAAGGAAGAGAAAGTCAAACCACCAAGATTTGGTTACACCAGTGACCATGACCCGGTCTGCGTTTCCTGTTGAGGATACTCAACCCAGGACTGACGTGTCTGATGTTCCTGTAAGAGTTGAGGATATAGAACTGCAAGTACCCACCGAAGCACCTGATGTTCAGGCAACTCCAGAAAATAAGTTTCCTGACAAAGAATCTGAAGTTGTGGAGCTGCGTTCCACACGTACCAGGAAACCACCTGAAAGACTGAACTTGTAAGTTCCTTACCCAGTGTAAATATTATGTTGCCTTGAAAAATATGTACTTGTAAATATAATAGGTATGGCCAAGTTTAAGTTGGGAGGAATGTAGTAATAATGGTTTTATCGTGAAATGTACCTTTAAGAATAATACTTGTTAAGGAAGATCACATGATCTGTAGTAGCCAATAGTGGGCCACCTCAGCAGTCAGTTTAGAGATAGAGTTGGAGTTGAAAGCACATGTGTCATTGCTGCTGAATACATTGTAAATAAGCTTTAAGTTTCCACCCAAGAAGTATCTGCTGATCAACTATCATTAATAGCACAACTCGGCCACCCAACAACAGCTCTCCTCTGAGTTTCTGGCCCCCTTCTCCTCATAAGATTAAAACAACATGAGAAATTGGATAGTTATTTTGACTTTTACTTACAGTTTCTGCTGCTCTGATTTATTGAACAGTGCCGTATGCAGTGAGCTGGAATCTCTGAGCAAGTGTGAATCCTCACCCATACCCAGAAAGAAAAGACAATTTGGACCAGTACTCTTGTTTCCCAGTTTTTACTGTTTTTTTCTGCATGCAGCGCTGTCTAGTCATTTACAGTTGCAGCAACAAGAAGTAGGAGGCAGGAAAAAGCTAAGGACCATAGATAGGAGACATGCCGGTTTACATCTGAAAACACAGACTTTGCCCTAGAAATGCTGACTGTACATGGACAGTTAGTATGCATGCAAATAAGATTTTATGTGTTCTTTGTCAGCATTTTTGCAGTTTATGTTGAGTCTTATGCGGTGAGGGGAATGGACGGGCTAGTGGGGAAAGGGGATAAACTGGCTTTTTGCTTGCTGGTATACCATCTGGTAAGTTGACCAATGGAAACAAGCATCCCTGACTTTTACCACCTCATTTTTCTGCCTGATGATAAGAAGGTGGGAGCAGACGGAGAATTACAACTCTGTTCCAAAAGTTCAGTATGAGTATCCAAAGACCTGTCCAACTTTATTTTTACCAAAGCATAGCATAAAACTCTGTGGGACTGAACTATCAGGCATTACCAAAAATATTTAAAATAAGATTTCCTTTTCTCTTCTAGAAAACTAAATTTTAAAGTGAAAGGGGCATGGATTTAATGTAATTCATAGAAGGATTACAGGGGGGATTAAGCTGTAAATCTTGCTGCTGGTGGGGGTTTGGAACTCACTGCTTGAAAGGCCAACTGGGGCAAAAATCCTCATTCCATTGACAAAACACATGGGCAGGATTTTCAGCTTGGCATGTGGGCATGCGCCCAATGCGCCCTAACCCTAACCCTAACCCTAACCCTAACCCTAACCCTAACCCTAACCCTAACCCAACACGCCCGAGCATGAAATAGCATGCGATGACGTCAGGCAAACATCCTGATGTCATTGTGCACTCGCGTGATATTTTGGTGGGCAGGCATGCGTGAGAGTTGGCAGCGTGCCCGCTGACAATTAAGAGGCCTATTAAGGCCCTTAAGCTCGTAATTAGGCTGAATTTTTTGCTGCCTGTCCAATCTTGCAGTTGGCGGGCGGGGGAATAGGCCAGGCGGCCTTTGCATTTTTAGCGAAACCTCATCCACAGGCGGGATGAGGATTCCAACAGTGAATAAAAAAAAAAAAATTTTAAACTCATTTTCAACATATCCCTGGTCATGTGATAGAGTCAAATGTAGGACATGTTTCCCCTATTTTTCAAATCTTTATGTTTCATTTTTAAATTCTTCGGTTCCCTGAGGCAGCTCTGTCTTTTCAGGGAGCTTTCAGTTCGCGCTCCCCCGTGCAGGCGCTGACTTCCGCGCTCGTGCTCCTCCGTCCCCCACCTTGGCAGCGCTGAGGCTCTCAGCACGTGTTTCACGCTGGCTGGCTGTTAATTGGACGACCAGTATGAAATCGTGGTTGGGGCCCGATTGTGGGCGGCAGACTGCTTTGCAGCCGCTCCTGGGCCTGCCCACCACTCCTGCCCGATGAGGGGAAAAAACTCCCCCATAGATACGCACTTGAAGTACTCTAACCTACAGGGCTATGAACCAAGTGCTGGTAAGTGGGATTGGATTGAATAGTCCTTTTACAGCTGATACAGACACAGTGGGCCAAATGGAGTCCTTCTGTGCCAGAATTTCACACTCCCCCACTGGCGGGTTTTTAAGTGGGGAGTCGGGGGAGCCTGAAATTGAAGGGACACAGGATTCCCTCTGGGTTCCTGCCTGCCTTGACCATGCAGCGATTTTATGCTGGGGCAGGCAAGGCCTTGGACAGGATGCGCGTCATTGCCTTGAGGCCCTTAATTATTGGCCACTTAAGTGCCATTTCCTGCTCAGCCTCAATTTGTAGGCTGGCGGGAGGATTGAACTTGCGTGGGGGAGGCCAAAAATCAAAGGAGTTACATCTCAGTGGGAAGCGGGGGGATGGGCACCTCCATCAGAAACCCCCTTCAGGAGTAGGGCGCACCTTTAAGGTCTGGTGAGCTCAGGACCTTCCCCACTCCCCCCACCCCCCCACCCCCAGGCCTCTCCCCCCGAGACCCTGATCACCCCATCTGCACCCACCACTCACCTAGGCCTTCCCTACCCTCACCACTCTGGGACTCCTTGAGCTTACCTGGGCCTCCAGTGTCCGGACTTAGGCTCTGACATCCTCCTGCATTCCTTCTTCTTTCCACTGTCGCTGCAGGGACTCGAGAGCTGCCAGTCAATCTGACTGGCCAGCAGATCTCTAAGGCGGGACTTCCTCCTGAGTGAGGGGCTGAAGTCCCACTTACAGCCACTTTATGCTTATTCAAGTGTGAAATGGTTGCGGGCAATAGGACTTGGCAGGTTTGTGCTCCCCGCAGACTCTTTGGAAGGCGGGAAGTGAGACCCCGTCATCTGAAAAATTCAGGCCCATGTTTCTGTGAAGCAAGAAAAATCAGTCTGTTTTAAGAAACTCTAGTTCCTGCAATAAAGCGTTGTTTTCCTACTGTGGTCAAGCTTCAACGGTCACTAGATCAGATTAAAATAAAACTGTAGGAAGTAAATACTGTATTTATCTTTCTATCATTAAAAAACATCAAGTCAGTTTTCTCCTACGGAGTTCTCTTCAAAGTGAATGGGAGTAGGTAGGCAGGGAGGCCAATGCAAGGAGTCTGGCCTGGAGGATATGGCAGCAGTGCCGGAAAAAGGTCAATGACCTCACACCGGAGGAAAAGGTTAGTGATTGCATCTGCACATGACATCTCCTGCCCATTACACACCAACCTCTCACCCTGCTCAATACTCCACAACCCCATCACTCACCCAGCACCGCTCCCTAGCTGTCAGGACTCATGTCTAACACTCAGATGGTCCACCTGATCCTCAAGCACCTTGCAATGGTGCCAGCCTCACACGCACTGCCAGATCCTTTCAGCTATTCGGTTATGATGGGCCCATCACCCAGACACAGCGCAACAAAATTACTGACATCTTGCAGAACAAGTTTGCACACAATAGAAGGGAGCAGAGCAGAATCGGCAGGGCATAGGCACACCTGTGTCATCCAAGCCCCACAGAGGAGCTAGTTCTCTGCATCGTGGTGCCAGCTTTAACAGAGTGCATTACAATCAGATTCACTGAGAACATTGAGAATAATTGTATGGTCCTGTCTCTGCTCCATCTTCGATCCTACCTAACCTTTATCCTCTATCTGGCATGAAGTGTAAGCTGATGATGGTGTGACCATGAACTTCTTGCTTTCTACCCAATCTCCATTTCCCTCACCCTAAACCTTCCCTTCTGATTTGCTGTTTTCAGATAACTAAGAACTGCTGCCTGTGCACCAGCCTCAGGAGGAGGGTGAGAGCAACAGCTCAGCACCGATGAAGAAATTTATCACTTGATCTGACACTCGCAACCACCAACTCAAATACTGGCACTGTGCAAACTTTAGGTGGTAGTGTAGAGTTGAGATCTGTACATGATGGTTCACTGGACATGAGGGGCTGCAGGATAAGAGGAAAGGATCATTTGTGTACTAGCTGCCCAGATGGCAAGGTTTCAGATGAGTTCTGCTAGAGGTGTCTCAGGTGAGGACTTTGATGGGATGGCCTACAGGAAAACCCTGATGAACATGCACTCTGAGATGCTTGGTGCATTGGTAGGCCTGCCAGACAGTCTGTTGTCACTGTCAAGGAGCATGAAAGAGTCTGGCTCCATCAGGACACTGCACAGAGATGGAGACCAGACTCTCTAGCATGGAAGTAGTGACCAACCCCATGGGGATCTTAACCAAGAAATAGCATCTGGTGGTCAACATCTCAGTTTCCATTGCAGCTCAGGCAAAAGCCACTCAATGTTTGAGTGCTGCAGTGGAAGCTCAGACTGAGGTCATGAGACCCAACCTTGCTGCCAGGTAGGCTCAGACTGCTGCTGTCATGGCTGCGGATCGCAGTGCTCAAAGGGGCATGCAGGGTTTCGCAGCAGTCCAATAAGTTGTCCTCCAACGGATTGCTCAGAATGCTGAGGCACTACCATGGAGGAGTGGCAGTGGCTCCATGGATAACAGCCTTTTATTGCAGGATCCTAAATGCCTCCTCTCTTCCTCCCCTTCTCCTTCTCCTCCTCCTCCTGAGGTGGCCTACAGATGCCTGTGCCAACTGCACCACCCTCATGATAGTGATGTTGTGGAGGGCACAGCAGGTCACCATGAACTTTGACACATACTCTGGAGAGTACTGTCGGGCTTCTCGCAAGTGCTCCAGGCATTAGAAATACTGCTTAAGCATGTTGGTGGTCTGTTCCACAATGCATCTGGTTGCAACATGGCCTTCATTGTATTCCTGTTGTCCTTGTGTGGTTGGTGGTGCAGGAATGATCATCAACCATTTGTAGAGACTGTACCCCTTGCCTTCAAGTGCCACCCTTTTGTTTGTCTTAGTGGCCCAAAGATGGAGGAAATAATAGACTGCATCAGGATAAAGGCATAGTGGCTGCTGTCAGGAGAGACAGGGCATTCACCGACAGAATAGTATTTGCATGGTCATACACCAATTGCACATTAATGGAATGGTAGACTTTATGGTTCCTGTATCCCTGTTGACATGTGCGACTGCAGACCCATGAACATGAAACCTGCTATCCTGGTAAAGGCCACATGCTCAATGAAATTACCTTCCCTCAAATATCGTGCCTCTGTCACTTCTTGATACAGCTATGGATGGTGGACTGAGAGGCATCACTATGTCGGCTGATCTTGCCCAGAAATTGAGGGTCACATTTACCTTGATGGCCATTGGTAGTGCCGTCCTTGCCGCTGTGTGAGGTTGCAGGTTCTACTGAAGGGGGTGGCAGAGTTTTGCGACCTCATCCTTGGTGAATTTGAAGCAGCTCCTGGGTGAGGTGAAAGTAGGAGACGTGCTTCCTGAAAACCCTTAATATGTATGGCCTTCTGTGGAGAGCCCTCCTCTTCCATCCTCTCTGTAGAGCTCCTCTCTCTGCAAAACAAAAACAAAAATACCTGGAAAATCTCAGCAGGTCTGACAGCATCTGCGGAGAGGAACACAGTTAACGTTTCGAGTCCGTATGGCTCTTCATCTCTTTGCAGCCTCCTTTCATTTCTCTGCAATGTTGCAGAATCAGAGCCATTGACACAACAGCCCCTATACCTCTTGCAGACTTGGTGTGGGCATGTGACCAGCCCCTCTGCCGTCCCTATAAAAATGCAACAACTGACCCTGCACCTCCAAAAACTTTCCACAGTATTTAGCAAACACTACTACAGTAAAAATAAACCAAAAGCACCTAATTTTTAAAATAACGCTAGTGGGATGTCCCTCATGCAGTTGAATGGATGTTCAGCTGAGAGTGATTAGCACATGCGTAGACTGGACCCATGTGCTCAAGTTTCTGGGACGTGCATCAAATCAGCTGGATTGGCTGACAGATATCATGATCTGAGAACTCCTGATGCTTTCAGCGCATGCATGGCATGCTTGTATTAGCAGCTTTCCCAGAATGGGACGCTACACAGACTGCACCAGAAGCAGCAGAAGCGTGTCGCATGCCATTTTCTTACTCCAGGGCTTCCATAGCACTGGTATCAGCGGCGCTATGGAACCCAATTTCAGGTCATGAACTGCTCAAGCTGTTCAAACTGCTTGAAACCAATGGAGCTCTTCAACTGAATTACTGTTTTGTAATTCACTGCTAGTTATTGCATACACTTTATAATTTTGTTCTTATGTTTTTATAGTACTTTTCCTCTTAATCACAGCGGTAAAAATACTAAGTCATACCATATGTCTTTTGTTCAATTTTCTCACTTGACTTTTGGTAGAATTGATTTTTTTGTTGTAAAATAATTTTATTGATTTTAATTATATTTAATTATGCATATACGTAAGCAGAAACATAAAAATAAACTTTGCCAAATACACTCTGAAGGAATATAGAGCACAGGCAGATTTATTCATTTGCATCCATTTTTTTCTTGTTCTTTGCCCGGACTGCATTTGGTATGAACTTTCAACAAATCTGGATGAGGAATATTTATATTGGGACAATTGTATATAAAATAACCTTGCAGTACTTCAGTTTGGGATTCTTTCCATATTAATTATTTTATTTTCACTTATTCAGTTTAGTTTTCAATTATAACATATTTTATTTTGTTATATTGTCCTTATATGTGTGTTTACAAATAAGTTCTCTTTGCTTCTTTTAAATTTCTCCATTACTTTTGCAGTTTTTTTCATTATTTCCTTTTTTATACTGATTTATGATCGTTACCTGATTATTTGCCATGTCATTTTGCCCACTTCCGTTCTCTGCGATTCCTCATTTTACAGCACATTTAATAATCTTGCCGACCGATCAGTTTTGATCTTATCAACTAATGGATTGCTTTAATAGATTGCTCCTAAGTCTTTGCATGTTTCTGATAGTCTATCTGGTATCTTGCAGTCTGTTTTTTTCCATTTTGCAGTTCATTCCTTATGCTCCTTGAACTGCTTCTGAAATACCTACTCATCTGGTTTGCAGCAGTTGGAATGCTGAGTGTTGTTTGTCTCTTTGCCAGAATACATAAACAGTCCTGGAGCTGCCCACCCACATCTTCTGTAAACACAGGTTTTACCCATTCTCTCATACTCCTACTCTCTCAATGTCTTTTTTGTCATTGCTTTCGCATTCCTTGCAATTGCAATGTCGCCTTGTTTTCCAACAATGTATCTTTATTAAACTCTTAACACTTCAGCACTGAAAGTTTAAATGTGCTTAAAAATTCATTTCATTTTTGGTTATGGTTTCCTTAGGGCTTTCAATCAAAAAACTGTTATTGCTTTATAAAGTCATGGACTTTTGCTTAAAATTAGTTATATTTAACGCAGCATAGTGCTTAAATAGGCATCTTTATTCAGTTTTAACTACATTTCTTCATTGAGACCTGCTATGAATATATCAAAACAAATATCGTCTAACATAGAAGTCTGGCACATTCTGACTGGCAAGCAATTATCTTCTTTGTGGTTATTGTGTTACAACGTTTTTTCCAGGATTAATTTATTTCCTATTATCTCTGTTTAACTGTATTGTCATCAGTTAGGATCCACATGGAAGTGAAGGTTGTTCTTGCTGGTTTAAAAAAGGTATGTGCTGCACTTTCCTGGTTAAATATCTATGTTCAGTATTTTTCTGGCATGGCACAGCTGACTGAATGTCATAAATGTAATCAAACTGTCATCCTGCAGTTTGTGTTAACAAATACACAGGGCACGACAGAGACTCCTTTGCACTAGAGATTATAGGGGACCGTTTAGTCTGAGAGGCCATTTATGTAAACCTCAGCTCTGAAGTTGGACATGTGTTAAACTTGTTTATAGATTTCCCAGTCCACTCTTTACTTCGACTGAGTAGCTCATTTCAGAAAAAAGGGATAATGGAGACCAAGCAAGAGACGTATTAGGATGAGGCCCAGGCCGCCACAGGGAAGAGTTTTTCCCTTTCTTTCTAAAGGTTTTAAAAAAATGTTTTAGAATAAAGGGAGTCTTTGTACCAGCAAATTTTCTGCTGGGTAAATTATACATTGGCATCATCATTGAAGTCTCAGTTCTTCTGAATTACTGCAATCTTTCTGGTTGGATATAACAGTACTTATTTGGAATACAGTGGTATCTTATCAATGATGCTTAGATTTACAGTTCTTTTCTAAATGCAAAGGATCCACATGTAGCAATGATCTTTCAGAGGACTGAAAGAATGAAATAACCCAACATTGATTATGGCTCCATCAATTCTATACATGCTACTGTTAACTATTCAGCGTTATTTCACACATGGGGTATGGTTTTACACATGTCACATCACATTGCATTGCATTGGTCTTTTTGTCTATAAAATTTGTTGTCATACAATGGTTCTGTCCTAAATCTCAATTTTGAAAAGAGATTTTGGTTTCATAACATCTGTACCTTTGGTAATTACTATAAATTTATTTAGGCACAATAACGCAGGCAGTAAAATAAAATACCACATAATGAAAATGGAGAACATTTGGTCTGATTTTTTTTCTATTTTTTTGCTGTGGACATCATTGGCTAAATTTTAAGAACTTGCACTCCAGGGCGGGCGTTATCTCGATGGGAGTGCATATTGGGAGATTAATTTTCTGTCTACAGTAGAATTGTGTGATGACAATTGATATACCAGTATATCAGTATAACAAATTTAATGCTATTTTCTGGGATTTGTGTTGTCAGTGCACAATTGAAGTTATTTTCAATACCTTTTTGTAATTTTGATTATTATTCCATAAGATCATAAAGTCCGCAGTGAGCAAAATTTATTCAGCTCATCAAGCCCATTTGATTCAGAGTTGTTTATCATGTCATAGACATGTTATGGCCCAGATTTAGCTGAAGTGAGGCATATCATGTGTGTTCCATTGGTTAGAATTGTTCGTACATATTTATCGTTTACATTTCTTTTCCTACAATGTTGCTGGGAGTGTGAGCTGATAATGGTGTAGCGAGGACAATAGGACCTTGGTCAACCGTGGGGGACATGTGTATGTCCCTTACTGATGATATTTATGGATTGGCAAATAAACAAAGGAAGGACTGAGAAAGGAGTGTGAATTAGAGTGAGTAAATTCAATATCAAATCTCCTATAGAAAGAGGAATAAAAAGAGGGAATGAAAATAAGATTAAGAGAGTGAGAAGAGACAGAAAGCAAAAGTAAGAAAAAAACATTAGGCTGCAAAGGCTCCGTAGTGCTGTTAGTTTTGGCACTATGGGAGCCCTGAGATAAACAAAATGGTGGGAATTCTGCTCCCAACAATTCCCAGCATAGTCCTTGCCAATCACCATGTCAGGAATGGCGACAGCATGGATCAGAAGCATGCAGAGTAGGCAGATTGTGATATCAGTCGGTGTCTAATGCTGGACATCTAGCCTGCAATTCTGAAACTAGCAGGTCCTGTTAATGCTCTCTCTTGAACATTCCCAGCTGAACATGTGTTCAACTGCATGAAGGATCTCCACTAGTGTTATTTAAAGGGATCATCATGTGCCTTTTAGGTGGGGTGCTTTTGATTTTCTTTTGCTGTTGCAGAGCTAATGGAAAAACTGTGCACTGTGTTGTTGGAAGAGCTGTCACACAAATTCTTTGAGGTAGATGAGAGTAGTGCTAGACCTTTGCAAGGAGTGGAGTGGATTACAAAGGCCTCTGAGCAGGAAAATTTGCTCTCAGTCAAGGGAGTTAAGGTTGCAGTCCCTCTTGGTCTGAAGTATGACATGAAGATGGAACAGAGGCAACAGATAGGAGAAGCTGTGTACAGAAGGAGAAGGAGGTGGAGGATGGCTCTTAACAGAAGGCTATACCCATATAGAGTCTTCAAAGAGCACTTCTCCTACCGCCACCTCAGCCAGGAGCAGTATCTGGGGCAGCTCCAATTCACCAAGAAAGGTGGTCACTGAACCCTGGCACTTCCTCTACCCTGACCTACAGCCACAGTGGAGGACGAGGACGCTGTTGCCAATAGCTGGCAAGGTTAGCATGTCCATCAATTTTTATGCCTCAGGATCCTTCCAAGCTAGAGCCAGCAACATCGTCAACGTCGTCAGTTTGTCTTAAGTTGCTCCATCAAGGAGGTCATTGAGGCCCTGTACACCAGGAAAAGGGACTTCATTGCCTTCTCTCTTCAGAGAAAAGCAGCAGGAGTAGCTTGCGGCTTTGTCAGGGTATCGAGCTTCGTAAATGTGCAGGGAGCCATCAGCTGCATGCATGTGGCTCTCCGGTCACTTCTCAATGAGGAGATATATTGGAACCACAAAGCGTTACACTCCCTAATCATGCAGTTCGAAGGCAATCATGCACAGACCATCATATTGGTGAATGCCTGTTATCCTGGCAGCAGTCACAACATTTTTATCTTGCGTGAGTCAGCCGTTCCCACTATCTTTGACCCACTATATCAGACCAGAGGCTGGCTGCTTGGTGGTACGGTCGACCCGCTCTATACATGGCTCATGACTCCCCTGTGCACTCTGACTTGAACAGTGTTCCTACAACAAGAGTGATGCTGTGACAAGGAACATCATATCACAGATCATTGGTATCCTCAAACAATGGTTCCACTGCCTGGACTGCTTGCAGCTCTCCAATACTCACTGGAACGTTTCTCCCAATTTGTTCTGGTGTGCTGCATCCTCCACAAGCTGGCATTCACAAGGGTGCAGCCCTTGCCATCAGGTCTTAGGCAATGACCTCAGGAGGAGGGGACATCTGGGCATCATCGCTTCAAACGGGCTGTCTTATTAGATTCCTGTTTCCCTGACAAAAATCACCAGATCACTGTTTATTCACACTTGTCCACCTTTCCATCCCTCTGCTACGGACCATCACAGCATCCTCTTGGTTAAAATCCTGACATAAAGAACATTACTAAAGAATCATTACATACCAACTTTATCTACTTCCAATAGTACATACAAAACTGAACTATTTACACTCTAACATTCCCTGAGTGCCTCCCTTTTGGACACCTGTCTTTGCTTGTCCTAGTAACCCTACACAGTGCTACCCCAGTGTCTGCAGCACTACTAGGGGAAAGTTCTTGATTTTTAATGGAGGAGGTAACAAATGGCATTGCAGGATAACCTTGAGCAGCCCTGGGACTTGAAAGCCTGGGTTTGGACTGCACCATCTCAGCATGGGTGGCAGCAGTCTGGGCTGGCTGGTTGACAGGAAGCAACAAGGGTACTGGTGAAGCAGCAATGATAGGAAATTGAGTGCTGTCATCCTGAGAGAAGACAGCAGGCTCGTGCACCATGGAACCACTGTGTTGCACCTCAGCAATCCTGGCAATCTACTGGCAAATTGCTGAACTGCTGTGAGATCCTGCGAGCCCCTTTGAGGACAGGTATCTACAGCTATGATGGCATTAGTCTGAGCCTGTATGGCAGCAAGTATAGACCTTATGATCTCTGTCTGAGATTCCACTGAGATGTTGGGTGACTTCTACCTGAGCTGTAATGGAAGCTGAGACATCGGTCATCGGATTCTGCATCACAGTGGAGCTCACAGGTGCTGTCATAGAGTTGGCCATCACTTCCACACTGGAAGGAATGGGCACCAAGCTCTGCATGAAGCCCTGTGCCAAGCTGTGGCCAGACTCCTCCGTTCTTTGGCAGGTTTGCCAATGCACTAAACATTTTTGTGTGCATTCCCATCAATCTTTTCCTATATAGCATCGCACTGAAGCCTTCATCTGACTGCTCTGTAGCAGAACTCAACTATGACCATGCACCCATCCCTGGGGAGATGACACTTGTGTGCTCCTTTCCTCCTGGCCTTACTGTAGTCCACACATGTCCAATGACTCATCATGTGCAGGATCCACATTTATACCACCTCTAAAGTATGTGCAGTGCCAGTATTTGAGCTGGTGGTTGCCAGTGTCATGACAAGTGTCGATGCTTCTTTATCAGGCATTTGCTTTTCTTCATACCCTTCATTGTCAAGCTGCATTGTCAGGCAGGTGGTAGGTCTTGGGTATCTGAAGTAGAAATACAGAAGGGAAGCTTTAGGGTGATGAAAGCGGTTGATGTATGGGCTATAGTGAACTGTCATGGAAATGATCAGGCAGCATGATTTGCCTACCGTCGACATCACTTCCATCGAGCATGGGGTAATTGCGGTCTTGCGATCCCTACACCTGGCAATGGGCCTTGTCTAATTTTTAGTTCTTAAAATTTGACTTCTTTAAAATCTCCAGCAACAATTCACTATCTGAAGAAATGAGACTGCACACTTTTAATTGTGCATTTTCTGGGCTAGAGTGTTTGATTAGCAGTCATTAGCAATTATTATGTTATTAAAAGGTATATGCTGTTCACTACTAGACTTAACTATCTGTGATGAGTTTCATGGGCAATTAATATACAAGTTCAGAAAATTCATAGCCTGGTTGCAGTGGGGGTGGGGTGGGGAAGGGGGGGATGTGGGAGTGGGGGGATGGGGGGTCGCAGTGGCGGTGATGGTTCTGAGTGCAAGATGCTGTTTTCATGGCACTAATGGCATAAATTAGCCAGAAACTTGTGGACACTTCTACTTCACAGAGTCTGTCTTCCCCATTACAAGTTACAGGTAATTTCCACATCAGTAATGGCATGTGTTGTTCAGATGCTGTTACTTTTTGAGCAAAATATGGCCCATCATATTTTCCTTTATCTAGCAGAAGAAAATTCAGTTATTTGAACCTTTCTTCAACTCTTCATTTCCCTAAGGTTTAGACACTTTTCTGAACCCTTTCCAACCTGTTTACATTCATTTTGAGGAAGACAGACCAAGGCACACCAAACTCCAGAACAGCTGACATAGGCATGTTGGGCTGAATGGCCTCCCTCTGTGCTGTAAAATTCTGCCTCACTATTAATCTGTACTATATCCATATATCTTATTTTGACTTGTAATCTAATGCTTCACAGATACATTCCAGTACCCAATTGACCAATTGATTACTGCCTCACATTAACCAAATTCTTTCAGGATGTGATTAATGAATACTCCCAAATTCATTTCCTTATCAGTCTCAGCAGTGGAGTCACAACGTAGCCTTTTCATATTATACACATTGTACAAAATAGTAAAGTTCTGTATTTATGTTACTTTATTTAAATGACTAATTTTAAAACATAGAATGCTCTCTCAACACTGGCATTTAGTCTGTAGGAAACAAATAACCAATAAAAGTATATATGTGACAATAGCCTAGATTTTCTAGTTCGCCATGATCTCACAAACATTATTCCTATTATATTTTCTGGGACTCACCTCCTTGAATAATCCTGATGAGCCCTTGGTAGTCGTGCTGCCTCTGATTGGGAGCCATTTTGAATGAGAGCTTACATGGGGCTGCAGATTTAAATACCCGCAGCAACTTCGAAAGTCAACCCACCAGAAATCTTTGTAGTGTCTTTACTACAATTATTAGTTGTATAAAAATAGACAGAAGTTCCAATATGGAAAGACTGAACAGGTTTGGGGCTCTTTTCTCAAGGGAATACTGAGAGGTAACCTGGTGGAGGTATTTTTTTAAATTATGAAGGGGTTTAATTGGGTAAATGTAGAGAAGATATTCCATTTGTGGGGGAATCCAAAACTAGAGGCTATGAATAGAAAATAGTCGCTAATAAATATACGGAATTCAGGAGGAACATCTTTGATCAGAGTGGTGACTATGTGGAACTTGTTGTCACATGGGCTGGTGGAGACAAATAGCATAGATGTATTTAGGGGGAAGCTGAATAAGTCCATTAGAGAGAAAGAAATAGAAGAATGTATTGACAGAGTTAGATGGAGTAAGATGAGAGGAGATTTGTGTGGAACCTTAACAGCTTTTGGACCAAATGGCCTATTTCTGAGTTTATTATCTATGCAATGTCAGTGAGCTCTGCAGAAAGGCAGAGAGCCCATTGGCTCAGCAAGAAAACAGTTTGAACGGCTTTCCATGAAATTAGGCAGAGTAAGATTGCACTATTTAGATTGGAAAAATGCGGATCCAAAAGGGTAGCATCACAGCAATGTCTTCAGGTGATTAGATCAGTGAATATGACTTTAACTACACCAGGCATGGCAACTCATTTCCACCAAAAGTTTAATGACCTTACAGGGGTGTGTAAATGAAAAGGAGTCAGCAAAATGTGAAAGGATGCCCTGCAAAAAGCATATTAGTCATTTATGGTAATCTCCTTTCACTGAGTGTTGAACTGAGTAAATTGTTTACTATCAATGCTCAGGAGGCAGTGTGGCACTCATAACTCTCAGCCGTCGATTCAAAAACATCATTAGCCTCACACTCTTATGATTGATTAACTCCACTACAATGCTCCCAAAGGCTTGGATTTTAAGGGGCAGCGGTGATGGCGTCCACTGGCTGGAGAGCCAGGGTCAACCCCACCTCAGCTGGTCATGGAAGTCCCGACTACCTTTTAACATTTCACATGCAATTAATTGCCTGCAGTCAGGGCTTTTGTCCTTATAAGGGATGAGATCCTGCTCCAAGTGGCCACTGCAGCAGCTGGAACAGCCTCCATGCAGAAGGGCCTGGGATTAAGGTAAGTCAGGTTGGGCTTGCCTGGGCCAGTCATGCAGGTCTTTCAGTGGAGACGGCCCTTGTTGCCGAAGTGGGGTGGGGTGGGGGGGGGGGGGGGGGTTGGGGGACGGACTCTCCATGGGTCACTGGGTGCCAAATCAGGAGGCTCTCCCCAACAACTCCATGAGTGGCGGTGGCCACTTAAGGACCTCAATTGGCTGAAAGCATGAGAGTTGCCTGCTGCCTTTCCCACTGCTGGTAAAATACTAGCAGTGGTGAAAAGGTGATGGGCAGGGTACCCCCTGCCACTCCATTTGATTTTTTTCCCCTCCCCCTCTCACTCCTTGGGACCCTGTAAAATCCCAGCCATGGGTTCTAATTGGAATACTTTCCACTTACCTGGATGAGTGCAGCTCCAACAACACGCAAGAAGCTCGACACCATCCAAGATGAAGCAGCTTGCTTGACTGGCACCCAATCACCCTATCCAGAGGGGGGCAGTCAACTGCAGGTTAAACCTTTAAGAAAATCAAGAACTCCCTTGATGCCCAAAATAAATCATTTGCAAATCTAGGATATTAATCTAACCTTACAACCTACACTCTTCAGGACTGACTAGCCGCATTGCAAACAGCACTCTTCCATGTTCTCAGTAGTATAGGAACCATTGTGCTTCATGGAGAATTTGATCTTCCATATCAATTCTCTCCTTGTTATAACATTTAAGGGGAGATTTACCATTTTGGGACTAATTCTGACATGGAACAATGCCGGCTGAGAGAGTGTACTGTAAAATTTATTTTCCTCATGCCATCATTTTCTATCCAGTTCTTTGGTGGGAATGACAAAGAGAAAATTCTCCTCTTAAATCTCAGTCATCTTTTTCTTTCTTACCATTTTCACTGTCAACTTTTCTCCTTCTCCTGAAGGTGCTGTTACTTTTCTGCATTATGTTTCCACAGAAGCCAGGTATACTGTATACTGTCAGTTTTGCCTTGCCAAGTGGCCACTGAATAAGAGTGGGTCTTCCTGGCGACCATCCTATGTGAATCCGTCATGTTTAATTTGGGATATACGTTGGCTGTGACAATCACACATCAGAAACCTGAAGAACAGGCACATTATTCAACATAATTTTACAGCAAATCTTGATGAACATTAGATTCACAAAGAAAGATTATTTTATAAATAAAAAAGGAATAAAATACATAATGGCCGGCAGTAATGATTTGTGAAAATTTGAACATGATACATGTACTTGTGACAAGCTGGACAAAAATAGCATTTATCATTCGGATTCAGTTATTTTTGAAGCCTTTTACAAGTGTTCATTTTCCTAGCAGCTCGCTGAAAGTGTTGGAAGCTGTGTGAAGAATTCTTCCTGCTGTGCTTTGTAACCATACGTTAGGTGGGAATAGCAATTTATTCTGTCATCCTGATGTTTGGAGCAATTCCCATGCCACACAGGCACGGCAAGGGTTATCCTCTCTCTCTCTGCTTTCTAAAATAATAGGAAAATTGCTTATTTCCTGTACATGTGCACTCTCTGTGAAAAAATGGACATTGTGGTAAGAAAATAAGAACGTGTAAGTCAAATATTGAAGTTAGCCCCAGTGGTGCAGAGAAAAATATTTTTTGCAAGTATTACTATTCAAAGAATTAAAGAAGGATATTCTATTGAGGCTATGCATGGAAACCTTGCAACAGGGATAATAGCACAGGCCAAAATTAATGTTAATTGGCTATATTTTACTTGAATCAGCTCACAATAGACAGAAAATGTTGAAACATGCTTTTCTATCTTTACAATAGATTCTCTGGGCAAAATTTGTGCCCTCTCGGAGGTGAGTTCGGAAGTGGGGGACCATTCAATTTGTGGGAGAGTACTGGGTGGAGACCCCAGCACCTTCTCAACTCCTCCTGGTGGGAAGGGTGGATTGTTACCTTCCCGCCTCTTAAGGGCCACTTAAGGGTCTCATCCTGCCGCCACTGGAATTCTACTAACGGACAACAGGGAACTCACCATGAGCGACAACCACAAAGCAAACCCTATTCCGTTTGCCTGTGGCCTACTGGTGGGGGTCCCTGTGCCTGATCGAGGGACCCAGCATTAGGAAAGGTGGGGGGGGGCGCTTGCAGGGACGTACCCCCATGCCCTTGCTGTCGAAACCTTCCCCTCATCACTGGCACCCTGCCCCCTGGCACCCCTATCGTGCCCACGCTTAAGCTTCTCCATGGCCCCTGCATCAATCCCTGGTGAATATTTGAATGCAGTACCGGCAGTAGCCACCGCTGCCATTGTCGCAGCCAGTATTGGAGAACTACTGGTCTTTGATTGATTGGCAGCTCTTGGGGGTGGGATTTCTGTTCTACCTCAAGCCCGATTCCATGGGAGGACTGATGCTGCCCAGGTAAGTGCTGAGTTCTTACTGAGCCTTCTGAAAATATTTGATGCGGGGTTCCCACCTGTATTCTAGTCAGTGGACGTGAACCCTGCCTTGAACATTAAATTCTGTTCTCCTGTCTGCTGCTACATCTGCTGCTGCAGCCTATTTGTTTTATTGCTGCCTGGAAGTAATGACCATAGCTATGGTTTTTTTTTTACAGAGGAGCCCTTCAGTGTGGCTATAAAGCTGCAAAGTGGATGAATGCACAGTACTATGAGGTGGTGGAATGTGAACTTCCAACTATGTTTCATCCAACTGATGAAAATCCAGTGATTTTGCAGGCAGATGCAAAATGAAAAGGTGGGTGAGCAAGGTGACAATTGTGCATCTCCTGTTGGTAAAGGTGGAGGCCTGGGAGCAGATGGCCTCGCACTCATTTGATATATTATAGGATTCTGTGGGGATGAAATAGGGTAGAACAGATGTAAAATGAAGGGTGATAATAGTATATTAGACTTGATGGGCTGAATGGCCTCCTCCTACATCGTAACAATTCTGTGATTCTGTACAGGTACAGCATGGACAGATTCAGGACTCGTTGTTCTCTTTCGAGGTAACTAAAGTTTCAAGTTCCAAATTACATTGGCTTTGGGAATGTATCTTGGCTAAATGACCATTCTTCATGTACAAGCCTAGCATGAGTGTTGGCAAACTATGTAGAGCACAATACTGAGGTTGGCCGTCTCCTTACATGGAATTTTTCATACACGTTTCAGGAAGGATCATTTAAGGGGGAAATCTGGCTTTATTTTATTTTACTTCTTATCACAATGACAAAAGTCAGCTAATTCAGTACAGAATAGGCATCAAATCAGAGCATTCCTTCATCACCACAAGATTTCATTCTACCGTGGCCACTTTATTTTTGGTCAGCAATTCCATCCATTTGGTAAAGTTTAAGTACATTGTGGTAGGAGGCCTCTTGTTTTTTAGAAAAAATGTATAAGTGTATTAACTATGCGCAGATAGTTAAATGTCCTAGTTCAATGATCTTAGGAAGGTTACTTTATAAACTCTAATGAAGAAAAGTAAACTTAATTCTGATCTTATCTGTCATCAGCATATCACCTATGTTCAGAAATTGAGAAAATCAGCAACCAACTGTCCACACAGATTTATTACTACTCACAAGTTGCAAACTACACTTACTGCTAACATTCCTGATTATCACTTTTTGTGAAAGTTTACTTAAGGATGCTTATAAAGTGTACCAACATAGTCCAGTGAGTGGCATTTGTTGTAACAGTAGATTACACTGACCACAAACATCAAGATATAAGCCACAATTTGTATATTTGTAGCATAATGTGAAAGAAGTAATGTAGCAACATAGACAGAAAACCGAGTTTGGGTAAATGGGTGTTGCTCGTATTTGGAGAAGGGTTGGAAGTGGTGTACCCCAGCAGTCAGTGTTAGCCGTCTTTTTGCTCTTTGTGTATAAAGGCTATTTGGGTTCTACCATGGGCAGCACAATCTCAAAATTTGCTGATAATACAAAAATAAGAGAGTTGGCAAACCACAAGGAGGACAATAAAGGAGGTCAGGAAGACGAGGAGAGATTAACAGAATGGACAGAGTTCAAATGTGTAAGTGTGTGGTAAGTGTGAGGTAATACATTTTAGGAGGAAAAACAAGGAAAAATATGTAATGGAATTAAATTGAAGGATGTTGATAAACAGAACGACCTAAGGGCTCAAATATATCATTCCCTGAAAGGGTAAGTGCAAGCAGATAAAGTCATTAAAAAAGCGTTTTTTTCTAGGTTTTATAAATAGGAGCATGCAGTAGAAGAATAAAGAAATGATTGTATGAAACATGAGTTAGGCTATAGATAGTGAACTATGTGTATTTTTGTTTGCCCATTGTAAAAAGAGCATTAATGCCATAGAGAACATGCAGCAAAAATTCACGAGAGTGATGCTAGTGGTGGAGAACTAAAGTTACAACAAATGACTTGAGCTGCTGGGACTATTTCTGCTGCAACAGAAAAGCTAAGGAGATTTCATAGAGGGTTGACAAAATTATGAAGAGTTTTGAAAGAGCGAATGGAAGAAGACAATTTTTTTCTGATTGCTGAATCAGTAACAAGGGGGGTCATCAAACTAAAATTGTCACAAAGAGAGTCAGGGGAGAGGTGAGAGGAAACAGAAGCTTGATGATTATTTCACCACAAGGAATGGTTGAAGCACAGTTTCTTTCATCTTTTAAAGGAAAATTTGATAAATCTTTGAAGTGGAAGAAGATATAGGCCCATAACTTCCATGCTCCCCAGTATCGGATTTGGGGGATACCCCAAAGATATCCTGGGGAATCCCTCTGGCAGGTTCCCAGGTAAGGGTTTGCACGGCAATTGCCCAGAAGTGCACACTTCCTCTGGACAATTGCGCTGCATTGGGAACCATCCGAGAATGCGATTTAAATCGTAAACTTTGGATGGTTCCACTGGGGTTATACCGATAGTAACTCAGAAAATGTTAGAAGAATTAAAACCTGTTCTAACTCCTGAGTAACTATTGTAAAGACCCAGACCAACCCCATGGGACTTCCCCCCCCACCCCCGCCAACGTACCCCGCACAACCACCCCCAACCCTCCTAACCCCCCCACCACCCCGACCTCCAGCACCTCACACCCCCCTGACCTCCGACACCCCCCATCTCCCCACCCCCTCAAACTCCAACAGCCCCCACCCGAACTCTGACACCCCCCACTCAAACACCCAGATCCCCCACACCCAACACCATCATTGGATCTCCGACCCAACCCCTTGGACACACCCAACTCCCAAATCCTATCCACTTACCTTAGACACTTACCTTCTTCCTGGCCTGTCAATTTCCCTGGCCCGTTAAACTTTCCTGCTTTATGGCAGCAAGTGCTGTAAAAAAGGGGGAATGGTCTTCTTGAATCCGCTGGAACTACACTTTGTTGGGGCCTGCGAGGATTCTTTCGATGCAGGCCCCAAGCAGCTCCAGCAAACGGAAGTGTCAATGTAATTTTCAAGACAAGGTAAGTAGGTATTTATTCCTTCTAATTCCTGCGAGCCAGCACTTTCTGATGCCAGTCGGACATTACGGCCCATAGTGATTTGGAGCATATGAGGCAATGGGATTAGTTTTGAATTGAAAAGTGCCAGCACAAATATGATGAACCAAATGGCTTCCTTCTGTGCTGTAAACTTCCATGATTCCATGGGTTGTCTGGGGTGGCAGTAGTAGCATACAATTGTTTTTTTAAAATTCGTTCATGGGATGTGGGCATCGTTAACTACATCAGCATTTATTGCCCATCCCTTGTTGCCCTTGAGAAGATAGTGGTGAGCTGCCTTCTTGAACCACTGCAGCTCATGTGGTGTAGGTACACCCACAGTGCTGTTAGGGAGGGAGTTCCAGGATTTTGACCCAGTGACAGTGAAAGAACAGTCATATATTTCCAAGTCAGGATGGTGTGTGGCTTGGAGAGTGAACTTGCAGGTGGTGGTGTTCCTATACATCTGCTGCCCTTGTCTTTCTAGGTGGTAGAGGTTGTGGGTTTGGAAGGTGATGCCGAAGGAGTCTTGGTGAGTTGCTGCAGGGAATCTTGTAGATGGTACACACTGCTGCCACTGTGCATCGATGGTGGAGAGGGTGAATGTTTAAGGTGGTGGATGGGGTGCCAATCAAGCGGGCTGCCTTTTCCTGGATGGTGTTGAGATTCTTGAGTGTTTTTGGAGCAGCACTCATCCAGGCAAGTGGAGAGTATTTGTAGTAATTATGGTTTTATTTAGTGTGTAATGTACCTTTAAGAATAATACTTTTTAGACAAGATCACATGATCTGTAGTAACCAATAGGAGAGTAGCACAGACTACCTCATCAATCAGTTCAGAGTTAGAGTTGGAGGTGAAAGCACACGTGAAGTTGCTGCTGAGTATATTGTAAATAAACTTAATGTTTCCCACCCAAGAAATGCCTGCAGATTAACTCTGTCATTAATAGTACAACTCAGCCACCCTACAACAAACTGGCGACAAGGATAAATCAGACCCGGTACTGTCCCTTGCCCCGTGATTGTGAGTATCTAAGATAATTAAAAAGAAAGGAAAATATACTCAGCAAATTTGCTGCCTCTTTAAATTAAAGGAAAAACAGTCCCCGATCCAAATGACTAAGGAATCTCCCGGAGCAATCCCGACATTTAAAAAAATAATACCAAAATTGTAAGACTCCTGAGTGAGAATCCACAAGACAGGTGAGTAAAACATTTAAAAAAAGAAAAAAACCTGCTGAATCGCCCAGAAAAGGGAGAAGAAATCGCTGCTGTGTTTTTTTTCTGAACAGGAATGAAGTTTTACAAAGTTATAAGAGAAGAAAGCCCACAATCACGGAGATCCCGCCAAAACTCAAAAAGCACTGGAAACACAGCAGAGAAAAGCCGACAGCTGCAGAGACAGCCCAAGTTAAAAAAAAATGGTGGCTGCTCTTAAAGTGGCAATACATTTAAAGTGGCAATTACAAGAAAAATGGCTATGGACGGAAAATTAGAAGAGACCCCAGAGAGAGGGAAACTCTGCAGAAGGCAACAAGAGTCCCCAGAGAGAGGGCAACTCTACAGAAGGCAACAAGAGACCGCAGAGAGAGGGCTACTCTGCCAAAGGCAACAAGGGACCCCAGAGAGAGGGCAACTCTGTGGAAGGGAACAAGAGAGCCCAGAGAGAGAGGGCAACTCTGGCAAGGGCAACAGGAGATTCCAAAGAGAGTGCAACAAGAAATGAACAGTTGAAGGAGTCGTTTGTTGTCCTTCAAGATCAAATGAAAAAGGAATGCGTAATCATTCAGCAACATGAAGAAATGAAGGCCGTCTCAAACAGTAGAGTAGAAGTCCTGGTGATTGAAGACGGCTCAGGAGAAGCCTTGGTAATTGGAGAGGGCTCGGGGAAGCATCAAAGAGAGCTCAGGGCAAGCCCTGATAATTGGAGACGTCTCAAAAGAGGCCCTGGAAGTTGTGTATAATTGGATATAGCCAGGAGACAGGAGTTCGGATAAACTCCAAGGCAGTGCCAGCTCAGTGAAGCTAGCTGTCTAGCAAAGAGCTGAACAATCAGCTGAATGAAGCTAAAGAGGCTTTGGAAGCAAAAGTCGCAGAATTTCCCAAGAAGCAGACAGATAATGAAATTTTGGGAGACTCAGCTACTGAGCTCAGAGACGTTGAGCTTACATCTGAGACAATTCTGGCCAATAGTGAAGTCAAAAAGAAGGCCGAGATTGAAGTCTGTGCTAAAAAAAATGAAAAGTGCACATTCTAAGCGAGGGAGTCAATCTATTTGGGTCACCGAGTATATTCACAGCGCCTCCACCCGATTGAGGAGAAAGTGAGAGCCATAAGAGAGGCACCTGCACCAAAGAATGCCTCAGAGGTCAAATGATTCCTAGGAATGATCAACTATTATGTGCGGTTCTTACCCAATTTGGCCACAGTGCTGTGCCCCTGCATTCTCTACTCAAAAAGAAACATCATTGGTCTTAGGAGGTGCCCCAGAAAGAAGCTTTTGTGAAGGTGAAACTATTGTTGCATTCATCCAATCTATTAATGCATTATGACCAGACGAAAGAATTGGTGCTGACATGTGACGCATCTCCCTACAGAGTGGGAGCAGTGCTCTGCCATCAGAAGAGCAAAATGTTTTAGTTGACGGGCAATATGATCAGCGCAGGCTCGGAGGGCCGAAGGGCCTGTTCCTGTGCTGTACTTTTCTTTGTTCTTTGTTCTGGATGGACGAAGGCAGGGAACGTCCAATAGGTTACGTATCAAGAACGCTCATCACTGCGGAAAAGGGAAACTCGCAGATAGAAAAAGAAGGCCTGTCCATCATCTTTGATGTCAAGAAATTTCGCCAGTACGTACACAGCCACTATTTTACAATCATTTCAGACTACAAATTATTGCTAGGATTGTTTAGTGAGGACAAGGCTATACCACCCAGAACCTCAGCAAGAATACAATGATGGGCTTTAATTCTGGCAGCATATGAGTACATTTTCGTACATAGACCTGGCAATCAAATTGTAAACACCGATGCCCTTAGTTGTTTACCTTTACAAGAAAATGATGAGCCCGTCCCAGTTCCACAGGAACTTGTTTTACTGTTAAATTTATTAGATTCCTCACTGGTATGTGCTCGACAGATCAGAGAATGGACAAGTAGGGATCCAATCCTATATCAGGTACGAGAGCAAGTGCTACATGGTTGGTCACAGGAGCCCGTACCTGATGAAATTAAACCGTACTTCAACAGGAGACATGAAATAACCAGCCAGGATGGCATTTTATTGTGGGGAGCATGAGTGATAGTCCCTCCAAAGGGAAGGAAGCCATTTTTAATTGAACTACACAGTGCCCACCCAGCAATTTCCTGAAGACAATAGCTTGCAGTTATCTATGGTGGCCTGGGATGGATGGCGAAATAGAGAGTTTAGTAAAGCACTGTGTGCAATGTCAGAAGTAATCATTTCCGATAACAGCACAGCATTTACGAGTGCTAAGTTTCAATGGTTTATCAGCCTCAACAGCATCACTCATGTAAAAATTGCACCATAGCACCCTTCCTCAAATCGACTGGCCGAAAGGGCAGTTCAAATGTTCGAAACAGGCATGAGAAAGCTAACTGGAGATTCCTTGGCAACCAAGCTAGCATGCTTTGTTTTCCATTACAGGACCACCCCTCACACAACAACAGGTGTCACACCTGCGGAGCTATTGTTGAAACACCATCTCAGGATCAGATTGAGCTTAATAATGCCAAATTTAGAGGAAAAGGCAGAAAGGAGTCAGGGAAGCCAGAAAACTAGACACGACTGGCATAGCTGTGAGAGGAAATTTGTCATGGTAGATCCGGTATATGTGAAAAATTTTGGGGAAACACCAAAGTGGTTGCTGGGTGAAATAAGTGTGGTGACTGGACCACATGAAGGTGGAAGGCCGTATCATCCATAAATATGTGGACCATTTAAGTAAGAGAGAGACAAATCACCAAGATTTCCACCAGTGATTATGACCGGGTCTGCATTTCCTGTTGAGGATACTCAACCCAGGACTGACATGTCTGACGTTCCTGTAAAAGTTGAGGATACAGAACTGCAAGCGCCCACCAAAGCACCTGATGTTCAGGCAACTTCAGAAAAGAAGGTTCCTGACAATGAATCTGAAGTTGTGGAGCTGCAACGTTCCACACATACCAGGAAACCACCTGAAAGACTAAACTTGTAAATTCCTTACCCAGTGTAAATATTATGTTGTTTTGAAAAATATGTACTCGTAAATATGATGTATAGCTAAGTTAAAGGGGGAGGAATGTAGTAATTATGGTTTTATTTAGTATGTAATGTACCTTTAAGAATAATACTTGTTAAGGAAGATCACATGATCTATATTAACCAATAGGAGAGTAGCACTGGCTTCCTCATCAACCAGTGTAGAGATAGAGTTGGAGTTGAAAGCACACGTGTAGTTGCTGCTGAGTATATTGTAAATAAACTTAATGTTTCCACCCAAGAAGTGTCTGCAGATCAACTCTATCATTAATAGTACAACTTGGCCACCCTACAACAGTATTCCATCACACTTCTGACTTGTGCCTTGTAGATGGTGGACAGGCTTTGGGGAGTCAGGTGTTGAGTTACTCTCTGCAGAATTCCCAGCCTCTGAGCTGCCCTTGTAGCCACAATATTTACATGGCTGGCCCAGTTCAGTTTCTTGTCAATGGTAACCCCTGGAATGTCTCAGAGACCTGGAACTAGGAAAAGGAAAATCCTGATTTTTATCTATGGAATACTACTGGTAAGTATGTGTATGGAGGCCGAATTTCAAGGCAGCGGGATGTGAACGAAATTTCAATGGCTCACCGCTCACCATGGGGGAACCCGCTGCGAGGAGGCTGGAAAATTTCAGCCATAGATTCTGGGTTAGGACAGAATCAGGTTTAGCTGTGATACTCCCTATCATTGACTAGCTTGATGGCTCTCACAGTTGAAAAATAGGGGCTAAAGAATGGGCTCTTGGACAAGGTATCCAAGGAATTGAAATCAATGAGGAATCAGCACCTTCAGGAGAAGAGGAGAGGAAGGGAAAGAAAACTGAGGGAAGAATATGTTCTGTTATCAAGTTTTACATTCATTTGTGATGAGTGTGCTAATTTGATATCTATAATCTATTAATATTGTACAAAATCTTATTTCTATTATCATGTGTTTCTGATACTTTTGAGTTGACATTTTCTGTTATTAGTTCCTCCATCGCAATGTGTTATGGAAATGGTCAATGTAAACTTGTCACACTAATTACTGGTGGCATTGCAGCACTTCTAATTTTGCAACTCAAAGCTCCTCAGCCTGTACTGCAGAAGAACTCTCAAAACTTCAACCAAATGTGCTTTTGTGTTTCCCAAAATATCCCTACAGTTTCTTATTTAATCTTAAATAGTAATGTAAATTCAAAATATCTTTCTTTATCCTAGTAAAAGCCTTACACTGTGTACACTTCCTGTTGGTACAACTTGACTTCTGATTGTCCCATTTTCCGTCGTCTCTTCTCTATCGTCTCCGCTCTCTGTACACCACAAGGTATGCAAGGTCACCAGTCTCCATGCTCCTGATGTACTCCTCGTGCAGGGTGAAAGAGAGAAATGAGTGGGTTAACTTGGGTGTTCCAAGAACCTCTCTTGGTTAATTCTGAAGGCCCCTTAATGCACCCTGGAGAGTGCTGGCCACCACTTGGATGGCCAGAGTTTAGTGCGCTGCATGACTGCCCGAAATTCCATCCATCTCTGCCCCAATCCACCTGACTGATTGGCAGCAGCTTTGCCCATTGGACTGCATGTTGTGCTCTCAGCTCAGGCGCAGGCATTCTCCTAACCCGCACTGCAAGGCTGCACTGTTAGCTTGAACCATGGGGTGAATTGGTCCAAACCGGAATGATGACATTGCAAGGGACTGTGAGCACCTCCACCAGTGAATGCTCCACGGCCAGCTTTAGGAAGGAGATTGTACAATGTGCCCAGTCATCCAACTGTTCTGCAGTCCACTAAAATGCTCATTAGTTTGTGATCTGTGCCCAAGGGGTGAAAAGCTCTGGAGCATTTGATGGCAATTTCAAGCCTCTATGTTGCTTGAGTGGGCAGATAAGCTAGAGGCCTGACTCCAAGCATGTCAAGTGGCTGCATCTGAACTGTCTCATCTGTGGAGGAATGGTCACTTTATACAAAGTTTCCCTAATGCGTGGCCGCTTCCTTCCCCACCCACTACTCCTGGCATATGCTTGTGCACTACCATCAACCGCAGTGCAGCCCTTGCCCCGGCACTGCACTGTCAGCCAGCCAAGAAAAAGAGACTTGCCTGAGCCCTCGCCTGAATGCGCAGCACTTAAAGGTCCAACAGGCGGCCGTCGCGAGCACTGCGCAACGTTACTGTGCACCCTCCTTCCAGTTCCCTTCGAAGTGCAGCCCACCAGGTACATGCGTTATATCTGTTGTTGTGAAACATGTCAGCGTGTACTCAGATGGTCCAGCATGGGGGGATGCTTCCAGCGAACTGGGCTTACCCTGATATGCAGATGTATTACGATGAAGGTTCCTGACGTCCGATGATGGGAAACACAGCTTGCCATTGACGGGTAGAGTGAACGATTGCAAACTGGTTTCACAATGTGGTGAAACTGATTTTTGGCCTTCTTCCCATTTTTTCTGCTCACACCGCCGAACATACCCACCACCAGCAGGCACAGAAAATTCCGCCTTATGTATTGCAACATAATATTCCTTGTTATGTCCATACGATAAACAGAATTCCTGGGTGATTAACATTTGATTGACTCTTGATTAACTTTGATAATGTCATAATCATTAATCTTCTCTCAGGACTATCGTTGCATATTAATGTCAGGAGGTGTTCTTACACTGGGTGTTATCACTGATTGTTGATATTGATGGAAAACAAGAAAACTGAAGCAAACACACATGTAAATTAAAATGAAGCTGTTAAGAATAATTACCACCGTATTTGGTATTCATTTTTGATGCCTTATATCCTGCAATTTGTCTGATTTTTCTTTTCTTTTACGTAAACAACTAAGGCTCCCTTTTAGAAGGGCCTATGTAATTGTTGTCAAAGCATTGCTACATGTAGGCCCCAGAAGCAGCAGCCAGAATGTTGGCAATTTGTTTTTAAATTTTGTAGGTGACTCAAAGGCTTCCTTCTCCCTTGATGGAGGCTGGCTATAGTCAGTTTCTGGTCATAATTTGCCTCGATTCCCCAGGAGGAACCATATATTTCATCTTCAGCAAACAAATATCTCAGGGCCAGAAAGTCAGCTGGGGTCGAAGGGCATCATTGTAAGTTCCACTCCACTGGAAATATGTCCAATTGGAAAGCTAGGACAATGAATCTAAGGGCAAGAAAAGACCATTTGGCCCATTGAAACTGATTTCCTTATTATCCAGCTCTCTCAGTACCTTGTATCTATTTATATTTTGTTGTATCTAATATCTTTGTTTCCACTACCTTGCTTGGGAGATTATTCAAAATGATTATCACCCATTGAGTTAAAAAAACCTTCCTGATACCTGCTTTAATTTTAATTTATATTTGTACTATTCTGAGTTACTTGGAAGTAATATTTTGTGTTTACCACACCTATAGCAGTAAATATTTTATCTGCCTCTGTAAAGTCGTTCTTTAGCCATTTTCTCAATAGACTTCAGAGCTTGAGCTTCTTTAATATTTCCTTATAATTTAACTATTTTATAGTTGAAATCATTCTTAGTGATCTGTTCTGGGCCATCTTTAAGTAATGTACATCTAATTTTGTGGCACAGTGACCAGAACTGAATGTACTGTGCTATGACTTTGTACATTGTAAATGCTTAGCAGAATCTCTATAGAATTGCATATATTCTTCTGGCTATTCTATTTTCACTTTGAATTACTTTGTTGCGTTGGCCCTGAATTTCTTTGGATGCTCACATTATATTAGGCCAAACCTTTGGCAGGAACATCGATGGAGAAATTTCATAAACAGCAGTTTTCAGCCTTTTGTCCCATTTCTCTGCGGGATCCACCAAACCCCTACTGAGGTTGAGGCAGGCGATTGGGAGAGTCCCTATGGAATTTGGGGCCATTGCCTAGACAATAAAAATGATAAGTCTACTATTGCTTCTTCTAACTCTTGTGCTAATTCTAAAATAAAGACTTGCTTTTCATAGCCTCCGGACATCCCTAAAAGCTTTCCAGCCAATGAAGTATTTTTGAATTGTAGCCACTTTTGTAACATTGGAAATGCATCAGCCAATTTGTACACAAACTAGGTCCCACGAACAGCAATGTAACAATGAAAAAATAATCTGTTTTTAATTATGTTATTTGAGGGATAAATATTACTGATTGCCATGGAATCTTTTACATCCACCTAAGAGATGGGTTTTGGTTTAATATTTCATCCGAAAGACTGATTTCCTAGCAGTGGCCTGGAGTATCAGCCTAGATTTTTGTGCTCAAGTCTCTGGAGTGGGACTTCTGATCAGGGGCAAGTGTGCTACCATTAAGTCGAGGCTGACACTTCACTGTTTAAAATATCCTCAAGAACAACCAACTTAAACAAGTTTTATGAAATGCAAACAGCTTTGTATTCCAAGAGACTACAATAATTTTTTTTGGTCTTTGAGGTTTTGTAAGAATAATGCTAATGTTAGAACACCAGCAATTTGGCCCAAACCTTAGGGTTGGCGGGCAGGCCGGGAGTCCTAGCGGGCTCCAGAAAAAGAAAGAAACCTCATCCACGGGCGGGATGAGGTTTCATGAGGGCTTTTAAATTTTTAATAAAGGTTTGAGTTTAAGTGATGAACATGTCCCAACTCATGTGACAGTGTCACATGAGAGGACCTGTCAGGGAAATTTTTTAAACATTTAAGTTAAAACTTTTAATTCTGAGCCGATCCCCCTGAGGCAGCACTTAGCCTAAGGGAGACCAGTGCGCTCTTTGGCGCATGCACGAAAGAGCACACTGCCAGCTGAGGGAATTGCACCCCCTGCCCGCACAGGGAGCGCATAGCGCTTCTGGTGGGCGTCACGCTGGGCGGGCCAATTAAGGCCCGCCCACGTAAAATGGCGGTGTGCCCCTGATTGGGGGCACCGAGCGGAGGCGCGCCCGCTCCTGCACATCCCCCCCGACAGGGGGAAAATTCTTCCCTATTACAACATATTACAAGAATATTAGTAGGTGAATATCACTAAATACATTCTCTTGGAGACAAAATAAAGATTGAATTGTGTTTCCCTTTTTACATTACTTTTTATTCATGGTAATGTTTTGTCCTAATGCATTTGGGGGGCATTAGTTTTATTCATTTGCATCAACAGCAGATTCTACAATGGAACAAGCTGATTTGCTTCACTTTCTTGCAGAGTATCTGAGTTTTTTAAATAATGTCATTTGTTATCTGAACTTTGCAAAAAATAGAAAATGATCTGACTTTTAACTGATTATAGAGGAGGCATTGTGGTACATTTGCATTTCTGCTCAGGATGTGATAAACTGACACTCAAGCAGAGGCTGCAACCTTCAAGCACTACTCCCCTCATTTCACTTCCATCAGCATGCAATCTATGATTGTGAGATCTTTTTGAAAGCCAGTGAAAAGAAGGAATTATTTTTTGCACCTCAATCTCAGCCCCTGCGACCCATAATATCCCAATGTTCATGTCATATGCTACGATATGATAGTTGCCTCTAGATTCTTCATTGTGTGGTATTAGGGTTTCCAACTGTGATTAAGTGTATTCCTGGAGATTACATCACATGACTGCCCCCATGCTCCAGCTCTTATAGTCAGCTAACTCATCCATACTTATGGTGTATTGACTTATTTCGCCAATTGAAAGCAAAAGGACTCATTACCCAATTTGATGATGCTTGACTGTCAACCAAACAGTCTCGTTTTTCCCATTTTCAATACTTTTAAAACTGGTAAAGAGAAATGTTCAAAGAAAATAACAAAAAAAAATCTTTTTAAATGTCCCAATGATTTTTCTCCAGGGTTGCACACAGCAATGTCCTAGTGATTGATCTTCAATTCCTGGAGACTTCAGGCCAATCCTGGAGGGTTGACAATCTTATACTCCATTCATTTAACTAAGTTATATAGAAAAATGCCATCATACAGCACAACAATTTGAAATGTTACATTGTACAAAAGATAAGTAACTAGTTGTTAGGAACTGTTTGATATTATGTCATCTCTTCTTCTTCTTTGTCTCCCCCTTCTTCTCTTTCCTGTTCTTGGCTGCCACTCCTTTTTGTCCACTGAGTGATTACAGCCTATATGATGATGATGATGCTGAGATATTGTTTCATAAATACTTAATAGCCATAAAAAGTGTCACAAACCCTTGAGATCAAAACCACATTTGTTAGTTAGACTAATAGGTTTTGGTTGGATTGGTAGCTGTGGGAGTTTGAAATTTACTCCCTGTTCCAGAAAAGAGGCTTGGGCTGTTTTTGCTCCTGTGTCTCATTTAAATCCTGCCAATCGACTTCTCAGCCATTCTGAGCAACGGATCAATGGGAAGCGAAGCCAGATCATGCAAACCAGAGGCAGATTACTGACACCAGATAAGCGGTGAGATCACTGGCCAGGGTTGTCTTGTGTTGTGCTTGTGACCAGTGGAGGGGTTGTGGGAGTACGTCCGTGGCAGAGGAGGGCCAAACTTTTTCGTAGTGCCAGTACTTCTGTTCATCCTGCTCTCGCAAAAAATCTAAGAAGAATACTTGCTTAGCCTAATCTGGCTTTGATGATTTAGAACTATATTATCATGCTTATGGGCAACATTTTCCTCCCGTCAGGGGGAATGTGTGGGAGTGGGTGTGGGCGGGCGGGTGCGCGCCACCATTTTATGTGGGTGGGCCAATTAAGGCCCGCCCAGCGTGACGTCCGTTCGTAAGTGCTGTGTGCTCCCTGTGCAGGTGGTGGGGGGATCCCCTGAGCTGGGAGTGCACTCGCGCATGCGCACGAAAGAACACACAGGTCTCCCTGAGGCAAAGTGCTGCCTCAGGGAGATCAGCTCAAATGTCAAAAGCAGTTTAAAGAATAGAAATGACTTTACTGACATGTCCACATGAGTTGGGACATGTCCATAACTTTTATTATAAAATATTCTGAAATTTTAAAATTCCTCACGAAGCCTCATCCCTCTTGTGGATGAGGCTTCATGTTTTTTCAGAAGCCCACCTGGGCTCCCGGCCTGCCCGCCAACCTTAAGGTTGGACGAGCAGGTCCTTTAATTAGCTTAATTAGTTTTTCAAAGGCCTCAAGTGGCCGTTGACAGTTTGGCGGGCGCACAGCCTAGTTGGCTGCCTGCCTGCCGAACTGAAAATCTAAATGATGTGGGGTGACCTCGGGATGCATGCCCGATGCCACCCCACGTCATTTTACATGTTGGCGAGTGGGGCCCGCCCCCTGCTCAACGACCAGAAGATGCAGCCCTATGCATACATGTATACCCAGGGTGCCATATTAGTCACCATTGCAGCACAGTCAGTGTGCCAGAGCAACAATGTACTGTTCCACCACACATGGTGAGATGTGAGAACTACATTCGATGAAAGCTCTAGTATCTGTGTAAAGTAGTGTGATTACTTCAGACTTCTGGGAGCCACAAGACAGAACACAACTGGTGGGTTAAAATTACAATGGATTCCAATAACATCATTGGCATCTGCATGCTTATTTGAAATGTAGCTGTTGGCTTTGACGGTTGTCTTTGTCACCTGCTTGGGAGAGCAAGTTAAAAGAGACAAATGTCAATTTCCAGTGACGTTAGGCATGTATATAACATGGGCAATTTTAACTGCCTACTTGTCTAGTTCCTGCCAGAGGAGTAGGATTAAAGTTGATCCCAGAATCTGAAAGCTAGGGAACCTCATGTAGAATAAAGTTTGGTGCTGGCCTATATAAATTGAACATGTTAAGAAATATCATGTTGCAAATCACTATCCTCTGCAAAGAGTTAAAAGTCTTGGAAATCACTGGGTCATGTGTAAAATTTTACAGCCTGCTAAAAGTGTTGAGTTGGCAAAAAGACAAAAAGTAGGAAATTGTAAGTTGTGGCTTCCACTCATCTTGGCAACAGAATGTCTCAACCAAGTTTGCTCTAAAGGACCTCACTGTGATGGTAAAGGTACTGCTAAAAAAAATAAGCTAGTCATTTGGGAGGAACTGTCTAGAAAGAGTGATTGGCCAGGTGGGTAGACTGTTTCTAGGTAATGTATATAAAGGAGATAATTTAAAACTCACTCCTTTTGTCCTCTACTGCAGCCAAGAAACAGTCCAAAGTGTTGGTGCTCTGGCTTTCTGCTCTGTTTGTAGAGCTGATGGGAAGTGACTATAGTTCTGATCTATAGCTTCACTAGTGTAATAGATGTTTTAATGCAAATCCCCTTGGCAGAATATATATGTAGAATTGATCCTACTGAAACAGCCATAAGACCATAAGACATAGGAGCAGAAATTAGGCCATTCGGCCCATCGAGTCTGCTCCGCCATTCAATCATGGCTGATAAGTTTCTCAACACCATTCTCCCGCCTTCTCCCCGTAACCTTTGATCCCCTTACCAATCAAGAACCTATCTACCTCGGTCTTAAATACACTCAATGACCTCGCCTCCACAGCCTTCTGTGGCAATGAATTCCATAGATTCACCACTCTCTGACTAAAGAAGTTTCTCCTCATCTCTGTTCTAAAAGGTCTTCCCTTTACTCTGAGGCTGTGCCCTCAAGTCCTAGTCTCTCCTACTAATGGAAACATCTTCCTCACGTCCACTCTATCCGGGCCTTTCAGTATTCTGTAAGTTTCAATTAGATCCCCCCTCATCCTTCTAAACTCCATCGAGTATAGACCCAGAGTCCTCAAACGTTCTTCATATGTTAAGCCTTTCATTCCTGGGATCGTTCTCGTGAACCTCCTCTGGACCCTCTCCAGGACCAGAACATCCTTCCTGAGATACGGGGCCCAAAATTGCTCGCAATATTCTAAATGTGGTCTGACCAGAGCCTTATAAAGCCTCAGCAGCACATCCCTGCTTTTATATTCTAGTCCTCTCGAAATAAATGCCAACATTGCATTTGCCTACCTAACTACTGACTCAACCTGCAAGTTAACCTTAAGAGTATCCTGGACTAGGACTCCGAAGTCCCTTTGCACTCCAGATTTCTGAATTCACTCCCCATTTGGAAAATAGTCTATGCCTCTATTCTTCCTACCAAAGTGCATGACCTCACACTTCCCCATGTTGTATTCCATCTGCCACTTCTTTGCCCATTCTTTTAACCTGTCCAAATCCTTCTGTAGCCTCCCCGCCTCCTCAATACTACCTGTCCCTCCATCTATCTTTGTATCATCTGCAAACTTAGCCAGGATGCCCTCAGTTCCTTCATCTAGATCATTAATGTATAAAGTGAAAAGTTGTGGTCCCAACACTGACCCCTGCGGAACTCCACTAGTCACCGGCCGCCATCCTGAGAAGGACACCCTTATCCCCACTCTCTGCCTGCTGCCAGACAGCCAATCTTCTATCCATGCTAGTACCTTGTCTCTAACACCATGGGCTCTTATCTTACTGAGCAGCCTCCTGTGCGGCACCTTGTCAAAGGCCTTCTGGAAGTCCAAGTAGATAACATCCATTGGCTCTCCTTTGTCTAAACTACTCGTTACCTCCTCAAAGAATTCTAACAGATTTGACAGGCATGACCTCCCCTTGATGAAACCATGCTGACTTTTCCCTATTTTACCATGCACTTCCAAGTATTCTGAAATCTCATCCTTAATAATGGACTCTAAAATCTTACCAACAACCAAGGTCAGACTAATCGGCCTGTAATTTCCCGTCTTTTGCCTCACTCCCTTCTTAAACAGGGGGGTTACATTAGCGATTTTCCAGTTCTAGGGACCTTCCCTGACTCCAGTGATTCCTGAAAGATCACCACTAATGCCTCCACTATCTCTTAAGCTATCTCCCTCAAAACTCTGGGGTGTAATCCATCTGGACCAAGTGATTTACCTATCTTCAGACCTTTCAGTTTTCCTAGCACCTTCTCCTTGGTAATGGCCACCATACTCATCTCTGCTCCCCGACTCTCTTGAACTTTGGGGATGTTACTCGTGTCTTCCACCGTGAAGACTGACGCAAAGTACCTATTCGGTTCCTCTGCCATTTCTTTGTTCCCCACTACTACTTCTCCAGCGTCATTTTCCAGTAGCTCAATCTCCACTTTTGCCTCTCTTTTACCCTTTATATATCTAAAAAAAAACTCTTGCAATCTTCTTTTATATTACTGGCTAGTTTACCCTCATATTTAATCTTCTCCCTCCTTATTTCTTTTTTAGTTGTCCTCTGTTGGTCTTTGTAGGCTTCCCAATCCCCTGGTTTCCCACTGCTCTTCGCCACATTATATGCTTTCTCTTTAGCTTTTATGCTGTCCCTGACTTCCCTTGTCAGCCATGGTTGCCTCGTCCTCCCTTTAGTATGCTTCTTCTTCCTAGGGATGAATTTTTGCTGTGTCTCCCAAATTACTCCCAGAAACTCCTGCCATTGCTGTTCCACTGTCTTTCCTGCTAGGCTCATCTCCCAGTCAATTCTGGCCAGCTCCTCCCTCATGCCTCTGTAGTTGCCTTTATTCAACTGTAATACCGTTACATCTGATTCCAGCTTTTTCCTCTCAAATTGCAGGGTAAATTCTATCATATTATGGTCACTTCCTCCTAAGAGTTCCTTCACCTTAAGCTCCCTTATCAAATCTGCCTCATTACACATCACTAAATCTAGAATTGCCTGTTCCCTAGTGGGCTCCACCACAAGCTACTCCAAAAAGCCATCTTGTAGACATTCCACAAATTCCTTTTCTTGGGATCCACTACCAACCTGATTTTCCCAGTCTACCTGCATATTGAAATCCCCCATGATCACTGTAACCTTGCCTTTCTTACACGCCTTTTCTATCTCCTGGTGTATCTTGTGCCCCACATCCTGACTTCTGTTCGGAGGCCTGTACATAACTCCCATTATGGTTTTTTAACCTTTGCGATTCCTCAGTTCTACCCACACAGATTCTACATCATCTTACCCTACGTCATTTCTTGCTATCGATTTAATTTAATTTCTTACTAACAAAGCAACCCAAAGTGCATTTGTGTTAAGTTTGGATTTGACATGACATGTGACTCACTGTACTGACTTATTACTGTCTCTATGAGCTTTCGGTTTACCCAAATTTATTCAGCAATTTCATTCAAACAGTGATGAAAAAGTGGGGCTTAACCATGCTCTAAGAGAAATAAAGCGAGAAAGACATACACACACACACACAGACACACACACACAGGCCCTGAGAACTCAGTATACCTTCCACAGTTAAATTTCAGAACAAAATTGTTCACTTTTGCACAGGAGAAAGAGAAAGGCTTAAAAAGAGGTTTATGCATGACTTTGAGTGTGAACCCATGGCAACCATGAACTCCATCAAAACGAATGCACACAGGACAACATCTTATACTTATATAGCCCTTTTACATAATAAACATAATAAAACATCACAAAGTTCTCACAAGAGCATTATAAAACAAGTCTGACACTGAGCCACATGAAGGGGAATCAGGTCAGATGACCAAACAGCTTGATCAAAGAGGTAGATTTCAAGGAGTATCTTAAAGGAGGAAAATGAGGTAGAGAGATGGAGAAGTTTAGAGACGAACTTTCAGAACTTGTAGGGCCCAGGCAGCTGAAGGCACAGCCACCAATGGTGGAGTGATTAAAATTGGGGATATTCAAGATGCCGGAATTAGAGGAGTGCAGGTATCTGGGAAGGTTATGCACTGGAGGAGATTACAGAGATAGGGAAGGAAGAGACAATGGAAGCATTTGAAAACAATGATTAGAATTTTAAAGACTGCCTGATATTGGTCCTCTTGCATCATCGGGATGCAGCCATTATTCTAGAGATGTCAGTCACGTTTCAAAAGGCTATGTGCCAGTTGTGAAGGAGGCATAGATTAACCAGCTACATTGAGTCCAGTAGGAGGGGTGAGAAGATCGTAAAGGTGTTGTGAGGTGAGGGATGGCTGGCACTGGCCTCCCGTTTAAATGTGGAGCCAAGAAAAACGCTCCTATGTCCCTTGTCTCCTCATTTAGGTGAGCAAATAATTTTATACTTAATATTTTTCTGCCAACCTCCAATAGTTTCTTTAAAGACACTTGGTTTGGTTACTTTCCACCTGTGATTACTGACCACGGCCTGCATGGCACAAGCTGCAGTCAGCTGTGAGCCAATTTTGTAAATTGGCCTGAAATAAGTGTTAGGCCCCCTATTTGCATGGGCAATGGACCTAACACCATGTTCCCTAAACAATGTGGCATGAGGCGTAAACCCAGCACCTGTACATGCCATTTTGAACTCTTCATGGCCCTTTCAGTGCCCAAAACATGGCTCTGCATGATCCAGTTTCTAGGCTAGGCTTTAGTGTAATTCATTTGATGCCTCTGTACAAAGTTCAGTATAATTTCGATGGAAAAGTTGCTTCAAATTTTTAGAAAATTACATCCATACAATGGAAAAAAATCCCACCAGTAGAATTCTGTTTTGCAGATAAATAAAATTGAAATGTCTCTGTATAATTCCACAAACACCCTCTGACTGGTGACATTTAGTACCAACTTGCACTGACCGAGGTTGGTAAATAGGACATATATCACTGCTAACTGCAACAAAGGATTTTGATTTTAATGTAATGCACATAATCACATTGAATAATTGGTTGGAATTGAACTTCAAGGAGCTTTAAACTATTTTGACTGTGAACTGTTTTATATTTTGATACACAAAGATGATGATAATTCCTGCAGAGTATTGCTGAACTAGCTGCCAAGATTAATTTCACTGAAATAGTTCCAGTAAATGAGGAAAACATGAGCATACAATTCTTCTCATTTAATGATCACAGTAGCAAAAAAACATTGGGACTGATTTTCCATTTAAATGCTTTGCTGAGAAGAAAAACAATACAGTTTCTACTGGAGAAAAAGATTGTACTCTTACCACCCACTAATCTGTGTTAATCTGCATATTTTTATTTATTCAGATTGCATAGTCACATAAAAACAGAGCTTTTGGTCATCTCTGCTGGTTATATTGGAATTTGGAAGGACAGTCAGATAATGGGAAAGAACAAGTGCCAGTAAGCCCAAAAGAGTTTCGTTTAATTTTAATTAAAAGAAGCCAGTTTAAAATAAAGTCTGGACTCATGCCAGGAATAGGGATAAACTATTGTTGACCAAATAAAGGATTTGTGGTTACATTGACACTAGCTCTCAGTTAATATTATCTGCTGGTATAACATTTACAATAAAACTGCCCGGGAGCTCAGTTCTAAGAGGGCCAACAGGCCTTTTTTACCAACTGGTTTAACTCCTCATAGCCACAGAATGGCTGATGTGGAAGATGGAAATATTTTATTTTAAACCTGTGTCAGTAAATAGGATTGAATGAGTTAAAATCATCCAATAGCCCCAATATTAATTGGGTGATCTGCTGGGAGGGACTGGTGGTCCGATGTTACTTAGGAAACCCCAGAGTTATGGTCAGCATGCCTCTTGGTGCCGTTTTTAAAAAGTCAATCACTTCATTATTATTTATTTCTGGATTTCCCATCCAATCGGGACGTGATGAGGACATAGATACTCTTATCTCAATTCCAGTATTTAAAGGGCCAATCCAAAGATACAATCTGGAGGAGTTTTGAGTTTGAAACAAAAGAGGAGGAAGTTAAAGAGCGGAGTTGAGACTTTCCACAGCTGTGCCTTGGTTTATTAATACCTCTCTTGAAATGCTGCAGGGGGTTGACAGTACAATGAGGGACATACTGTTTCCCAGCAATGGGAGTAAAGAAACCTGTGGTAGAAGCAAAGAAGATGTGATTGGAAGCTGCCCAGGAGGTCAGAGGCAGGAATATGGTGCCATGCTTATGGATACAGAGCAAGAAGCTGTTTAGTGACCTAACCATGTCAGGAAAAGTCAGGAAAGGACAGTACATATCATCCCACACCCTCATCCTGCCTTCTCAAGCCCACTCCATCACATCACTCCTCACAGCCACTTAACTTGCAGGTGCACACATCCTTCTCCATGTCTATGTGCTTCCTCACATCCCCAACTATCCATCCACCACTGCCACTCACCCTCATCAAATGCAATTTAATGTCTCTCCCCCATAGTCACCTACATCAAATGCATTGCATCCAGTGAGGGAACTGTCACTACACTTACTTATAGACCTGTTCTTTTGCTCATTGCAGGGGAAGAGAGCACAGAACATGAGCGAGAGAGAGAAACAGAAACAGAGGTGGCCATTCAGTCATCTCACAGCTGACCAGCTGCAAAGGCGAAAGTACTGAAGGTCAGTGGAGTTTCAGCATCCTTGGCTGTTGGAATTGACTAGTTGGTGGCTTCCAGTGACCTGGTGACACATGTTGTCATAGGCCACATGACAGCCGTGTTGAATTGGTTTCAGCAGAGAGTGAAATATGATCATCTTCATAATGATAACTTGCAACATTCTTACCGTGCAGGATTCATTCATATATTTTACCTCTGACAGGCCCTTCCTTCATGTAGCATGAATCAATGGAGGTTGTGGACAATTCCTCAGAGGAGCTGAGACCTTCTGAGGGCCCTCAGTCACAGGACACAGTCGCAGACCATGCATGAATGTGCACTTCAGTGTGACCTTATAGATAGAGAGTTGGTTTTCATCTGGTGGCCCATACTTTGCAAATGAGCTAGAGCAGATAGTGATGACAGAGGTGGAATTAGATAGCCCACATTAGAGAGTGCAACCCTCTCAAAACTCAGCTGTATCCCCAGGGCTGTCAATGAAAAGCAGCAAAGAACGTCCAATACACTGAAAGGCTTTCCAAGTTCACTGATTATGATTGCTGAGAAATGCAGGAATCTGCCTCAAGCATGAGTTGGTTTATATCGCAGGCCATTAAGGTTTTGTGTTTTCCCATGGATAGAGTGGGCAATGCCATGTAACATCGCAAGTTGCAATCAAATGAGTCAATGCATGCCTTGACTATGGTCATGCAGGCAGTGGATGCCAACCTGACTGCCACCTTAAATAGGGTGACATATACTTTAACCTTGGCCTCACACTGCTGCATGGAGCTCCAGCAATTGTGCAGAATGCAGCAAACCATGACAGATGTGGCGACCTTGGCTAGTGGGTACCATGGGGTTCCTCCAGACCAAGGTATCTGAAGCACACCTTCAGCATGCCGATGGTTTGTACAATCACTCATCTGATGGTGATATGGCATTCACTGTAGCATTGTTTCACTTCATTTGTCAGGTTTCTGAAGGGTGTCGTCAGTCAAGTTCTTTGTGAGATCCCCTGTCTTATAACAGCTGCCCTTTAGCCTGCTTGAAGTCTGAAGGCATCAGGGAGCTTGGACAACCTTAGGATAAAAGCACCATGGCAGGTCCTTGGGAATCTTGTACACACTTACAGAACTATCCTACTATCCTTTTGTGGTTGCACGCCAGCTGTACACTGATGGAATGGAATTCTTTGCAAATCACAATATCCCTGGGTGATCTAAGGGTGCCTGGGTTGTCACGTGTGTGCAGTTGATGATATCTTGCACCTGTGGGAAGCCAGCCAGCGATGAAAACCCAAACACCTGCTCATTCTGACTGGCAAATTTCACATGTTTACTGGCCCTGGAAGACAAGCTATCAGTCACCTGTCACATGCATCTATGGGCGGCAGACTGGAAGATTCTGAATATGGCTCTGGCAAAGCCCTGGAAGGATGCAGAGGCAAAAAGTTGAGTGCAGTGGTGACTTTGACAGCCACTGCTAATTCGTGGCCCAGTAGGTCCACCAGAAATCAAGTCTTCTTGCAGGAGGGTGGCTGCAGATGTCTGCCATCACAACGACCTGAACCCCCTGGAACATTGCTGATCAGTTATATTACAGAAACTGAGCCTCTACCTGTAGATTGTGTTTCATGAGTAGTGGCTCCTCATTGTTATAGTTATATTGCTGCTCATCTGAATTCCAATCTAAGGCAACAAAAGCATCATCATCCATCCTGATGTGATAAACCTCAAATTGTAGAAAATAATATCTTAGCAAAAGCACTGTGAACACCCTTCCCACAAGCATGTTAGAAAGAAAGTGGGAGTACTAAGTATGTATTGCTTTATTTCCCTGAAATTGATTGACCCCCTCAATTTCTGCCGTGCTCTCACCTTGCTTTCACTGGAATGTTTCAGAAGGCCCAAGAAACTTGTGGCCCTAACTTTAAAGCTAAAAGTCTATAAATATCGATCTAACTGCAATTTTTAAAATTTATTCGCTGGGATGTGGGAATTGCTGACTAAGCCAGCATTTATTACCCATTCCTAATTTCCCTTGAGAAGGTGGTGGTGAGCTGCCTCCTTGAACCGCTGCAGTCCATGTGATGTAGGTACACCCACAGTGCTGTTAGGAAAGGGGTTCCAGGATTTTGACCCAGGGACAGTGAACGAACGGCGATATATTTCCAAGTCGGGGTGGTGAGTTACTTGGAGGGGAACTTCCAGGTGGTGGAGTTCCCAACTATCTGCTGCACCTGTCCTTCAAGGTGATAGAGGTTGTAGGTTTGGAAGGTGCTGCCTAAGGAGCCTTGGCGAGTTGCTGCAGTGCATCTTGTAGATGGTACACACTGCTGCCACTGTGCGTCGGTGGTAGAGTGGGTGCCAAAAGTGAGCTGCTTTGCCCTGGATGATGTTGAGCTTCTTGAATGTTGTTGGAGATGCACTCATCCAGGCAAGTGTAGGGTATTGCATCACACTCCTGACTTGTGCCTTGTAGATGATGGACAAGCTTTGGGAAGTCAGGAGGTGAGTTACTCTCTGCTAGAATTCCTAGCTTCCATTCCAGTTCAGTTTCTAGTCAATGCTAACCCCCAGGATGTTGATAGTTGGGTATTCAGTAATGGTAATGCCATTGAATGTCCAGGAGAGATGGTTATATTCTCTCTTGTTGGAGATGGTCATGCCTGGCACTTGTGTGGTATGAATGTTACTTGCCACTCATTAGCCCAAGCCTGAATATTGCCCAGGTCTTGCTGCATTTGGCCATGGACTGCTTCAGTATCTGAGGAGTAGCAAATGGTGTTAAACATTGTGCAATCATCAACAAACATCCCCACTTCTGACCTTATGCTGGAATGAATGGTGAAGCAGTTGAAAATGGCTGAGCCTAGGACAATACCCTGAGGAACTCCTGCAGAAATGTCCTGGGACTGAGATGGTTGATTGACCTACATCAACCACAACCATCTTCCTTTGTGCTAGGTATGACTCCAACTAGTGGAGAGTTTTCCCCCTGATTCCCATTTACTTCAATTTTGCTAGGGCTCCTTGATGCCACACTCGGTCAAATGCTGCCTTGATGTCAAGGGCAGTCACTCTCACCTCAGCACTTCTGTTAAAGGCTGGAATAAGGTCAGGTGCTGAGTGGCCCTGAGAAAACCCAAACTGAGCGTCAGTGAGCAGGTTATTGCTGAGCAAGTGCTGCTTGATACCATTGTCGACAACCCTTTCCATCACTTTGCTGATTATCGAGAGTAGACTGATGGGGCAGTAATTGGCCGGGTTGGATTTGTCCTGCTTTTTGTGGACAGATCATACCTGGACAATTTTCCACATTTCAGGATAGATGCCAGTGTTTTCGTTTTACTGGAACAACTTGGCTAGGGGCTTGGCAAGTTCTGGAGCATGTCTCCAGTACCACAGCCAGAATGTTGCCAAGGCTCATAGTGTTTGTAGTATCCAGTGCCTTCAGCCGCTTCTTGATATCACGTTGAGTGAATCAAATTGGCAGAAGACTGGCATTTGTGAAGCTGGGGACCTCGAGAAGAGGCCAAGATGGCTTATGCACTTGGCACTTCTGGTTGAAGATGGTTGATTAACATATGTTAATCGGCAAACCGCCTCCCCTGAGGGGGTTGGACGCATGCAGTCCAATGTGCTGGAATGAAATGTGCAAGTCGGTGGGTTGGAGTTAACTTCCTGCCCCATTGTCAATTTCCCTGGTTTTACTCCTCCACCCATTCCCAAAGCCATGCACTTCTCCATGGGAAAATTCCTCCAATGTCCCAGAGGTGCAATGAGGGGTGCTGTTTCAAGGTTGCGGCTGAGATATGTCGTTGAGCCAGAGAAAAGGAAGCTTTACTTCGTACCTGACTTTACTGCAGCAGAGCAGGTAATGTTTGTGGATAGTACCGGGTGCCTGAAGTAGAAAGAGCTCCACTTCCTCAGCACTAACATTCTTCAAAAAGCAACAGTGCTGAAAATCTAAAAAAAAACAGAAGATGTGGGAGATAGACAACAGGCCAATCAACCTTTGTTGATAGATTCAAAGTCAGTTGATATATCAGATATAAATCCTTTCTCAGAATTGAAAGAAATTACAGAATAAACAGGACTTAGAAATGAATTGAACAGGGCAAAGGGAGAAGGGAGAAACATAATGGCAACAGACATAGTAAAAGGCAGAGAATGCCCTGTAAAATGCTCGGATAAAGTTCAGGAAATGCTTAAAGGGCGGAAGACGAGAGGAATAATGTAAGACATCAAGAAAATAAAAGACAAATGTGAGGCATTGAGAGTATGAGAGGAGATGGGGGGATATCGAATAAGAAAAGTAAGACATGGAACAGGCTTCAATGGTCCAACTTGACAGCAATAGTGATGAGGGGGATTATTCCTATGATTAGCACCAACACACTCATCATTCCCATTTCTGGGAAGGTCATTCCATATCACCAGTGCCTACTTTCTATGAGGAAATGGGAGTAATAGTTAAGAGCTGAGGTTGTTAAAGTCAATATAGAGACTGGAGGATGGAAAAATGAGGGTGCATTGAACAAAATGTTCAACTAATTGTTCACTTTACATGCATTTGGTTTCCCCAAATGTAGGAAAGACTACAGTGAATACTGTGCACTAATTTGGAGGAAGTATGGAAGGAGTGTTTGGGGCCCTGGACAGTGGTGTACAAGATGATGAATGGACAGGTGCTCCATCTTTTGAGCAGGAGATCCAACACCTGCTTCTTTCCATTCCTCCTTCCCTTTCATTTGTTCTGTTCCCTTTTAAATGTTGCTCATCTGTAATATCTTTTAGTTCTAAGGAAGGGTTTATACCTGAAGCTCTACCTGATTTGTGCCCTCTTGACAAAAGCTGCCTGACCCATTGAGTTTTGCCATATCATCTGTTTTTGTTTCATTAACGTTTCACACCTCAATGAACACAACATTTTGATAATCTGTTTTCATTGAAACAGATTTAGAAAAAAAGTATTTTAATGTTTCAGTTGTTAAACATTTATGTTGTCGCTTACTGTAGATTCATTGAGATGATGACACAGCTGAGCTGTGGGGAACAGCTTTTCTGGTGACAGAGCTCCCCCTCTGTGACAGTTCTCAGAAGAATGTTATTTTGAGGAGCAGAAGTGCAGATTCATCTTGGTGCTATTTTGTGCCATACCCTGCTGCTAAGCTTTGTAATTGATACTCTGTGGGTTTGCATTTCACATGAACTCTACATCCTTATTTTAAAGCTAGGATGAATTGATCTGACAGTATCTCTTTAGAAAGGCATGGCATGTGAGTAATTCTGACCTGTACATCCTGCACGATCATAATGTGAATGCTATGCCAACCATTAGATAGGGTGACAGAACACCACCAACTGCAAACAGTCAAATCTCATCTCTTCAAGTCAAGGAAGCCATGGGAAGGCTGAATCAAAAAGCAAAAGAACCTGCTGTTCATAAGTGCCTCGTTAGTTTAGCCCCTGATACTTGTTGGAATTCTTGGCTATAATCAGTTATATTCCTATTGGTGCTTGGCAATTCTTTGTTTTTCTCCTTGAGTTCTCTGCCCCAATTCCTGAATCCACCCCAGCCAGAACAGGAATCAAATCCTGTACTATTGACAGCAATCTGATCCAGACTGGTTGTCCAGTCAATTGAGCCAACCGGCCCCCCCAAGGAGGGTGGCAACATACACCTTTACATGCATATTGTAGTCTGGAACTATGGATAGTGATGGTGGAGGCTCCAATTTCTTTCCATCACATGTCTGACCAGGAATCTATCTCGCTCTAATCGCCTGCCATTGGTGTATGTTGGAAGGATTTTCAGGTTGATAGGTTGGCTGAGTTATGAATGAATGTTCCTTGGCTATCTAGTCCTGGGGTGGGACTTGAACATGGAGCTTCTGGCCCAGAGGCAGGGACACTACATTGTGCATTTGTTAGAATGGCAATGATGAATTATAAGTATATAACCTTCACTTCAAGTGACACATTTAAGATACACAGTAATAAGGACATAAGGACATAAGAACTAGGAGCAGGAGTAGGCAATTCAGCCCCTCAAGCCTGCCCTGCCATTCAGTATGATCATGGCTGATCTCATTTCGGCCTCAGCTCCAATTTCCCGCCCTCTCCCCATAACCTTTCAACTCATTACTAATTAAAAATCTGTCTATCTCCTCCTTAAATTTATTCAGCGTCCCAGCATCCACTGCACTCTGAGATAGTGAATTCCACAGATTCATGACCCTTTGAGGAAAGTAATTCCTCCTCATCTCTGATTTCAATCTACCACCCCTTAGCCTAAAACTATGGCTTCTCATTCTAGAGTGCCCCACAAGGGGAAACATCCACTCCACATCTACTTTGTCTATCTCCTTTAGCATTTTATATACCTCAATTAGATCTCCTCTCATCCTTCTAAACTCTAACGAGTATAGGCCTAAACTGCTCAATCTCTCCTCATAAGACAAGCCCCACATCTCTGGAATCAATCTAGTGAGCCTCCTCTGAACTGCCTCCAGTGCAACCACATCCTTCCTCAAGTAAGGGGACCAAAACTGTGCACAGTACTCCAGGTGCGGTCTCACCAATGCCTTGTACAGTTGCAACAACACTTCCCTATTTTTATACTCTATTCCTTTAGCAATAAATGCCAAAATTCCATTTGCCTTCCTTATTATCTGCTGTACCTGCATACTAGCTTTCAGCGATTCATGCACGAGGACACCCAGATCCCTCTGCACTGAAGCATTCTGAAGTTTCTCTCCATTTAAATTATAAGTCGCCTTTTTATTCTTCCGACCAAAATGGATAACCTTACACTTATCCACGTTAAACTCCATCTGCCAAATTTTGGCCCATTCACCTAACCTGTCCATATCCATTTGTAAATTTCTTATTTCTTCATTGCAACTTACTTTCCCACCTATTTTGGTGTCATACCTAATGATAGATGCTGGTGAGTAAAGTGACCCAGTTAATTAACACTGTTCTCAAGAATGCTAACTAAATTTTTATGATATGAAGGGAACACAAGTAGATAACAAATAATAAAAGCAAAATACTGTAGATGCTGGAGATCTGAAATCAAAACAAAGTGCTGGAAAAACTCAGCAGGCCTGGTAGCATCTGTGGAGAGAGAAACCTAGTTAGCTTTTTGGATCCAATATAACTGTTCTTTGGAACTAGAGAACAAATATGTTTTGTTAGTTTATATAAACTGCATTCCTTCAAAATATCAGACACCTTTGCTGTCAATTGTATACCCACATGGCACACTGTGGCTAAACACTGGTATACATGATAATTATAGTTCTATATTTTATAATTTATAATTTCCGCCCGCATTTCTCTACGAAAGACACTGGGGGATAAATTGAATTAGACTGGCAAATGGTGCAGGGATTGTGGTGTGTGATTAACCCACTCCCCTTCAGATCAAAGCAGGTGGTACATAATCATGCTGCCTGCCAATTTACATGATGGTGACATGCAGCCCAACGCTAAGTGTGTTGCTTAGTAGCGGACGCCTCAGTAGCGGGTCCATGTTTGTGCGAAGCTAGCACCACTTAAAGATAAAAGCAAAAAACTGCGGATGCTGGAAATCCAAAACAGAAACAAAAATAAAAATACCTGGAAAAACACAGCAGGTCTGACAGCATCTGCGGAGAGGAACACAGTTAACATTTCGAGTCCGTATGACTCTTCAACAGAACTAGGGAAAAATAGAAGAGAGGTGAAATATAAGCTGGTTTAAGGGGGGGTGGGACAAGTAGAGCTGGATAGAGGGCCAGTGATAGGTGGAGATAACCAAAAGATGGCACAGACAAAAGGATAAAGAGGTCTTGATGGTGGTGATATTAGCTAAGATATGTGCTAATAGATGACATTAAGGGTAGAAAGCAGGACGAGCAAGGTACAGATAGCCCTAGTGGGAGGTGGGGTGGAGGGAAGGGATCAAAATAGGCTAAAAGGTAGAGATAAAACAATGGATGGAAATACATTTAAAAATAATGGAAATAGGTGGGAAAAGAAAAATCTATATAAATTATTGGAAAAAAGGGGGATCGGAAAGGGGGTGGGGATGGAGGAGAGAGTTCATGATCTAAAGTTGTTGAACTCAATATTCAGTCTGGAAGGCTGTAAAGTGCCTAGTTGGAAGATGAGGTGCTGTTCCTCCAGTTTGCGTTGAGTTTCACTGGAACATTGCAGCAGGCCAAGGACGGACATGTGGGCATGAGAGCAGGGTGGTGTGTTGAAATGGCAAGCGACAGGGAGGTCTGGGTCATTCTTGTGGACAGACAGAAGGTGTTCTGCAAAGCGGTCACCCAGTCTGCGTTTGGTCTCTCCAATGTAGAGGAAATCGGATTGAGAGCAGTGATTGCAGTAGACTAAATTGAGGGAAGTGCAAGTGAAATGCTGCTTCACTTGAAAGGAGTGTTGGGGCCCTTGGATGGTGAGGAGAGGGGAAGTAAAGGGGCAGGTGTTGCACCTTCTGCGGTTGCATAGGAAGGTGCCGTGGGAGGGGGTTGAGGTGTAGGGGGTGATGGAGGAGTGGACCAGGGTGTCCCGGAGGGAACAATCCCTGCAGAATGCCGCCAGGGGGGGTGAAGGGAAGATGTGTTTGGTGGTGACATCATGCTGGAGTTGGCGGAAATGGCGGAGGATGATCCTTTAAATGCGGAGGCTGGTGAGGACAAGGGGGACCCTATCATGGTTCTGGGAGGAACAGGAAGGTGTGAGGGCGGATGCACGGGAGATGGGCCGGACACGGTTGAGGGCCCTGTCAACCAGCGTGGGTGGAAAACCTCAGTTAAGGAAGAAGGAAAACATGTCAGAGGAACTGTTTTTGAAGGTGGCATCATCAGAACAGATGCAACAGAGGCGAAGGAACTGAGAGAATGGGATGGAGTCCTTACAGGAAGTGGGGTGTGAGGAGCTGTAGTCAAGGTAGCTGTGGGAGTCGGTTGGCTTGTAATGAATATTGGTGGTCAGTCTATCATCAGAAATTGAGACAGAGAGGTCAAGGAAGGGAAGGGGAAGTGTCAGAGACGGACCATGTGAAAATGCTGGAGGGGTGGAAATTGGAAGCAAAATTAATAAATTTTTCCAGGTGCAGACGAGAGCATGAAGCAGCACCGAAGCAATCATCGATGTACCGGAGAAAGAGTTGTGGGAGGGGGCCGGAGTAGGACTGGAACACTTAAAGCTAGCCTATACTACTTAAAGCCTGTACCTTGCAAAGACAAGATGCATGCTGGCTGTGGCAGTTGCTGGAACAGAAGAGTCTCTGAGCAGTAAGAAGAGTGGAAATGGCGCACAGAACAGAAAGCATACTCCAAGGTTCTCTGATGCAGCACTGGGGGCCTTGGTGCTGAAGAATCCTACTTTAGCCATCATGAAGCAGGCTGCATAGTCTTGAGTGTATTAACAGTAAGTCTTTGTTAACAACACATAACTATATACATATTTACAATAGAGGGTACAGGAATGGAGCTGACTCCATCCTAGACCCTGAATTTTACCTTTGGCGGGCGCGTGTGAACAGTAGGCCCAGGAGCGGTTGGGAAACAGGCCCCCGACTAGGATCGGCCCTCAACTGTGATTTCATGCTGGCTGACCAATTAACGGGCGTGGATGAGCACTGTGAGAAAGCTCCCTGGGGCAGAATTTTACTGTTCTGGGGCCCGCTCACCGACGCGTAAAATGACGCGGGATGATGTCGGGCGGAACCCCTGATGTCATCCCGCCTCATTTAAATTTTCAGGAAGGCGGGGGCGCAGCAAAATCAGCTGTGGGCCCACCGACCGGTCAATAGCCAATTGAGGCCATTGACAGGATCAATTAAGCAATTAAAGGACCTGCCCGTCCAACCTTAAGGTTGGCGGGCAGGCCAGGAGCCCTGGCGGCAACTAGAAAAAATATGAAACCTCATCCACCATTGGGATGAGGTTTCATGTAGGGTTTTAAAAATTGTAATAAAGTTGTGATGGAAATTATGAACATGTTCCAACTCATGTAAGGAAGTTTTCTTTTCTCTATCTTTAACATTTTTAAAAGTCGAGGCGATCTCCCTGAGGCTGCACTTAGTCTCAGGGAGATTAATGCGCTCTTTCATGCTTTTTTAGGGATTTCCCTCCCGCCCGCACAGGGAGCGCATAGCGCTTCCCGGCGGGCGTCACGCTGGGCAGGCCTTAATTGGCCTGCCCATGTAAAATGGCGCTGCGGCCTGCGATTGGGTCAGGCTCGCCCGCTCGACGAACAGAAAATTCAGCCCTGAAAGCAGACAGCTGCCTCAGCGAGCTGCAGACCTGAAAATGATAAGTAAAGGTTCAAAAAGCTGCAGAAAAATGTCCAAGCATCACAATCAAGCACCTGAAAATGTAGCTGATAAAAATGCTGTTCACAGATATTTATTTTTTTAATTTATTTCATAACGGAAACCTCATCCCACCCTTGGGTGAGGTATGGTGAAAAAATGCAGAGGCCGCCTGGCTGATTTGCCCGTCTGCCAACCGTAAGGTTGGACTGGCCATGAAAAATCAGAGACAATTGCGCCATTAATGAACTTAATTGCCCTCTTAATTGTCAGCAGGCGCACTTCCAACTTTTGTGCGCGTTCACCGAGCGAAATATTGCACGAGTGCGCGATGACGTCGGGATACTCGTCCGATGTCTTCTTGCACGATTTTACGCCTAATTGGGTCAGGCACGCGCCCGCCCACAGGATGTAAAATTCAGCCCTAGGTCTTTCTACATCCCTGTCCATCACTAAACTTCCCCTGCCTTCTTACATCATTGTGTGGGCGGTATTTACTCAGTCCCACATTAACCCTGTATGTACCAGATCCTTCTACTACAGGTACAGGGGGTGGATAGGAGGTGGATAGAAGGGGAGAGGTCTTCCCTGAAGTTGTTAGGAAGCCCCCAGTCAGATGTTAAAAAAACAGTGCAGCGGGTAGCAGTTGGAGTCAATGCCAACAGTCTAACCCCGAGGGCCTGAATGCAGTGCAGCACGAGGTTTACTGACCTCACCTGAGTGGTCAAGGCTCCTGAATGCACCTTCAAATGCCACATCCTTAAAAATGAACCACTAACCCCACACACTGCTCCATTGACCACATCTTCATCTGCCCACCAAGAGTCTCTTTCATGCATGACTCAGACATCACATTCATAGCCACACCTCACCCTCACAGATTTAGCACTACTGAACTTTAAACCCACATTTCACAGCTTGCACACAATGTCAGTCCTTTAACTATGACAGGCAACCAAACACATTGCACCACACTCACCGACATATTTTTCTTTCTCTGGAAGAACAAGTTGGCACAGAACCACAGGCAGCAGTGCCTGCCAGGTGGGGGACAGGCATGGTTGCATGTTCTTACCCCCTTGGAGGAAAGAGTGCTGATCATCATTGGAGTAGCCATGACCGAGGCAATTGCCAGTGGTGGGGCTGAAAACACAGAGGATGATTATATTTCCCATCTAATCCACCGTCTCAGATTACACTTTGCCCTCATCCCACAATCTATTCCAATAGACAAGCTGCAGATGGTGGAAGCATTGCGCCCCTAGCTTTCCCCACTTCTCTCACCCAAACACTGCCTTTGGGCATTTATTCTTTCAGATACTCAAGAGCTGCCACCTAGTTAAGCACCAGTGGGGAAGCATGAAGCACAAGAGGAGCAAGGCACTTACTGGAGAAGAAATACCATCACTCGATCTGACACTCACAACCATCAGTTCAGATACTGGCACTGTGCATACTGCAGAGAGTAGCATACAGATGGGATCTGTTGTTATGAAGCTATGTCCTTCTGTTTTTGAAAATATTATTTTTCAACCTTCAACTGGCTGGAAATTTTGCAATTTGAAATAAGACAGAACAATCTACTTAAAAATGCAAGGCGACCTTCCAAGGTGAAGGTGAAAAACTAAACAACCACCCTGAGGAGAGTATGAAGAAAGAGACATTTCCTATAATTCAGAGACCCATTGCAACTCATTACTCTCTAAGGAAGAGACATTAAAATGCAAAGTGCTGGATATTGAAACAATGTCTGCCACACGCAGACCCACGTAAAACCACTTGAAAGTACACAATGGATAAAGTATTTCAGGCCAGGTTGCAGCCATTGTAGAGAGAGAGGTTGCAAGAAAGTTTTCAGCAGAGGAAGCAGGCTGAAAGCTGGGCTCTCGCCCTCTCTCTCTTTTGGAACAAGTGTATCACCCAGTTCAGAAGCCAACTTTACTAGAAATCGACCAGCAAACTAGATCTCGTAATAATTACAGCATCTTCTACATTTGACTGAAACCACAAAACCAGCTAATCCAAATCAGCCGCAATGTTTAACAATCTGCACCTGAAGGACAAGCAAAGGACAATTAACCGTATATCCTTTTAACCTTTTTTATTGTTTTATTGCACTCTAACTTCACTTATTTCTGATACCCGTGTGTGTGAGATGTTGCAATTTCAGTTTTTTTTTTATCGGTTTACTGATTAATAAATTTGTTCTTTCTTTAACTCAATAAAACCTTGTTTGATTGGCTCCTTATTGCCCACTGCTAAAATAGTTAAATACATTTGGATTCAAAAAAGGTATATCCCCATGTAAAAGCAACTGAAACCTTTGTTGTGACTAGCTGAGGAGGTTGAATAGAAAGGTGCCAGTTCACCCATTCTCACCTGGTTGTAACACTTTTCATAGGAGTCTTTGCAACCAGGGCAGGGGGAAAGGGTAACAAGGGTGCCAACCCGCTAGTTTGCGAGGTCACACATGGATTCTGCTGCAGAGGACTCAGATGAAGACTCCAATGATGACATACAGAAAAAGGTTGATGAGAACACATACAAAAGTGCTTGGTGCATGAGGAGGCCTGCCAGAAAGCCTGATGACACTGTCAAGGAGCATGGAGAAGTCCGACTCTAACTTTGCACAGGAGTTTGCACAGAGCTTAGAGCTCATTCCTTCTAATGTGGAAATGGTAGCCAGCTCCATGAGAACACTTGGAGACCTGATCATGGTACAGCATCTGGTGGCTAATGTCTCAGCTCCTATTGCAGCACAAGCAGAAGCTACTCAACGTCTAGGTGTTGCAGTGAAAGCATAGGCTGAGGTTATGAAATCTCAGGTTGTTGTCATGCAGGCTCAGATCCATCACGGCTGCCGGTACCAGTGCTCACAGGATCTTTCGGAGTCTCACAGCAGTCAGGCAATCTGTGCCAGCAGATTTTCAGGATTCCTGAGGCACCACCTGGGAGAGTGTCAGTGGCTCTAGGCCATGAAATTTATGTCCTCTCTCAAGAGTTGGGTAGGGCACAATAGCAGCCAAATGTTTTTAAGTGCTTCTCTCAGTGTTTTTTGATAGAGCCAGGGTACTAATGTATGGGCCAGAATCTTCTGTTGATTGGGCAGGCGTTCACTCAACCTGAATGCACGTGAAATTGCATGAAATGACGTGGATGTGCGTCCCGACATCATTGCGCGTGTAAGCAATATTAAGGTCAACGTGCCCGTGCAGGAGTCGGAGCTGTGACTACTGTCAATTAAAGGGCCAATTAAGGCCATTAAAAACCTTATTGTGACGATTTTATGTTGCCCGTGTGATTTTGTGCTCATCACATGGACAAAACGGGCAGGTAGCCAGCCGTTTTTAACAAGACCTCATCCAAGGGTGGGATGAAATGCCTGGGGTGAAATATAATGAAAAAAGGATACATGGGGACTGATTTTTTTTTAGTTCTGCTGACATGTGCTTGAATGTGCTGCACAGATAGAGTTTGATGCATTTTATTCTTCTCATTTAATCTGTCCAGGTCTGCAGCTCCCAGAGGCAGTTCCGCAGCAGCTGTCTGCCTTCAGGGAGCTCGCTAGAAGCGCCCACCCGCACCCTCACTTTTGTTGGCGCCTACCCTCTTCCCGCCCCCCCTCGGCAGCTTTCTCAGTGCACGTTTCACGCTGACTGGCCATTAATTGGCCAGCCAGCGTAAAATTACATTCAGGGGCCCAATGCGGGAGGAAGCGCATTTCACATCTACTTCCAGGCCCGCCGACTTGGTGCGCACGCCAAATGTGAAATTCAGCCCATGATTTCTGGGTTTCCTATCCTATTTGGAATATAAAGCTAGTGTCAGTAATGGTAACCATGACAACTATCATCGATTATTGTAAAAACCCATCTGGTTCAATAATGTCCTTCAGGGAGGGAAACCTGTCATCCTTACTCATTGTGGCCTACCTATGACTCCAGACCCACAGCATTGTGATTGACTCTTAACTACCCTCTGAAATTGCCTAGCAAGCCAAAAAGTTACAAGGGCAATTGGGAACGGGCAACAAATGCTGGCTTTGCCAGTGACGTGCACAACCTATGAATGAATAAAGAAAAAAAATTAAACAATTTAAAATCCACTGTTTAAAGGGACATTCCAAACATGCAAACTGAAGGAGTTGGAGGTTAGAATGAGAGAGAATGAAGTGTTCTTATGGAAAATAGAAGGTCAAAGGCTGGCTCCTGCATCAGCAATGCATCCCTGGATATGCTGTTGGGAGTTTTAAGGGTCTGGAGGGAGTTAACCTTTCTTACTGACTACATGGAGAAACTGACACAAAGAAGGCATTGTTGCAGGTTGTCCAGGGGGTCAGCAGCAGGAGCATGGTGCTACACTCCTGGGTACGATGTAGCAAGTAGTTCAATAAACTAAGCAGGAAAAATAGTATGGTGTCACATACGCCTTCATCCTGATGTGTATATCACCCAAACCCCCTCATTCTGCCTTCTCGTGTCTAATCCAACACACCAATCCTCAAAACAACTCATCTTGCAACTCATCCATTTCTGTTTATGCATTGCTCATAACCACCTTCCATCCACCACTGACACTCACACTAATCCTTATGCAATGTCATTCCTATCCATCGCTATCCCCCTCAACAAATGCTTTCCATCCACAGGGTAAACACATGGCATTACTCTCTCATAGGTCTCTTTTTACTCACTTGGCTAGTCACTGTTAAACTCCCTTAACCACTGATAAATGAACAAATATACATGTAAAGAAATTCATGTTTTGCACTTTAAAACAACACAAATATGGCTACAAGTCAAGTCTGTCCAACATCAACGAGGAATTAGACTTATAAGATGTGACTTTCCTGATTCTTCTTCTAAAATTGGTGGGCAGGGATGGATAACTAATAGAAAGGATCTCTGTTCCTTTTTCATGATTTTTGCACTGGATGAATTGAGCAAAGTTTTGGGGGCAAATAGTTGGAAAATCGGTCTCATAAAGGTACATATTTGTCTATGTGGCTGCAGTATGATGTAATAGTGACTTCAGTTTACAGTCAGACGTTGGTAACCATTTTGTTTGCCCATGGTGTGTACTATATCCTTTTAGGAGACAGTTACTGTCAATTCATTGTGAGAATTGGGCTAAATTCATGGGATCAGCTAATTGACCTAAACTGGCCTAAGTCTCTTCTGATTCAGAACTTGGTTTGTCTCTTATTGCTAACTTAATCAATTGTAAACCATTGGTTTCTGTTAAAAGGTTACACTTAAAATGTTAATCAAGTTTTTATCCATCAGGTGATGACTGAGGTATTGTAAAGTTCCATTGTTTACATTGTTGTTTTAATTTTACAGCATTTCCAGCATATTCCTTTTGACTCTGTTTTGTGCTACACTTAATTCTTGTTTGAAATGCCATACTCATACTCAAATGTTACGTACTATTTGTATTTTCTCTATTTGGTTTCCTTAAAGACTCATAATAAACAGAACACCCATCTTACATTAAGGCATCAGTACTAAGGTTTGGGTTAAAAAAATGTTCTTTGCCATCTGTGATAGTTTCAAACCAACTCCAGCAGACAGTGGCCTGCTGCTCAAGGCACTGATGTTAGTAACGCATCTAATTCCAAATTAACTTGAATCCAGAAAATAAATAAAATGCATAAAATGTATTAATACCATACATATTAATAGATAATCACACACATGGCTGGATTTTGTTCCAACTACGCGGGTCCCCTCACTGGTTGGGGAAATGGCGGGAACCCAACGTCGCTTCTGACGGGGAGGCCTGTGAAATTAAGTGCTCGTCAGGCTCTTAACTGGCCTGAGTTGAGCCTCCCTGGAGGGCAGAAATCCCACTTCCGAGGGCTACCAGCCAATCAGAGGCCAGCAGCTCTCAATTGCCGCCAGCGCCAAAGGGAGTGATGGTTGCTGCGGTAATGCAATGAGGCCCATCCCCAGGATTGATGCTGTCTTCCAAGACACCGGTTCGTGAGGGCGGGTTGGGTGTGGTGGGGAATGGGTTGCTGGTGAGGGTGGGTGAAGTGTGTTGGAGGAAAGGGCGTGGGGGGGGCGGGTGGTTAGGCCTCCCTCTTCCCAATGATAGGTCCCTCAATCAGGCACAGAGTACCTGTCAATGCGGGACCACCCCACCCCAGCCCCTCCCACCACGAGGCCACAGGTAATCCTGATAGGGTTTGCTGGTGGCCTTCAGGACGCACGATAAAGCTGTGCGAGTTTGAAAGAATCCCTGAGCCATCATTAAATTCCGGGAGGCTCAGGCATAATTGGCTGTAGGTGGCTCATTAATGAGACTAATTGCCTTCCCACCGTTAGCAGGCGGGAGTCCTGCATTGGGCCCTTCCCACCTCCAACTTATTTGGGGACAATTTTCCCAATGTCAGGAATCCAATGCGGGTACTTGTGCCCGATTCTACTGGTCCTTCATGCCTGCTCCGGCGGGCTCCACAAAATCCAGCCCATTGTAAGGCTACAGGAATCTTAGGGTAGGAAATGACATTCTCTTATAGAAGTGGATCTTCTGAAATTATGGTTGAAATGCTTTGCTGGGAAATAATCGGCAGAGCCTCCACACTATTTTTCCTGAACTGGCTCTGCTTGATACTGCAACTGAACCTATCGTACAAACATCTCAACCAAATTGTGAGCATGAATCATACAAAGCAGCTTCTTTAGAGAGATAGGTTTGCATTTCAAGTAGGGCATTTAATCGGAAGAATCTTAATCAGTGCAAATCTGATTAATGAATCTGTTACCTTGTAAGGCATGGATTTAGGTTAAAAAACAAACTTCAATCTTGAAGCATCTTGGGTGGGGGTGGCTACATGCAGATGGTGGGGAACCTTGGATTCCGGCACCATGTATCAGAAACTCAGGAGTGTACTGGTTTGCAGCTTTCCAATATGTGTTGCCAGCTAGCAGCCAAAACACAGCCACCAGCGCACACTCGAAATAATGCCTTCTTGGTGTCTAGTTACAATATTAAATATTTCTAGACAGCCCATTCAGAAACGTTAGCGTCTGGTTACAAGCTGGGCAAGAAGTGACAAGGAGAGGCCAGGTCCAGCTCGATCTAATTAAATTAAATGGTGCTGCATGTTTATGCACAGAGCCATTCATGACAACAAGTGTGCAACTGCTGAAATGAAAGAGGCATCCACAGGTCAATGAGTCACCAAGGTAACAACTAAATTTGTTTCATGGAGTTCTGCTGCCACTGGATATTTCCTAAGGCTGCATAGAATCTGCAAGTTCAGCTTGTGTTCTGCACATGGTTGGCCTTCCATAAGGCTGGGGCAACTGATTCACTGAACGTTTGTTCTGAAAGAGTAAATAGTTCCATTCCATGAATATATGGTTGCTGAAACTATGGGAGGAATATTAAAGCCCAAGGAAATGTGAGCTGGGAGAAGGCAGGAGATAAAAAAGGATAAAAACTGAAAGCCACATCCAACCTGCTCACTTTCGGTTTTAATGGAGGCAGGTTGAAGGGCGGGGTGACTAATTTGCTCTCGGGGATGGGCTGGTGTGTAAAATCTTTTGAAGAAGCTCCCCCACCTCCATGCTCTGACTCCCTCCACCCTTACAGTGATCCTCTACTTACATGGTATCCAGTTCCCTGACTGCATTCCCACCTTGACAGGCAGGCAGCCTGGCATTCTGCCTGGCTGTTGGGCAGGAAACCTCTAGACTAATTTGAGCATGAAGTCCGGGAAACTTGTATTTCTACAAGTTGCCCATCTGGAAATCCAACCCCCCCCACCCCACCCCCTACAGCTTCTGCCCTCCCTCCCCTCTCACACCGCACCACCCCCCACCCCCCCCCCCCCACCCCCCCCCACCAAACCCCCTCCCCCACTTCCTAGCTCCCCATCCTCTTTACAGCACTGAATAAATATTGGGGCCAATGTGTGATAAATAAATATGAATACTTTTCTTCAGAATCATTTCATGTTCATTTTAGTATAACCTGGGTTAGACTATCAATTCTAAAAGGAAAATTATGAGAGTGGAGGAGGATAGAGCCACTGGGCAAGGATATAAATGTTATATCCTAGTAACTCATTGAGGATAACTCATGATAGTGGCTAAGCGGTATTGTTGATTTATAAGATCTGTATTGACTACTTCAGCAACAACAGCGGGGGTCGGAAAGAAACTGAACCCTGTTTGAGAGTAGTTTAAACGTCATAAATTTGCGTTTAAAGACCTGATCCGTTTAGTACATTGTAATATTACTATAGCAAATTGTAGAGACACTGAAGCAAAAGATCATTCAGTTTAGTCTCCAATTTGCTAATTTTTGCTCAAACAAATAGCTAGAAATGTGGGCAACATTTTTTTTTGAAGCTCCATAACATGATTTGCCTGGGAAAACAGATGTTCAAAACAATGATGTTTATTCTGAGATGGTGTGGGACACATAACACAAATAGCAAGCTTAATATCATCCCAGCCCCACAAGGATGTTTGTGGCTCACAAAGTTGAAAATTCCTTAAAATCATTAACCACAGAGAGAGAGATAAAAATAAAGCAAGAGACACAATAGCACCAAAAATATTTTGAAAGCTATTCATTGGATGACAAGTTATACTTATTAAAAAGCCAGCGACATTAACTTTTCATTTGCCATAAAGTGTAACTTAAACTTTAATCAGAAACAATGATCCTTCAAGGGGGCATAAAATGTTCCCTTGGCATGGTATCCAAAAGTAATTAGATATGGTCTTACACTTTATCAGTACACTTGATTTTATCAGTGTTGCTTGAGTGAGAAGTTGAGAAAAGAGAGATTCTTCATCATACAGCTTATACTAACTTCGTAGCAGCTAGCTCACAGGAACAGTTTAGGTGGAGGAAGAGAAGGAAATCACCTGTTTCCTTGGGCAAAACTAGTGTCATGGCTGGAAAGACTGTCGAGTTGTTAAAATGATGTAGATGCCAATCACCCATAAGGGATTGGGTAAACACATTGTGAGTTTATTTATTTAGATTAGGGACATGGGAACATTTATACATAGGTAGAAAGCTTGAAGACATCGGCAGCAGAGCTGTGTATGTGTGTGCTTTGCTCAAAGGCAAAAGTGAAACTAGGACTGGATCACATGACACACTTCAATTCTAGTGATGTCATGCTGCTATCCATTAAAAACATCTTACAACATCCCCTTTTCTTTTTAAAGATGCTTTGCCCCCTTCAAGAGAATTATAGCTATTTACAATACATGTTCACTTTTAGTTAACATTACAGAAGTGTATAGACCCGATAAATCCATGAGTCTCTAAAGCATTGAGGTAATCTGCTGGTATGCCCAGATCTTATAATAGTAACTCTGTCTGGAGGTTTCTTTGATTGCTCACAGTGATCTGTGGGATTGTCATTCTAGGATGTTATTCCTGGTTGCATTTAATTGGGATCTTGTCTTGGATGCAATAGGACTGTATGCTGGTTGAGGAACTGGAATGGATCAGATTTGTCTTCAGTTATGTCTCACAGTTATGCCTTAGAGTGTAATGACTTCATACGATGTTAGTTCTGAACAAATCCTTGTCACCTCAGCTGGTTGCCACATACCTTTTGTGAGATCCTGCTTGCAAACTAGTTGTCCCAACTCTAAACTTGGCGATTCTACATTTGATTTTGTTATTGTACACACTGGCCGCCTTCTCTTGCAGTTTTAAAATTTGCTCTCTAGTTTCTGAGAGAGTAGAATGGGTAAGAGTAGGTAAATTGTTAAGCACTGGTCTGCCAAACATGTGCTCTGCCAGTGATGGAATTGTTGCACTTAAAGGTGTCTCTCAGATGTAACATTGTAATGATCTTTCTTGGTCTGTCTGCATTTGAGATTTTAGGATTTCACCACGTGAATCATTCATCCAGCTAGGCCATTAGATCTAGGGTAATAAGGAGAAGAAGTTGCATGATTGACATTCCATTTCTCACACATATCCTGAAATGGCTTACCAATAAATTGAGGAATGCTATCCATAAAGATCTCTATCGGCAAACCAGATAAACTGAAAATAGAACTTAGTGTGCGCAGCAGTTGTTCTTGATGTACTGTGCAATTGTTGAAGAATGGGGTACTTGGTAAATTAATCGATAATGATGATGAAGTCAGTGACAGGGACATGAAAGAGGTCGGATTTGATTTTGGACCAAGGATGGATAGGAGCTTCATGCGGAATCATTGGTTCTGTTTGCTTACTTGGCATATGCTTTTGACATGCCTCGCACTTCTTGATGACGACTTCAATGTCATTGTTCATACTTGGCCAATAGACTGCCTCTTTTGTGAGTCTTCTCATCTGATCTATGCCTTTGTGTGAGTGATGAAGTTGTTGAAGAATATCAGGTCACAAAGATTCTGGTATGATGACCTACCTGCCTTTAAAAATGACTTCCCAGGAGATGTCTAGCTCATCCCACAAGGCCAACATGTTCTCACGTGTTTGTCGACATGCTGAATTGAATCAGACCATCCTTCAGTTATGTTTCTTCACAGTTTCAATAGTGTAGAATTTCTTGCCATTTCTTCTTGAAGCTGCTGGCATTTGCGTCACGTAAAATATACCAGGTCAGTTGGCGGATTTGCATTCTCCTGCAAGCGTAACATTGCAGCTCCCTTGAAACTGACAATTTTGTCAAAACGTTCTGGATATTTTGATGTCAGTCGTGAACTGAGGCAATAGGAGTAGTTTTTGTGGCTGATCTGCCGTGTGAGGTCTGACTGATTTCATCGACTGTGACTCGCGGTAAGGTCATGGCATGCGGGTAGACCTGCGATTTCTGGGCCTTTAGTTTCCACGATGTAGAACATTTGTGACACCCAGGAGGATTGCTTTAACTTGCACTCCAGAACTATGGATTCCTTACATGGAATGAGTGAACTGTTGTACGCTGAAAGTTTCACAGCAGTAGGTTTCGCCATGGCCTTCCATGTCTGTGGATACATGTTTTTTAGAATCCGCAGAGGTAGTATGTCAGCACTTACTCCTGTGTCAATCTTGGCCAATAACAAATAGTTGCCAACTTTTGTAGGACAAATAATTTGAATCTTGGCAAACACTTCGGATGGTGTGATGGTGTCTATGTTTTCTACAAGATTGACAGTGTGAAACATGTGTTCACCACTTTTCATCTCGTCGTGCACATCATCGTCATTTTCTGGTCATTTCTATTGCTTGAAGGTACCCGTTTTCTACAATCTGTTTGGATCAGTGCAATACGATTTGTAGCTGCATCAGCCTTTGCTATAGTGCACTGCCGCTGCCAATGGTCCTTTCTGCCAAATGCCTTTCAGAATTGCTGGAAAGCTGGGCATTTCCTTGGTGTATGCAAAAGGCCATACCTTCCACATGTTTTCCTTGGTTAAGGTGCTCTAGTGAGTGCGTCAACAATTGGAACCGTGCTTAGGACCTGTAAGCTTTGTCAACCTGAGGATCACTTTGTATCTATGTCCAACCTTGAGTAGCTCTTCAATGTCTTAAGTTTTGATCTTGTCTAGCAGATCTTTCTAGAATTCTTTCATGGGAATGGATGTGATCACCAACTCAACAATCCTGCCTGTTAGGCCTGCATTCTGTACCCTTTTCTCTGCATCTGCTGATGAAGTGGTCTTTAGATTCTGTAGGCTGTTGTCGAAATGACATGAACTCTAGTCGATGAATACAGAAGCTTAACCTGATTCTGAACCAATCTTCCAATGTTGTCTAGGTCTTTAGGGGATGCTTTAGCTCTTCTGCTGTTAATCCTGTGCAGATCTTCATTCCCAATTGCTAGGCAAATTTTTATGGCTTGCTTGACTGGTTCAGACACGCCTGAATCAAGAACACATAACTGTCAGCTGCATCCCAATTCAAACTGGCAAATTTTTGTGGACATCTTGACAATATCCCTTTGATCTTCCTTCTCCGATAGTGTTGTTGTAGCTGCTTTTGTGCGTTTTTCCAAAGCTCTGCCCGATATAATCACAAATCACAACCTTCTCTGGCTCAATTTTTATGTCAGTTTTGTTTTTGTTTTGTTTGACTCTCCCTCACTCGTTATCAATCCGACCCACACCCTGGCCACTCGCCTTTCCCGACTGAGCTAACCTGGTGCTGGTCCTCTCGACACACTGTTCTCCTCACTGAACTGACAGGCTATATGCTGCAATCTCACCACGAGGGATCCATCTGCTAACCAGCTCTTCATTTGAACATTACCTCTGCCCTGTGTCCTCAAAGGTTTTCTGTGCGGTCACCACACTGCAATTTCAAATTCCGCTGCGGTCTGACCAGAACTTCGAGGCCTGTCTCATGTCATGTAGCGCGGCCTAAGGCCGTTCACCATGTCGTACCTGTACTTAATCTCACTGCCACGCTGATTGACCACCGCTGAGCGCCATGTCATGTTGTTATAATGACATAGACACCAATCACTTACAAGGGATTATGTAAACATGCTGTGGGTTCATTTACTTAAACGAGGCACATGCGAACGTTTATAGAAAGCATGAAGACATCAGCAGCAGAGCTTTGTGTCTGTTTGAAAACAAAAGTGAAACTAAGGGCAGAATCATCCCAGATTTGCACTAAGTGCGGTAGTGGGCAGGAAAAAGGACGTTCTACCCACTGGCTGCAGTGGCTGCTTTTCCACTGTATCATCTCAATCCTGCCTCATTAATAATGGACTCCAGGGAAACACGCGGGCAGGCTCTCATTCGCCCACCACGCCATCACCTCACCACTACATCTTGCCAAGTGCCATATTTAAAGTGCAGCTGCAAGCATACCTCTCAGTGATTCCGGACAAGGACTGCTGCAAGGAAGACATGGCCCTGAAAGGCAAGAGGATTGCAGCACCATTCTCCCCCCCCCCCCCACCCACCGGTGCCCCTTGAGTGCCTTTTGGGCACAGTGGAGGCCTGGCATGATGTCCTCTATCTCCGCTTTGGCCACAGGAGAGGCAGCAACATCATCAATCCAGCATGGGAGGCGATGGTCAGTGCCAACGCCCTATAAAAGAGGACAGCCACCCAGTGCCGAAAAGGGATGAATGATCTCTTCCATTCCGTCAGGGTAAGTCACTTTTCTCATCACTCTCAACTCACACTCACAAACCCATCACACATCCACAGTGCCCTCACTCACTGCCAGTTCAAGGAACATCATCATTCAGTCTCACACACACTTTCATTGTCTTCATCCCATCTGTGGGAGTACTCACCACCCACACAGGCCAGGCATACTGATCATCTGGCCTGGCAGGTGTCCTGCTTACACTATATCCTTCTCTATTCAGGAGAGGCCACTCCAAAATGGCGCTGATTGGGACATGTAACACTACGAGGTCCCCAGTGTGAGATGACATTAAAATGAAAACTTGACACTGCATATTGGCCCCATCATTTCCAAAACGTTAAAATGGAACAACTTAAAATGGAGCAACCTGAAATGGGGACTTGGCTTTTACTGTTGAACTATTGTTATGAAAACTATACTTACCTCAAAGTTGAGAGTGGAGGTCGTGAACTTCGACTCCTGACAGGCCTCAGAGCTTTTACACATGCGCAGACTGGGAATGGGCTGCACATGGGCGGATTGGCATTTTAACATTCTTTGGGCCCAGTGCACCTGTGCAAAAAGGAAAAAAATGGCATGAAAACCCAGGTCAGGTGACTGAGAGCAGAGCACCATTGAGTCCCAGGCAGGGGACAGGGAGAGGTTCCAAAAGAAGAGACCCAGAGAGGGGACAGGAAAAGGTCTGAGTTCAGTTGAAAAGAGAGAAGCAGATAAATGGGCTTCAAAGAGGAAATGGGCTCTGGGTAGCAGACTTTAAGTGAAGAGGGCTCAAGAGAAGCTCTGATAATCAAAGAGAGCTCAGAAGAAGCCCTGAAGATCCAAGAAGGCAGCTGAAGTTTGGTGACTCTGTTGTGGGTTGTTAGGGCAAAGGTACCCCTTGGGAGCTGTAGTGATATGCTTGACAGGGCTGAAAAGCTGAAGTTGTGTTTGTGATTTGGTGCTTGAGTGCATATTTGGGAATCCAGGGGACGGAATCCTGGGAGATGAGATTGAAACCCTGCAAGGTGGGCCATTGTTGACATCATCCGAGTTGGAGCAACTTTTGGAGAGAATTCCCAGGTTAGATCTTTGAAGGTGAAGCCTGGAATCCATCATGAGTGAGTGTTTCAGTGAGATTGGTTGACTCAGTGTTTACTGATGCCTGGGTGGATTGTTCAGAAATCTGTGGACTCTGTCTTGGTTGCATCTGTCATTTATCATGCAATATGGTCTGTTTGACCACAGGTTGCCCGTTAATTTGCATGCACCTCATTTGACCCTGAATGTTAGAGTGTAGGATAGATATTGTAAATTGTTTTATCTCTCTCTGATCTTGTATATTAAAGTTTATTTTTGTTCAAAACCCGTGGAATCTTTTGACTTTATTCACTAAGTGTATTGAGTCTCAAACTTTGTCTACTTTAATCAAAATGTTATTGTTTCCATTGGGATCTTACCAAAAATTTGGGAATCTGACCAAGGATCATAATGCTATAAAATACAGGTATGTTGGTTTGGAAATTCAAGGAGTAGAGTTGGGTAGATCGTACAAGCTTCTGTGCAGTGTAAGTTGCGGAATTGGAAGATGGAAACTGAGCCACTCAATGCTATCACTTAGAAGGGAATGTAATTAGAGCATTACAATTTATCCCCTGAGTGCAGCCAGAGCCAGGTTCATGGCACCATGACTGGCTCAGCTGCACAGGGAGGCATGAAGAATGCTGTAAGAGTAACAAGAGGGAGAGGTCGTAGACTGGTGGTGGAATGCCTGAAATCAAGGTCCTGACAGACTTTGAAAACCGAGCCATCCAGCTGGCTGGCAATGATCTGGACCAGTCCTATGCTGATGGTGAGGTTGGTGGTGCTTGAGCAAGTGAGAGTCCAGCAGTGCAACATCCATCAGACAACCATGCTGTGAGTGATGTGTCCTCTTTCACAGGCCACTGCCATGCACTAATTATCTCCCCTTGCTTTCACAGGCACATCTGGGAAACAGCCGACAGAGTCCTTGACCCAGGGCCTCCAATCAAGCCCCGAAGAAACCTCTGAAGAGGAACCTGAAGGCATCTTCATTGAAGACCCATCACAGCGCTCACCCACACTCTCCACCAGCGCAGAGTAGCCTCAGGATAAGAATCTGGTGAGCACATCGCACAGTCTGATCCACTGCAGGGACTTTCCAGGTTTCCAGCGCATGGAGGACTGCTGGAGGCCTAAAATCCAAGTCAGATGACAAGCCTCTGGACTCGGTCATATTACAGTTGTTGGAACTACAAAGGCAAGATCGGGAGCATCAGGAAGAGGTGTCCGCTGTACTCCTCAGATTGCAAGGAACAATGAAGGAGTCTGTCCGTCTTCAGGCTGAGATGATGGCGCCAGCATTCCAAGGTCAACACTGGTAGGATGGCGGTTGCCACGCAGACCTTGGTGCAGGACATTGCTCCTGCACTGCTGCGTAGGCTGAACTCCAAAGCTGATGCCATATTTGGCTTCCAACAGTGTGTATGCGAGAGGGGTGTGGGGCAGCTCAATCTCACTCCAGCTATCCCTTCCCCTCAAGGAGTCAGCCAGGGCACCCATAGGGAAGAGGATCAGCAGGGGCACACCCGGGGCCATCCACCCAGACGACTCCAGGAGTGTCTGGCCCATCTGAATCCCCTCTTCCTGTGACCTCAGCAGCTCCAGCTCCACAGGCAGAGGAGGGTGCTACTGCCACACAGCAAGACCCCAAATTCAACCCTGGGCCCTCCAGGTCTCGGCCCTCCAGAGGACGCCTGCCAAGCTCATCATTGATAGGGAGTAGCAGTTGGCAGGCTGCCTCCGCCTCCACTGCGGATTTCAGGGAGCACCAAGATGTAGCGGCAGGGTTAGGAAAGTTAAGAAGTTGTAGTTGCACAGCTTGAGCATGGGTGTAAATCACTTTTTCTTAATGTTTACTATTGTCAATAAACTCCCAAGAATGTCTTTCTTCCTATGGTTCCTTGTTCTGAAGATCTCAGACACCTGAGATCTGAGTGTTACTCAGATGTGAAACCTCAGTTCTTGCACAAGATAAAGGCAGGCGTCTCAGTCCAGGGCCTCTTCCCTGTGCTTTGTGCAGCCTTAAGACCAAAGTGATGGTTTGGCTTCACACTCATTGGACACATTAGTGATGCCTGCACCTCGATGGTGCTTGTCATTGCTGCCAGAATGTAATAGACAGGCGTCACAGAGTTCCGTCATTGTCTCTGTGTGCTCTCAGACCTTTGAGGTGGGGCTGGCCCCCCCACATCTTCAGTCTCTGTAACTAGTGGTGCTGTGCTTGTGAAGGGGTCAGGTGCTGAAGGCTTACAAAAGATCAGGTGCATTTAAAGTTTCATGGCTGCGTCTCTATGATATGACCCTGATCACAGAGCACAAGCGAGCTTCTCTCGGCCAGACAGGAGTCAGACATTCTCAGAGGCTATGTGAAGATCCGTGGAGTGTCATCACTGCATATCATCATCATCCTCCTGCAATCGAGTGACTATTAGAGCCTCCACTGCATCTCCATGACAGGAGCAATATCACAGAGGGTATGTGCGCTGCCATCAACCAGACTGGATTCAAATGTTCATAGATGCAATGTGAGGATCTATGGTGTATCCTCACTGCATGTTGTCATTATCCTCCACCAATCTAGCAACTATGAGGGCCACCTGAGCGTGCCTGCCTCATCTGGACAGTGCGATGGCTTCATTATCGTCACTGTGCCTTCGAGGACCTCCTCACCCTCATCCCCATCGATGTCTTCCTCATCGGAGAAGATGCGTAGCTTCTCCATCTCCTTTTCAGCTTGCTCCTCTCTCCGTTGCAGCACCAGGTTGTAAAGGGCACAGCAGGCCATGATGATGCGTGATACCCTCTGTAGATTATATTGTTGGATTCTACCAGACCGGTCCAGGCACCGGAACCTCATTTTCAATATCCCGATGGTCTGCTCCACCGAGTTGCAAGTTGCAGCATGAGCCTCGTTATACTTTCGCTCTGCTGCAGTCTGAGGCCGCCACACGGGTGTCATCAGCCACGTCCTCTGCAGGTAGCCCTTGTCCCTGAGGAGCCAACCCTGCAGCTTCTGTGGACCCTGGAAGACGTCAGGGATCTGAGACCGACTGAGAATGTAGGAGTCGTGGACACTCCCTGGAAACCGTGCGTAGACCTGCAGGATGCGTTTGTAGTGGTTGCAGACCAGCTGCACATTCAGCGAATGGAATCCCTTATGCTTGGCATAGTTGACCGCTTGTTGTGATGGAGTTCTGAGCACCAGATGAATGCAGTCGATGGCAACCTGCACCTGTGGGACACCTGAGATCTAGGCAAATCCCATCGCTCTTGTATCCTGGCTTTCCTATTCCTGGGCGAAATGCACTAATTTTTGTGCCTTAATGAAGATGGCATCCGTGACCTCATGGATGCATTTGTGGGTGGAGGCTTGTGATATCCCACAGAAGTCACCTGTGGAGCCCTGAAAGGAGCATAGGCATAGAAATTGAGCACCGCGGTCTCTTTCACGGCCACGGGCAGTGGATGCCCTCCATGTCTCTATGGCGCCAATTTCTGCAACAGGTGGTAGATGTGACCAATCAGTTCCCTAGACATGCACAGTCTTTGGCGACACTGGTTCTGATCATCTACAGGAATGAAAGATGGCATCTATACACTCTGGGTCTGGCTTGGCGCCGAACAGTGACGGCTCATTGTGGCTCTTCAGCGATGTGTGTGGGCGTTGCAGCTGCCCCGTCTTCCTCAGGGTGTTGCTCCTCCCTCTGCCCAGGTACCTTACAACAAAGACCTGAAAAAAAGAAAAATAAATGTTTTTTTGGTAAAGCTTAGAACTAGGCAGCACAATGGAGAAGCTCCACAAAGGCTGTAGGATCAGGTGCACCCTAAAACCAGAGAAAGGTGAAATGACTGGTTAGAGATACAGAACCAAGTAACATTGATTTCACTCACTGATGAATATCTAGTTGGGTATGAAATTGGAAGTTATAGGGTTAGATGTAGTTTGATTAATAATCAATTCTTTTTGGGCAATGACCACTCTGTGCTATTGGACCTTGGTAGGATTTAGGTGGTGCCTATGGATGGTTAAAGGCCAGGAAAGAATACTGAAAAATATGATGATAGATGATATTCTTGATCACATTTAGGGATCTAGGCAAGGTTATGTAAAACTTACCCTGGGGATACTTATTGAATTTGATGGAGCCGGGTATATGCCAGAAATTATTGTGTATGATATGTGGAAAAAACAGGTTTGAAAGGCCGAGAGACATTTTCTAATTCCACGTTTTCCTTACTCATAGCAGGAATATTACCATTTTACAGATTGCCAGAACTGGAAATAAGTTATCATTTGGCGAGTTGCTAATTAAAATTTTCCATCTCTAAGGCATTGAAAATCCATGGCCTTTCTGGCACACTCACATCATAATTTTTCTAAAATTAATTTATGTCATATGGGCGTCGCTAGCTAGGCCAGCATTTATTGCCCATCCCTAGTTGCCCTTGAGAAGCTGGTGGTGAGTTGCCTTCTTGAACTGCTGCAGTCGATGTGGTGTAGGTACACCCACAGTGCTGTTAGGGAGGGAGTTCCAGGATTTTGACCCAGCGACAGTGAAGGAATGGCGATATATTTCCAAGTCAGGATGGTGAGTGACTTGGAGGGGAACTTCCAGGTGTTGATGTTTCCCTGTATCTGCTGCCCTTGCCCTTCTAGATGGTAGTGGTCGTGGGTTTGGAAGGTGCTGCCTAAGGAGCCTTGGAGAGTTTCTGTAATGCATCTTGTAGATGGTACACACTGCTGCCACTATTTGTCAGTGTTGGAGGGAGTGAATTTTTGTGGAAGGGATGTCAATCAGGCGGCTGCTTTGTCCTGGATGGTGTCAAGCTTCTTGAGCGTTGTGGGAGATGCACCCATCCAGGCAAGTGGAGCGTATTGCACCACAGTCCTGACTTGTGCCTTGTAGATGGTGGATAGGCTTTGGGGAGTCACGAGGTGAGTTACTTGCTGCAGAATTTCCAGCCTCTGACTTGCTCTTGTAGCCACAGTATTTATATGGCTAGTCCAGTTCAGTTCCTGGTCAATGGTAACCCCCAGGATGTTGATAGTGGGGCATTCAGTGATGGTAATGCTGTTGAATTTCAAGGGGCAATGGTTAGATTCTCTCTTGTTGGAGATGGTCATCACCTGGCACTTACGTGGCATGAATGTTACTTGCCACTTATCAGCCCAAGTCTGGATATTGTCTATTTGAACATGGACTGCTTCAGTATCTGAGGAATTGTGAATGGTGCTGAACAGTGTGCAATCATCAGCCAACATCTCCATTTCTGATCTTATGATGGAGGGAAGGTCATTGATGAAGCAGCTGAAGACGGTTAGGCCTAGGACTTCAACAGGAGTCTGCTACAAGGGTAGGAATTTAGTTGGGATCTAGGTGTGCAGAAATTCTTGCTGAACCTTGTTTGAGCTGAAGCCTCAGCCTGCCCTTTATGAGATCCACAGTGTGAAAGGAGATGGTACTTGGGGTGGGATTCAGAACATTGAAGTTCCCATGTCCCTGACCTGTCAGCTGGTAAAAGCAAGATCAGCAGCAGTATGCCAGGGGTACAAGACCACTGAAGGTTGGAAGTGGGGCCCACTCATGGATCAAGCCAGGAATATGTTCTGGAATCATAAAGAAGACTTTGAAACAAACCAAAATTAATACATGGATACCTTACAAAGGGGAAGCTGATGGATTTTTTAGGGAGGGTGGGGAGGAACCAGCACCTTCCCCACCGATAAACTTGTCTTTCAAATAGGCTTTCAGTTAACCAAGATTCACCTTTATTATCCTGGGCATCCACAACTGAGAAACAAAGTCAGGCCCTCCCTTTGACCCTGATAATATTAGTGGGATCTGGAGCATATGTCTCAGGCAGCCACATTTTGACTCTTGTGAGAGTGCTGCCAGCCCCATCCCCCACAGATGCTTTTGGACCAATGTCACACCAATAACAGGTTCTGTAAAGATTAATTTTAAATATGTTTCTGTATATTTCAGTATAAAGAAACTACTATCCTCAGCAGGATTAGAAACACGCTCAGAAGAGACTACGCCTGGCTACATGCCAGAGCACCACCAACCCTTGAGTAATTCTTTACTTCTGATGCCAAGATCAGCTGCACTGAGCTCCTGCTGAATGTACTGATGGCTCTGAGCCACTGTACTGACTTTTTCTTTTACTACACACCTGGTTTAATGAATGAATTCCTTCATCAAAGCTCAGAGGTCTTAGATTTGCCAAGCATCAGTCATTAGGTGCTGAGGCCTTGTTCTGTGTGCTTGTATCTGTGTCTGTGTGACTCTCATTAATAAGGCAAATAAGATATAATCATTAGCAGTGGCCTCACAAGAAGGAGTGAGAAATTAATAACTGGGGGGTAATCAGTCCAGTTGTGGTTTCTTCTGCAATCTTAGCCTCTGGTTTGGGGAAAGTTACTGGGAGTTTTCATTGGAGATAGTGGCTCCAATATTTATAGCGGGGGTGCAGAGAAAGGCCAAAAATGGCAGAAGAACCCAGCAAGGCTGGGGACACATAGGGCAGGCCGAGTTTAATGGCAAGACCTCATTATTATCTTTTTAAAAATCCATTTCTTGTTTGACATCGATGTCTACATCGAAAGCCTAACCAGTGGCTCAGAGGGAAAACCAGTAGCTGGAGACTACAGCTGGGGACCCTTGGGGTCAGTCCTTTCCAGTTGTGAGGGGGAGGTCAGCCATCATGGCTTGGAGAGGAGAAAGAGGCCATCAGGTCTGGGGAGGGAAGTCAGCAACCACAACAGGGGAGAAAGACATTGACTGGTATGGGTAAGGCCAAAGGTTTCCTTGAGGGGCCATCTGAGCACTTTTACTCCTCCTGGCCCACAAGGAGTGCTAGAAAAGGCACTTAACTTGTGAAAATAGGAATTCCTGCCTCCCTTTCATTGCAAGGCTCCTAATTGTACTGTGGGAGCATGATTTAAATATGTTAATGAATTGTCCCACCTCTCCATGATGGAACACTCAAATGCTGTCATATCTGCTGCGATAAATAAGACAATGGGTGGGCGCATGGCCTGTTAGGGTTGCATTACCTGTATGCAAGCTGCCTCCACCCACCTCCTCATTCCCCAACTTTCTTCTGCATGTTGTTGGCATGTTAATATTGAGGCCAAGGTGGTTTTAATATTGAGACGAGTATCAGGTAATCAAAGCTAGTCACTGTGGATTTATGATGGGTAGGTCATAACTAAATGTAATTGAAATTTTTTGAGTAGGTCACTAGCATCGTGGACAAGGAAGTGTCTATGAATGTTGTCAATATGGACTTACAGAAGGTAAATTAGAAGTATCTGCACAATAAATTATTAGCTGAAATGAAAGCTCATGGAATTGAAATGTGACGGGTTGATAATTGGTTGAGAGGTAGGAGTAGTGTAAGTGATTGACAGGATGTGCCAAGTAGTGTTCGTCAGTGATCTGTATTGGAGCAGCAGCTTCTCACCATGTATATTGATATCTTAGATGAAATAATAATTATATATCTAGGTTTGAAGATGATACCAAGTTGGGAGGTGCAGTAGGTTGTGTGGATGGAGCAGGAAATTACAAGGTTATAGACAGAAACGTTTGGCAGGTGAAGTTCCATGTGTGTGAGGCATCTTAGATCCAAGAAAGTCACATTGGAATATTTTCTTAATGATGAGATACCAGGAACTATAAGGAAAGAGAATAAAGTGTCCATTTACACAAATTACTAAAAGCTAGTGCACAGGTACAAAAAGTAATCAAAAAGACTAATGGCCTTTATCGCAAAGAGTTTGGAATTAAAAGCGAGGCAGTGATGCTTCAAGCACAGATCAAACTGGAGCACTGTGTTTGTTTTAGGGAGCTGGAGGTGTTTAAACTGATAAAGGATTCTACTGAGAAATTACAGAACAAGTGGCCATAATTGTAAAATTAGGGCTAAACCAATTAGGATTGAAATCAGGAAAGACATTTTCCATACAAATGGAACTTGCTTTTCCAAAGGGCTGTGGGTACTGCATGAAATACTCCTTGGCAAAATAAATTTCTAATTTTCCACTTTTTAAAACAAGTACTTTGTATTTCAAGATTGAATGAAAATGGTATAATTTATATTAAGGTTTAACTCCGATAGAGCATTATTTAGCTTCTGGATCAGGCCTCAAAATGGTGGCTAGCTTCTGCTTATTAAATACTGATTGTTAAGGGAATGCCACTAAATTACATACTCAGTGCAAAACGAAACATTTATGTGTTCACGACTGTCACAATTTCTTTTCGCTGAAGGAACATGAATGGAAACTTCAAAGTTTGCTTTAGTGCAATTCTAGTGTGTGAAAAATGTATTTATTGGGAAAGTGTCTATGACTAGCTTTTAATGAGGGTGGTATTAAGTTCCATATGATACTTCTTAGTCATTCAAAACTACTACAGGTAGGTTTTTAATACTATATATTAGAAAAATAACAATTCGGGGTGAAATTACTTATAGATATAAGAGCGAAGAGTTTTTCAATAACTGTTTTTACATTATAAATCAGTATAATCCAGGTCACGGGAGGGTGACATCAAAATGCCTTTTTACAAGTCTTCTACCAGTTTCCTACAGTCTCATTCAAGGTTAGTTAAACACGTAGAGAACAAGGGCTGTATTTTTCTCATTAGGTGGAGTAGTGGCAAACAGGACTGTCAGCCCTTTGAATTTGAGGTGGATATATTAGGGATGTTCAATATGAGACTTGATAAGTTCGGGTTCTGGAGGGATGAGCTTTGATGGATGTAGTGACCTTTCCTTGTCCTTCACTCTTAATGTTCTTATTATTTAATGTGGGTAGCAAAACAATTCATTACTGCTTGTTGCTTGTGATTTCTCATTCCATTACATTTGGTAAGCTCTGCCAATTATATCTTGAACTTGCAGCAATGTTTGTATTGTAACCATTTTAATGAACTGTTACAACGTCAGATAGTATTCCTGTGATGTACTTTATAGTAGGGAAACATAGCAAGAAAACTGCAACTGGCATTTGAATTTCTATTCTAGCTTCTTGTGACAGTAGCTGTTTCGCAATTCATTTAGAATATTTAAAGAATGTATACTTTTTAAAATCAAATGTAAGGGAAGTATTTTATGTGCACATCCAAGGTAAGGATGGGAGGTATGAGGAAATTAATATTTTCTTGTTACACACTGTGACAGAATAACTCCCACTTAAGCATGGATACATTGCAAAGCTGTTGCTAAAAATGTGCCTGACATTCGTTTTTTGTTATAAAAGGGAGAAAATGACGTACTATCAGTGAAGAAAGCTTTGATGTACAGCTTTAAAACTCACTTCCTCAGAATACAATTTCAATAGCAACAACAAGAAACTGGTAGCCAATAATGATGCTCTTTAAACAGCTGAAGCACTGTGTAAGTGATGTAAATGCTAAAAATGTGTTAATGAAGCTGTGGAATGTGCATGTTTTGTGGAAAATGGCTGAATAACAAGTGAGAGGATCGCAAATTACTGACAAGGCCCTCCACCAGCTGGTAATCTCTGTCATGGAGAAGTGAAAGCAAACTTGTGGTGGTTGTTTAAGATATGTGCAAAAAACCCCTATATTGACACAGACGTGTCAGCAAAGATAGAGGAAGTAACTGAGGTAAAGCTAGAAGGGTTATCTCATGACGGCTAAATGATATAGCACCTGAAATTCAGAGAGTACTTTTGTGACATTCAAACTGAGGCAGCTGCTTTCAGACCATGTTGCTGACCCTGCCATTAATTGTGGGATCATTCATTGCAGGCAGCCTGGAGAAAGTGGCAAGGAGCATTTGTAAACCTTATACGGTTTTGTGACAAACCCAGGCAAGTCAGTCAACTCACTGTGGAAGCACTGAATGAAGGACTGTAGGATTGGGATACTGCCTAGAGAGGTCAATATCAACCGGTTTGCAAATTGTGCAGGACCGCACCTTGGACATTCATTTGACTCATTTTCAGTGATTTAAGCAGCTTCCTGATTGTCTGAGGTCTTCCACTGATCACTGATGACCAGAATCCTGTTGCCAGTGGAGTTACTGGTGGAGAGGTTGTGTGTGCCGCAGAGGTTGCTTCACCTCACAGCTGCAGCATGGTGATGCATGCCTTCAGTTCCCTAAAGAAAACATCTATCTTTGCAGGATCAGATTGCCAAGGAGCCCATAACAAAAAGTCAGTTTGCCCTGAGTCCATCCGAGTACCTGCAGGTCCTAAGAGCAGAGAAACATCTAGCAGCAGCTATCTACACCTCAGACTCTGGAGGTGGAATTGTCCCAGATTTGCACATAGTGCAGTAGTGGGCGGGTAAAACCCCACGGCTACAATGGCGGCTTTTCACGCCATATCCCAATCCTGCCACGTTAATTAGGCATTCCCGTGAAACCTGCCATTTCCACGGCGGCAGGCTCTCATTCTCCTGCCATGCCATCACCTCACTGCTTGATCATGCCGGCCGCTATATTTCAAGTCCACCCGTGCGCACACATCTCAGTGCTTCCAGCCCACGACTGCTGCAAGGAAGATGTCTACGAAAAGCAAAAATACTGCAGACCCCAGGTTTAGTGATGTGTCACTGGAAAGCCTATTGGACACCGTGGAGGCCCGCTGTTATGTCCTCTACCCCTGTTCTGGCCACAGGACGGGCAGCGGTGTGACTAACCAGGCTTGGGAACAGTTGGCAGCGGTGGTCAGTGCCAACGCCCTTCAAAAGAGAACTGCCAATGCAAGAGGATGAATGATCTCTTCTGTTCTGCCAGGGTAAGTCACTCTTCTCATCACTCTCAACTCATATACTCACAAACCCATCAAATGTCCACAGGGCCCTGACTCACTGTCAGTTCAAGGGACATCACTATTCACTGTCTCACACACACTTTCATTGTCCTCATCCCGTCCATGGGACCACTCACCACCCACAATGCCAGGCATACTTATCATCTGGCCTGGCAGGTGTCCTGCTTACACTCTCTCCTTCTCTATTCATGCAGGACCAGCTGGCACACAACAAGAGGGAGAGGTCGCAGTCCAGTGGAGGAATGCCTGAAATCAAGGTCCTCACGGACTTTGAAAACAGAGCCATCCAGCTGGCCAGCGAGGATCTGAACTGTTCCTGTGCTGATGGTGAGGTCAGCGGTGCTCTACCAAGTGAGAATCCAGCAGTGCAACATCCATCAGATAACCATGCTGTGAGTGATGTGTCCTGTTTCACAGGTCACTGCCAGGCACTAATTATCTCCTCTTGCTTCCGCAGGCACATCTGGGAAGCAGCTGACACAGTCCATGACCCAGGGCCTCCATTCAAGCCCTGAAGAAACCTCTGAAGAGGAATCTAGAGGCACCCTCTTTGAAGTCCTGTCACAGCGCTCACCCACACCCTCCACCAGCACAAAGACACACACCCCTTGGTGGGACCTACCTTTGGAGTAGTCTTGGGATCACATCCTGGTGAGCACATTGCACTGTCTGATCCACAGCAGGCAGCGGCAGGGACTTCCCAGGTCCCTGGCACTCGGGGGACTGCTGGAGACCAGAAATTTACTGAGTCCGAGTCAGATGATGAGCCTCTGGACTCAGACATGTCTCAGTTGCTGGAGCTGCAAAGGCAAACTCGAGAACATCAGGAAGGCATGTCCGCTGCACTCCTCGGATTGCAAGGCACGATGGAGGAGTTTATCCACCTGCAGGCTGAGATGATAGTGCCAGTATGCTAATGCACCATGGGTCAACACTGGTAGGATGGTGGCCACCATGGAGACCTTGGTCCAGGATGTTGCTCCTGCACTGCTGTGCGTGCTCAACTCTATCATTGACGCCATAGTTGGCCTCCAACCGTGTGTACTCAAGAGGGGTGCAGGGCAGCTTGATCTCACTCCAGCCACCCCTTCCCCTCAATGATTCAGCCAAGAGCCCTTGGGCACCGATAGGGAGGAAGATCAGCAGGTGTAACCCCCCACCCCCTCCCCCCCTACCCCCACCCCCACACCCTGGGTCCATCCATCCAGGTGACTCTGGGAGTGTCCGGCCATCCGAATCCCCTCTTCCTGTGACCTCAGCAGCCCCAGCTCCACAGGCTGAGGAGGGTGCCACTGCCACACAGCAAGACCCTGAAAGCAGGCCGGGGTCCTCCAGGTCTCGGCCCTCCAGAGGACGCCCATCAAGGTCATCATAGACAGGGTGTATCAGTCTGCAGGCTGCCACCACCTCCACTGTGGATGTCCGGGGAGCAACAAGACAGGGTTAGGAAGGGTAAGAAGAATTAGTTACACAGCCTGGGCATGGGTGTTAATCACTTGTACATACTGTTCACCATTGTCAATAAACTCCTAAGTATGTCTCCCTGCCTATGGCTCTTTGTTCTGATGAGCAGTGTTCGTGTCACTCAGATGTGAAACCTTCCTGCACAAGATAAAGGCAGGTTTCTCAGTCCAGGGCCTCTTCCCTGTGCAGTATGCTGCTTTCAGACCAAAGTGATGGTCGGGTCTCACACTCCCTGGACACATTACTGATGCCTGCACCTCAATGGTGCTTGTCATTGCTGCCAGAATGTTGTGGGCAGGTGTCACAGAGTTCCGTCATTCTCTCTCTGTAGCTCTCAGCACCTTTAAGGTAGGGCTGGCCCCCATCTCTTCAGCATCTGTGACCAGTGACACTGTGCTCCTGAAGGGCTTGGGGCTGAAGGTGGACAAAGGATCAAATGCTTTTAAAGTTTCATGGCTGCGTCTCTATGATATGATCCTAATCACAGAGTGCAAGTGAGCTGCCCTCGGCAAGACAGGAGTCAGACATTCTCAGAGGCTATGTGAAGATCTATGGAGTCTCCTCACTGCTTGTCGTCATCATCCTCCTGCAAGTGACTATTAGGGCTTCCACGGCGTCTCCGTGACAGGAGAATTATCACAGAGGGTACGTGCGTAGCCATAAACCAGACTGGAGACAAACGTTCATAGATGCAATGTGAGGATCTATGGGGTCTCCTCACTGCATATTGTCATCATCCTCCACAAATCTAGCAGCTATGAGGGCCTCCTGAGCATTCCTACCTTGTTTGGCCAGTGCGAGGGTCTTATCCCATCAACGTTGCCTTCGAGGACCTCCTCGCCCTCATCTCCGTCGGCGTCCTCCTCATCAGTGGAGATGTGCAGCTCCTCCATCTCCTCTTCAGCCAACTCCTCTCCCCGTTGCAGCGCCAGGTTGTAAAGGGCACAGCGGATGACGACGATGCGTGACACCCTCTCTGGACTATATTGTAGGGCGCCACCAGACCGGTTCAGGCACCGGAACCTAATTTTTAGCATCCCAATGTTTTGCTCCACCAAGTTGCGAGCTGCTGCATGAGCCTCATTATAGTGTTGCTCTGCTGCAGTCTGAGGCCGCCACACGGGTGTCATCAGCCACGGCCTCTGCTGAGGAGCCAACCCTGCAGCTTCTGTGGACCCTGGAAGATGTCAGGGATCTGTGACTGACTGAGGATGTTGGAGTCATGGACACTCCCTGAAAACCATGTGCACAGCTGCAGGATGCGTTTGTGAGTGCAGTCGATGCACCCTGCACTTGTGGGAAACCTGAGACCTGGACAAATCCAATCGCTCTTGCATCCTGGCTCTTCTGGTCCTGGATGAAATGCACAAAGTTGTATGTCCTCGCAAAGATGGCATCCGTGACCCCATGGATGGATTTGTGGGTGGAGGCTTGTGAGATCCCACAGAGGTCACCTGTGGAGCCCTGAAAGGAGCCACTGGCATAGAAATTGAGCACCGCGGTCACTTTCCCGGCCACTGGCAGTGGATGCCCTCCATGTCCCCATGGCGCCAAATCCTGCAGCAGGTGGCAGATGTGACAACCAGTTCCCTCGGCGTGCACAGTCTTCAGCGACACTGGTTCTCGGTCATCTGCAGGAATGAATGGTGGCGTCTATAGATCCTGAGTGTCACTAGGCACTGGCCAGCGACGGCTTGTTGTGAATCTTCGGCAGCATGTGTGGGAGCCTCAGCTGCCCCTTCTTCCCGAGGGTGCTGCTCCTCCCTTTGCCTCCATCGCTCTCCTCTCCTTCACACCGCTCTCTGTACGCCACGAGGCATACAGCTAGTTCACCAGGCTCCATGTGTTCCTCCTGCAGGATGACAGAGAGAGATGTGTGTTAAAATGGGTGTACTAAGAACCTCTGTTGGTTAAGTCTGAAGGCCCCTTAACCCATCCTGAAGAGTGCTGGCCACCACTTGGATGGCCAGAGATTAGTGCGCTGCATGGTTGCCCGAAAGCCCACTTACCTCCGCCCCACTCCAACCGACCGATTGCCGGCAGCTTTGCCCACTGGACTGCATGCTGTGCTCTCAGCTCAGGCGCAGGCATTCTCCTAACCCGCACTGCAAGGCTGCACTGTTAGCTTGAACCATGGGGGAGACTGATCCAAACCTGGATGATGATATCGCAAGGGGCTGTGAGCACCTCCACCAGTGATTGCTCCATGGCCAGCTTTAACAAAGAGATTGTACAATGTGCCCAGTCATCCAACTGTTCTGCTGTCCACTAAAACACTCATTAGTTTGCAGTCTGTACCTGAGGGGTGAAAAGCTCTGGAGCACTTGGTGGCACTTTCATGCCTCTGTGTTGCTTGAGTGGGCAGATAAGCTAGAGGCTCGACTCCAATCATATCAATGATTGTGCCTGAACTGTCTCAGTTGCAGAGGAATAGTCACTTTATACAAGGTTTCCATAACATGTAGTCACTTCAATCGCCCACCAACACCCACCCCACCGATCCCGCATGTGCTTGTGTACTACCTTCAACTGCAGGGCAGCCCTTGCCCTCCACCCAAATCGCCTGAACCACAGGTCAGCCTTTACCCTCCACCAAATTACCTTAACCACAGGGCAGCCCTTGCCCCCCACCCTAAATGTGCCTCAATCTTGAAGTCCAAGAGGCATCCCGGGCGGGCGCTCTGCAACATTACTGTGCACTCACCTCTGAGTTGCCCTCAAAGTGCAGCCTGCCCAGTGCATGCCTTTAACATGCTGTTGTGAAACACCTCGGTGTGCAATCACACCGACATGGGTGGACAATCCAGTAGGGGATGGGGGGGACAGACGATTTTGGCAGGCTGGCCTTATAATGATATGCTGATGTATTACAATGTGGTTCCTGATGTCCGATGGCGGGAAACATGACCCGCCATTGGCGGGCGGAGCAGATAATCGCAAATTGGTTTCACGACTTCGTGAAACCTATTTTTGGTCTTCTCGCCATATGTCCGCTAAGACCACCGAACATGCCCGATGCCAGCGGGCATGGCAAATCCCGGCCTAGGTTTTCAGCTGACATGTAGAAGAATGTCTGAATAAAGCGGAGAAAAGCTTACATAATCACGTGGGGGTGTACAAATTCAAGTACCAGTTTTGCAGTTAGTTGGAATAAATCATTGGTATGTTTGATGTATAGACTATTTAGTGTTTATTTTTCTGTATGACAGTGGAGAATAGTTAATACATCGATGATGAGTCTCAGGATTAGAATATGATGGCTAGCTGTGAGAAGTAAGGATTTTACATAGAACAGATGGAAATTGGTGAGATGAGGGAGATGTTCGATGTGCTGAATCTTACAAATAATAGTGTTCTATCCATCAGTAAAAGTATGTTGAATGAATCTGTCTTTCTGTCGCTGTCACTACACCAGTTTTCTGTTCTTTGTAGACCAGGTTTTCAGTTCCAGCAGTGGCCTCATCAAGTTCTCTGCCATTTCTCAGCCCTTTGGTGATTTGTAGGGTTCTGAGGTATACAACAAGCATCCACAGTTTGCGAGCTGCTGGGCACTGCAAGGTAAATCTACCTGCAGATCTTTTATAAGCTCTTTTACCCTAGGATCACCAAACTGATTATGATTCCAGATAGTTTCTAAATCCAATTTATTGTTCAAATTTGAGCATTCAGACATAAGATAAGTATCTGAAAAAGTGGATGAAAGTTTGCCCTTACAATTACATGACAGGAGATCAGAGTGTAGCTGACACTGGTCAAGCTGCTGCTTCTGTCTTTTGCTTAATTGTTCTTCTAGTCGACTTAAAGTTAACATCGATGTTCTTGTGCTCCAGGATTTATATCTTATTGGGGTGTGCTGGAATGTTTGTTTTGTGCGAGGCAGGTGCTCATTAGTGAAATACACATTATTCATCGAAACACCACCCTCTTCCTTTTCTGATGGTATTCTTTAAGGCTTCCACCCCGTACAGTTCTCAATTCTTCTGTGTATCTTCTTATTGGAATAGGTGCCCGCAAGTTTTGGCCATGTATGACAAGCCAGAGATAACAAGTTTGTTTATCAGCAGTTTCATCCTGCGGGCAAACACACTCTGCTGATTACCAGATTGATTGAGTTCTTGACTCCACAGAATACACACTGGGCTGATCACCACATGTTATATGCTGTTATATTATCTGTAAATATATGTAAATAGCTAGGAACTACTTAGCTAGGAACTAATGTGTTATGTGTAAGTGTTCCAGGGGCCACATTTCACAGTTGCATTAGAGACTGAAGTGATGTGTACATAGCCAGTTCAATCTGGTTTTTCTTTTGAACCAGACATCATGGCAAAGTTAAACATGAAGAGTTTCTGATCTTTACAAATCTAAAGTGTGGTTACTAACAACATCTGCGAACGAGAAAAACAGCAAGAGCACATAGCATAGTGGCAGCAAGTGTCTATGATTAAACCTAAAACACCTTAAATTAATTTAGTGCTGATTTGGAAAATCAGCCCACATCAGTGCCAGAAAAACTTTGTGAATTGTGTGAAGACAAGAATGAAATGTTGATCGGCACAGCAATGAATGCACAGCTACAGCGCACATTGAATTAGGAAACTGGTGATATCATAACGACATTTGTGAAGTTTAAACTAAAGTGCAGATTGACATTCAGTAGTTTTCTGAAAGGCACTAGCAATGAAGAGATGGTCAGCTCTATCCTTCTGTGGGCAGGGGATATAGGATTGAATTTATTTAACAGCTGGGAGCTTACTAAAGAGGACAAAATGACCCAGACAAAAGTTTTGAAAAATTCAGCACGTATCTCCAGCCAAAATCGAATCATCAGACCTTCCGTTATGAAATTTAAAGCCTCAGCCAGGAATTAGGTGAGATGAATGATAACTTTGTAACAAGATTAAAATATGCAGCTAGAAAATGTAAGTTTAAGGATACAGATGAAAGGCTGGTAGAGCAACTAATTTGGGATCCTGCACACCCTGAATTACAGAAAGCGTTAATCGGAAAGACAGACTAACAATATCGCACACACTGCCAGAGCACATGAAGCCACGAGCAGACAGATGAAGACACTAACTACCCAAACAGCTAGCCTTCAGTTGAGCCAAGAGAAAGGCAGCAGGGTTGTTGCAGTGATCAGCAACAAAAGAAAAACCAGATTGAACTGGCTTTGTACACATCATTTCAGCTGTGAAATGTGGCTCCCTGGAACACGTGCACATAACACATTAGTTCCTGGGTAAGTAATTCCTAGCTATTTACAATTAATACAACAATATATAACACCACAGAATCTCATCTCTCCACCTCTGGCATCAGGCCTCCTTGCAAGGCCTGTTGGATGTTTTTGGTCAAATCATTCCTGGCTTTGATCGGGCAGTTAGCACTCGTAAGCCCTGGCTAACTGAATTTGCTTCTAGTTGCATCTTTAAAGCACTTCCTGCAAGGCACCCCTGGACCTATTCAGACACTGAATGCTTTTGAATATCCATTGCTCAACCAATGATCATGGATGAATTTCAAGGCTGAAGTCATAAAATGTCAATGAGCTGATGCCCTCCAGTCACAACTGTCATCTGCATGGGTTTGCCACTGGAAGGACGAGTGTTTCATCACTGCAACATGAATCGGAAGAGATTTATGCTGGGGAGCTTCTGCATTGAAAACCTGGTATACATGGGTCAGAAATTCCTTGTGTTGCAAAGCCATAATTGCTGATTTACACCATCCCCCAATCCAGGAATTTCGGGGCTTACACTTAGAAATGAGAGGGTTAAGGTGGTATGCTGAAATGAGCAGCAGTAATAAGGTTAATGGGAAGGTCACAATAAGCAGTAAGTGATTGACTCCACTTTGACCCATGCAGAGCTGTCATTGCAGGCATTCCTGCTATGTATCACTCAGCTACACAATATATCACAATGCAATTAGAAAATTAGTCATGGGAAAACAAGCACTTTCTTCCTATTCATTCCTCATTTTTAGATTAGAAATCTTGTGGTTCCGAAGTTAGCTATATTTTTATTTGTAGAAAGATTAATTTATAATTTCTGCTAATTGTTTAAAAAAAGGCAAAGGTTACTTTCATTTTGGAATATAATTAAGCTGCTTTCCTATGTTTAATATGTTATGCCCAACTCAGCTCCAAAACCACACCATTGTGTTAAAGGAGTCTAAAGTAGCCTTATCTATGTTTGAAATGTACCTAGAAGTGAAAAAATATTTAAGTGTGTTACTGTGTGGCCTAATATCCTGATCGGTACCACCATTTGTGTACCATTACTGAGGTTGTGTGCCAAGACTCGGTCTATTTGCAATCAACCTTGGCCTCTCAGTGCACCCACTATACCACTGAAAACAATGACACATCTCTCAACCACTGAAAGACACTTATAGCCATGTTGACAGTGACTTTGATGCACTTTTTAAAGAATCGAGAACCCCCAAAATGGGAAGTTTCTCTTGAACCCCCCAATTTGTTTTTAGCTACACAGTCTGTAGGCTAGCAGCTCAAAATAATTAAATATAGCTGAATGTGTTTCGGTCTGGATGCATGCTACCATATGTTAGTACTTTTGAACTGCTAGATTGAAGATTGTGTGAATTAAACAGGATACAAGGAGTCTGCTTCTTACTGGGTTCCTTAGGTATGAAAAACAACTGTAAGCAATGCATTTTCATGGCTGCCTCAGTGGTAGAAAAATGCTTCAATGGTTTCAATAGAACAGTGGAATTTGGTTGGGAAAAGTTTTGCTTCTGGTTTTGAACAGGACTGCTCATTTTTGAAGGTAGCTATCAACACAGTTCAAAAATGTAAACTGGAAACCAAAGGCGTGCTTTCAAAATACAAGTCCCCTTTTCCCAACCTATTTCAGCACCTGATGAGAAAAAACTTGAAATGTTTTATTTTCAGATAGATGATCTTAAAAGCAGGGTTACCATTTTCATGGAAATATGCTTATTGTGTTTGTGTCAATTCTTTGAAAGATCTATTTAATTAGTCCGACTCCGCTGCTCTCCTCACATAGCCATACAAATTTATCCTTTTCAACTATATATCTAATTCCCCTTTGAAAATAAATATTGAATGTGCTTCCATCACCTTTTCAGATAGTGTATTCGAGGTCAGAACAATTCATTTCATATAAAAATGGTTCCTTATTTCTCCTCTGGCTTATTTGCCTGTGGGGTCAGAGTAATAGGGAATGTAATAAGATCTAAATTAAGTTTACTGTGCATGTATGTGAATGCACGGAGTGTGGTAAATAAGATTGGTGAGCTGCAGCACAGATGACCACGTGGAAAAATGATGTGGTGGCGATAATGGAAACCTGGCTCATAAAAGGGCAGTACTGGATACTAAATATTCCTGGATATAAGCGGCCAGATTTTATGGTCCTCATTTGAGACCATACAAAGTTGTGTGAGTGAAAAATACGGTGGCCAGAGCGCAGATCCAGTGGTCCTGCTCCTATTTCTGTCTCTAGCTAGTTTTAGTGGAGTAGGAAAGGGGGCAGATCAGGAATCGCACACACTGCAATTTAGATGTTGCCGGCATCATTTGGCAAGTGGGAATTTCAGAACTTCTGAAATTTTCAGTGAGGCAACAGCATTTTGCAAGCCTTTCTAAATCATGCCTGCAGAGCGGAGGTGTGAAACATGGATTGGAGACAGGAAGCATCTAAAAGGTGAGTAAAAATGGTGTTGCCCCATTTACAGTTCATCATGAAATGCTGCAGCCTGAGTTATAACTGTATTTATTGAAGTGAATGGTGACAGTGCAGTGATTGGAAAAGGTAAGTGGCCATTAAATAATGTGGTTGTCATGTTGTTGCTTCTGACAACTGGCAAGCTGTCAAGTAAAAGAACAGCATTATAAAAGTGCAAAAGTCTTCAGATGTATTAGAACAGATTATCCACTGAATGAAGTGCTATTCTGTATTGTACAACATGGAAAGCACAGCTTAGCGTGAGATCAATAGCTAATTGTTGAAATTTTTCCCATGGATTTCTTTCATTCTTTACAGAATCATTCAGCCATCTGTTTGGCTGTTTTAAAGCTTTGACAGGTGTCACAGCCAAATAGCCTCATCCTGTGATGTTTCTATGATTCTATGATCTTCTGATTTCATTCACTTCAGGGTGTTTTGACAGATTGATTGCTTGTATTTAAAATTGTAATTTTTTCAATTGGTCAAAATAATAAGTAGTGATTAACTTGATTATCTGGGTTAACTATTATTTAAACTTAAAGTTTAAAAATGTTAGACAATTTAGATTTTAATCAGTTACATTTTTCTTTAATCAAAATATTGTAACTTGCATAACTAAAATTCTGTGCAAAATGGCACAACTATTCAAAAAATTTGTAGCTGTTGTTACAATCTTGGTTAGAGACTAATAACTTCTTTAAAAAGCAGAAGAAATCCAAAATTCCAGTTATTTATTGAAATAATAAAGCCATAAGATTCCACGGTTGAAATAGTATAATTTTTTACTATACAAGAATCAAAACAAGCAAATCCTTAATACCATCTCAGGGTGCTCTCCTATACTCTAAAACCTAGAATTGTGGTTGTTTATAAACTATAAACTACACATTCAATGGCAGATACACTAAGGCAGATCTTATGAATTCGCTCAGCAGTCTACTCAGTGTATAGGTCATCAAACCTAGTCATAAAGTCCTTTGAAACTCTGTTTTCCTTATGAAGAATTTCAGCTCCTCTTCTTCTAGGATTTAATCTGATCCCCAGCTGACAGCAGCACACAACCAACCCCAGGTTCCATGGGCATGGTCTTCACCACAAATGGCACACGTCTGCAGAACTCCATCAACTCAGTCTGGATGGCGTAGATCCACCAATGTTATCTTCAAGTAAGGGAAACAGCTGCAGCAACTGTATATTTGCATATTTTCAGCTTCTGATCTAGCCTCTTGTCTTCTTCAGCTCGCCTGTCCTGTGCCACTGGACTCAGTAACTACTACTGAACTTGGATTAACCTTCGTCCTTTTATATGTTTGAACCAGTTTCTGTCAACCCAGAAGTTTTGATTTCCAATCTCAGTTTTATTTTTCATTTCCTTAGAAACTGGGAGGGTCAGTTTCCTTTCTGTTTCCTTTTTCTGGTTTCCCTTTTCAGTTAGGGTCTGAACCAAAAATAAAAGCTTTGAAACCACAGATTCCATTGCACTGTCAGCTTGGCACAATCAGTAGCACGCTTGCATCTGAAAAGACGCGGGCCAAATCTTGCTGTAAAGAAAAGTTATTTATGTGCAAACTGGACCGCAACTTCTGCTGCATGCACAGTGCAGTTAAACCCAGAAATGCAGATGATACTGTCTGAGATGCCCTGCTTTTCCAAAACCTTCCCAAAAATGGCATCTTACCATCAGATTCATCATTTTAATGTATTGGATAGTGTCAAACTCCTGTACTTATCTCAGACTAAACTCACTAGAAAAAGTCAAATATTCTTTTAATAGTGTGTTGAGTCTTAACTGTCATGTTTTTGTAATGTTATAAAGGCACCAATCATTCATAAGGGATTGGGTAAACACGTGAATTCATTTATTTAGACTAGGCAGAAAGGAATATATATACATGGTGTAAAGAACATATTTTTATTTTTTCTTGGACTGTGACTTTGAGATTGAACTGTGGCTTTAAAAGCTACCATGGCTGCAGTTTAAAAGAGATGTTCACTGGAGCAGGAAGAAGAAAGTCTACAATGTTGCTATCTCCTGGAACAGTGTGTGCCAGGTTGGACAGAATGGGGCTAGAAAGGAGACCTGGTTTAAGAGGAAACTGCTTAGTGACGGTATTTTGATTGGCTCCTGACCAAGTGGCCAGGTTATGTGTGAGTATAGTGCAGTAGATCAGCTCCCAGACTGAAAAGAGGAAAGACCTGAAACCGCACTCTCCTGTGCTTTTGTGAGACTCCAGTAATCCTGTCATAGTAGCTATCTGGCTATTCCTCACATCGCTATATCCTGCTTTCTTTGAGAAACCCCTGTCAGGTGGAAAAGGGGAAAAATCACCAGTAGAGACACGAAAAGCAAGTTTCAACCAGAGAACCACAGACTGCAAGTGTAGGGAGACTACCTCATGTCAGCCACACCAACCTGCAAGAAATTTGGAAGAAAGCAATCAAAGTCAGTCCATCTAATCCTGAACTCCGGATTGGTGCTATTGAACTGTTTTATCTCGCCCTTAAAATCCATGTTTTGTGTGTCTTGTGTGTGTGTATGTGTGGGCGTGTGTGTGTTCTTGTATAGAGGTTTAAGAAGGGGTAGAGTTTCAGTTATAGAGTTAAAGTTGACAGTTCATATTTCTTTCTTTTTCCACTGGTTACAGACAATTTGTTTAATACACAGTTATTTACTTGTTAAGTTTACAAATCTGGTGCACATATTCTTTTAACCTAAATTAAACAGCTAGGTAGAATTGGGGCAATTTGGTGGTCTGAATTAACTTCTCACATTTGTCATGGCTCGAGGAACAGTGGGGCTTGATACCACAGCACACTATCCCCAGTGAGTCGTGACAATGGATAGAAAGCTTGAAGACATCAGTAGCAGAGCTGTGTGTGCTGTGTTCTGCTCATAGGTCAAAGTGCAACTGAGACTGCATCACATGACACACTTCCCTTCTAGTAATGTCATGCTGCTATCTCTTAAAACATATTACAATTCCCCTCCCTTTTTAAAGGTACTTTCCCCTTCCAATGAAGTATAACTGTTCATAATACATATTTGTGTTTAGTTATCATTACATAAGTGTATAGGACTGGGAAATCTATGAGTCTCTTAAGCATAGAGGTAATCTGCTATACGCCCAGACCTTGTAATGGTAAACTTGTCTGGAGGTTTCTTTAATTGCTCACAGTGATCTGTGGAACCGTCATTCTTGGATATTTTTTCTGGTGGCATTTGGAATCTTGTCCTTGACGCAAAAGGACTGTACAGTGGTTAAGGAGCTGGAATGAATCTGATTTGTCCTGGGTTACACTTCACCATTGCACCTTTGTGTGTAATGACTTCAGTGGACCTTGGTTCTGAACAAACTCTTGTCACCTCAGCTGGTTGATACATACTTTCTGTGGGATCTTGGATACAAATTTAATATCCCACTCTAAACTTGGCAATTCCGTACCTGAATTTTTATTGTTACCTTTGGTCATCTTCTTTTTCAGTTTTAATATTTGCTCTCTCCATTCTGAGAGAGTCAAATAGATAAGAGTAGGTAAATTGGTATGCATCAATCTGCCAAACATGAGCTCTGCTGGTGATGGAATAGTTGCACTTAAAGGTGTCTCTCTCAGATGTAACATTGCAATGTACATTTTGGACCAAGGATGGATAGGAGCTTCATGTGAAACTAATGGTTCCTTGTGCTGATTTGGCACATGCTCTTGACACTTCTTCCTGACAACTTCCATGTCTTTGTTCATACCTGGCCAATGGACCGTCACTCTTGTGAGCCTTCTCATCACATCTATGTCTATGTGTAGATCTTGCTTGGTCTGGCTATATTTCAGAATTAGGGATTTAGCCATGTGAATCACTCATTCAGCTAGGCCCTTATAACTAGGGTAACGAGGAGAAGAAGTACTGTGATTGATATTCCACTTTTCACACATATTCCGAAATGGCTTACGAATAAATTGTGGACTATTATCCATAATGATCTCTCAAGGCACAGCAAATAAACTGAAAATAGCACTTAGAGTGTGCATGGCAGTTGTGCTTGTTGTACTGTGCAATTGTTGAATAATGAGGTACTTGGTAAAGTAGTCGGCGATGACGATGAAATTAGTGCCATAGACATGAAAGAGGCTGGATGTGATTTTGGACCAAGGATGGATAGGAGTTTCATGTGAAACCAGTGGTTCCTTGTGCTGATTTGGCACATGCTCTTGACATGCTTCACACTCCTTCCTGGCAACTTCCATGTCATTGTTCATACTTGGCCAATGGACCGTCTCTCTTGTGAGTCTTCTCATCACATCTATGTCTATGTGTGAGTGATGAAGTTGTTGAAGAATATCAGGTTGCAAAGACTCCAGTATGATGAACTGTCTGCCTTTAAAAACGACTCCCCAGGAGATGCCTAGCTCATCTCGGTAAGGCCAGAATGGTCTCATGTGTTTGTGTTGCATATTACTGCATTAACCACTTCCAAACAACCTCTCTGACACTGAAAATTAACAAGCATGCAGCCTCAATTTTTATCTTTTTAATTATTGCTTGAGTTATTGAAAATTAAATAACTTTTAAAACTTTTTCTTTCTGTCTCTTTTATCTCCCTTAATCTAATCATTCTTTGCCCCTAATTTTGCTGGGTACTACTGCTTTGACATTTATTCATTATTACACTTAGAGTACATGGTCAGACTCTGCCCTGCTTATTAATGATTCTTCATTCTGATTGATTAAGGAGATAAACAGATGTTTGTTCTGTTCACACAGGTTCCAGTTGCCCCATAGAGGGCACCACATAGTGCCATTTGCATGGTTGCCTGACAGGTCTCTGTCATGGGCAAGTATAAATCTAACAAATCTAGCACCTTTTGTTCTCCACTCAGAGCAAAATCTGGCTCATAATCTAGGCTGACATTTCTTTGCAGTACTGAGACTGCATTCATCAAGGTGACGTTCTTTGGGTGAGACATTATATCAAGGACACTATCTATATATTCTGGTGTTCCAGGTGGCTATAAATGATTAGCGTTGGGAATTTTCTCAATGTCCTGGCCAATATTCTTCCCTCAATCAATGTCACAAAAAACATATAACTGATTGTTCATTATCATGGATATTTGTGGCATCTTTCTATGTGTTAAATAGTTGCTCTTCTTGCCTGCGTATCATAATTAGTGGGGTAGAGCTACTAGTGAGTCAGCAGCGCTTTTACATCTCTCCTGATTTTTTTATTTCTATTGGCTTCAATTGTATGTGAAAAGCTTTAAAATTTTCTGAGGGATATGATAAAGTTTGTATAAATGTCCCTTTTTCATGGTTCCACCTAACGAAAAAAAGAGATTAATGAGTGACTCTTCATCAAAAAATTTAATCTGCTATTGATTGGCCTGCTGAATATTTTCAGCATTTTCTGTTTTTATTTTGCATATTTTAAGAGATAAACTTTTTCATTTTGAGTATTGCTGAAAAAAGACGTTGTCGAAGCTTTTCATCTTGCATTCATTAGGATAATTCGCAAGAATACCAAATGTAAAGGGAAGAACAATTTGTACTTCATGAGAAGAGAGTGCTGATTTGTTGGCAAGTGGACTCTTAATTGGTAGAGGCATTGCCATGGAGAATGCACCAGTTGATGACTAACAGTTAACTGCCAAGATCTGTTTAAATTCAAACCAAGCAGGTTGGTTCTAATTGGTCAAGGCATTGCCCTGGGGAATGGACCAGAGAATAGTTGTCACCTATTTTGTTTAATTGAAACCGGCGTAACTTGTGTACATATTCTTTCCATCTGCAAAGAACAGGGCCTTATGTATTAATATATGTGGCTTCTAACATGTGTAACTGCATCACACTGCGCGCCTGACTGATAATCTTAAATTGGTTATCAGTATAATTCTTAGCACACTCAGGATTGTTTAGCAAATGTTGTCCAATCGCAGAATCACATCTAACATTGGACACTGTGTTTTGAATTGGGTATGGCTGGTACATTGCCTGTTGCGAACAGCCAAAGGTACATGGTGTTTGATATGATCCGCCAGTCTTTCGGACGTATGGCCTACATACCTAGCATCTCATTGGCACTGAAATTCACATAACACGCAAAAGTGATGTCCCTTTCTGCTCTATCTTATCTATGGGGAGAATTTTCAGCTTGACGAGCAGGGGCGGGACCCGCTCACCGAAGCGTAAAATAACGTGGGGTGACGTTGGGCGTGCACCCTGACGTCATCATGCATAATTTAGATTTTCAGTTCGGCGAGCGCGCAGCTGACTCAGCTGCATGCCCATCGAACTGTCAAAGGCCTGTTAAAGCCATTAATTAACTAATTAAACCTATTGAGAAAGCTGCCTGTCCAACCTTAAGGTTGGTGGGCAGGCAAAGAGCCCAGGTGGCCTTCGCATTTTTCATGGAACCTCATCCACAGACAGGATGAGGTTTCATGAAGGGTTTATAAATTAAATAAAGTTTTTCATTAAAGTTCATTGACATGTCCCAGCTCATGCGACAATGTGTATTATATGAAAAGGCCCTATGTTGTGACTCCACTGCTGAGACTGATAAGGAAATGAATTTGGGAGTACTCATTAATCACATCCTGAAAGAATTTGGTTAATGTGAAGCAGTAATCAATTGGTCAATTGGGTACTGGAATGTATCTGTGAAGCATTAGATTACAAGTCAAAATAAGATATATGGATATAGTACAGATTAATGGTGAGGCAGAATTTTACAGTACAGAAGGAGGCCATTCAGCCCAACATGCCTATGTCAGCTATTCTGGAGTATGGTGTGCCTTGGTCTGTCTCCCTCAAAATGTATGTGAACAGGTTGGAAAGGGTTCAGAAAATTGTCCAAACCTTAGGGGAATGAAGAATTGAAGAAAGGCTCAAATAACTGAATTTTCTTCTGCTGGATAAAGGAAAATATGATGGGCCATATTTTGCTGAAAAAATAACAGCATCTGAACAACACATGCCATTACTGATGTGGAAATTACCTGTAACTTGTAATGGGGAAGATAGACTCTGTGAAGTAGAAGTGACCACAAGTTGCTGGTTGATTTATGCCATTAATGTCATGAAAACAGCATCTTGGACTCAGAACAACCCCCACCAACCAGGCCATGAGTTTCATGAATTTGCTGAATTTGTATTACGCTGACAACCAATTTAAGATTATCAGTTAGGCTCGTAGCGTAGTGCACTTACGCATTTTAGAAGCTACATATATTAATACACAGGTGGAATTTGCAGGTGGAAAGAACATGTGCACACATTGTGCCTGCTTCAACTAAACAAAATAGGTGACAGCCATTCTCTGGTTTATTCCCCAGGGCAATGCCTTGGCAAACAAAGTTAACTTGCTTGGTGTGAATTTAAACAATGCTTGGCAGTTAACTGTCAGTCATCAGTTTACTGGTGCATTCTCCATGGCAACACCTCTATCAATCAGAGTTCACTTGCCAACCAATCAGCACTCTCTTCTCATGAAGTATAAATTGTTGTTGGTATTCTTGCAGGTTGTTCTGATGAGTGCAAGACGAAAAGCTTCGACAATTTTAGCAATACTCAAGTTCTGGGCTACCAAAGGACTATTTTTCATTTTGATAATTCCACCTGCAAATTTTATAAATCTACACAATATAGCCTCTATATTCTAGTGAGCTGAATTTTTAGAATGACCAATAATATAAAGAAGAAAAAATAAAAATATAAAATACAAATGTAGAAATATGTGATCTGAAATTGGATTCTGCAATATTAAAGTATCAATGTTTAATACAGTTTTATGAAATTACTTTGTCTGTTATTTTAGCTGAGGCTTAATATGTTCAATTTAGAGGATTAATGCTTCCATTAAAATTGTTCACAAAAAGATTTCATACAAATATGTTAAGTGTTCATAGGTTGAGACCACACAGTGCAATTTTATTCCATTGGATCCCAAAACTTTATTGGAAAAATTAAATTCATCCAGATGACATTTGTGTACCTCGCTAACATTTTAAAACAGTATCAAGCATGATAAATCAAAGATAGCTGTGCTATAACAATTGAGTTATGTGAATTTTAGTTTAGCTAAGGTTGATGCAGCTAAGCCTAGATATGTGTCTTGCCTTATTACCAGCCACCCAGAGAGATTCTCCTGTTAATGACCATCATGTATTCAGCAGAAATCGAAAGCAAAAGGCGGAGTTTTACCTGGCCGCAATGGCGGGTTTTCACTCCGTACCGTCCCGAACCTGCCTCTTTATTTATGCACTCGTGGGAAACACACCATTTCCATGGCAGGCGGGCTCTCATTCGCCCGCTCACCATCACCCCACTGCTGCATCACACCAGGCGCCATGTTTAAAGTCCAGCCGCAAGCGCACATCTCAGTGTTTCCAGCTCACCGCTGCTGCATGGAAGATATGGGCCTGAAACTGAAGAAGACTGCAGCACCCTGGTTTAATGACGGGTCTCTTGAGCGACTTTAGGATGGCAGAGAGGCCCGCTGGGATGTCCTGTGCCCCCGCTCTGGCCGCAGGATGAGGAGCAACGTGACCAATCCGGCTTGGGAGGGGGTGGCAGCGATGGTTAGCGCCAACACCCTCCAGAAGAGGACAGCCACCCAGTGCCACAAGAGTCTGAATGATGATCTCTGTTCTGCCAGGGTAAGTCACTCATTTTGTCACTCTCAGTGCCCACACTCACAAACCCAGAACATATCCACAGGGCCCTCACTCACTGCCAGTACAAGGGACATCACCATTCACTCTCTCACACTCACCGTATTTGTCCTTATCCCGTTCATGGGACCACTCAACACCCACACAGGCCAGGCAAACTTGTCATCTGGCCTGGCATCTCTACCCATGCAGGACAAGCTGGCACACAAGAGAGAGAGGTCGTAGACTGGTGGTGGAATGCCTGAAATCAAGGTCCTCACGGACTTTGAAAACAGAGCCATCCAGCTGGCCGGCAACGATCTGGACCGTTCCTGTGCTGCTGGTGAGGTCGGCGCTGCTTTACCAAGTGAGGGTCCAGCAGTGCAACATTCATCAGACAACCATGCCGTGAGTGGTGTGTCCTCTTTCACAGGTCCCTGCCATGCACTAATTATCTCCCCTTGCTTTCGCAGGCACATCTGGGAAACAGCTGACAGAGTCCATGACCCAGGGCCTCCAATCAAGCCCCAAAGAAGAGGAACCTGGAGGCACCCTCTCTGAAGTCCTGTCACAGCGCTCGCCCACACCCTCCATCAGTGCAGAGACACACACCTCAGTGGGACCTAGCTTTAGAGTAGCCTCGGCCTAAAATCCAAGCTGACAAACTTCTGGACTCGGTCATGTCACAGTTGCTGGAGCTGCAAAGGCAAGCTCGGGAACATCAGGAAGGGATGTCCGCTGCACTCCTCAGATTACAAGGCATGATGGAGGAGTCTGTCCGCCTTCAGTCTGAGATGATAGCACTGGCATGTCAGTGCACCGAGGTCAACACTGGTAGGATGATGGCCGCCATGGACTTGGTCTGGGACTTTGCTTTTTCACTGCTGCATGAGTTCAACTCCATCGCTGATGCCATAGCTGGCCTCCAACAGTGTGTACTCGAGAGGGGTACCGGGCAGCTCAATCTCACTCCAGCTACCCCTGGTCCTCAAGGAGTCAGCCTGGGGCCCTCAGGCACTCATAGGGAGGAGGAACCGCAGGTGCACACTCCGGGTCCATCCATCCAGGTGACTCCAAGAGTGTCCGGCCCATCTGACTCCCCTCTTCCTGTGACCTCAGCAGTTCTAGCTCCACAGGCAGAGTAGGGTGCCACTGCTACACAGCAGGACCCTGAAAGCAGGCTGGGGCCCTCCACGTCTCGGCCCTTCAGAAGACGACTGCCAAGGTCGTCACAGACAGGGTGCCACAGTCAGCAGGCAGCCTCCACCTCCACTGTGGATGTCCGGGAAGCACCAAGACGTAGCGGCAGGGTTAGGAAAGTTAAGGAGAAATAATTGCACAGTCTGGGCACGGGTGTTGTACATACTGTTCACTATTGTCAATAAACTCCCAAGAATGTCTCCCTGCCTGTGGCTCCTTGTTCTGATGAGCAGTGTTCTTGTCACCCAGATATGAAACCTTTCTGCACAAGATAAAGGCAGGTGTCTCAGTCCAGGGCCTCTTCCCTGTGCTCTGTGCAGCCTTCAGACCAAAGTTATGGTCCGACCTCACACTCCCTGGAAACATTACTGATGCCTGCACCTCGGTGGTGCTTGTCATTGCTGCCAGAATATAATGGGCAGGCGCCACAGAGTTCTCTCAATTTCTTGGTGTGCTCTCAGTACCTTTATGGAGGGGCTGGCCCCCATCTCTTCAGCATCTGTGTCCACTGATACTGTGCACCAGCTCCTGAAGGGCTTAGGTGCTGAAGGCGGACAAAGCATCAGATGCTTTTAAAGTTTCATGGGTACATCTCCATAATATGACCCTGATCACAGAGCGCAAGCGAGCTGCCCTCGGCCAGACAAGTGTCAGACATTCTCAGAGGCTATGTGAAGATTTATGGAGTGTCCTCACTGCATGTCGTCATCATCCTCCTGCAATTGAGTGACTATTAGGGCCTTCACCGTGTCTCCATGACAGGAGCATTATCACAGAGGGTATTCACGCTGCAATAAGCCAGACTGGAGTCAAATGTTCACAACTACGATGCGAGGAACTATGGAGTCACCTCACTGCATGTCATCATCATGCTCCACAAACCTAACAGCTATGAGGGCCTACCGAGCATGCCTGCCTCATCTAGCCAGTGCGAGGGCCTTATCCCTGTCATCGTTGCCTCCGAGGACCTCCTCAGCCTCATCCCCGTCGGAACCCTCCTCGGAGGAGGAGACGTACAGCTCCTCCATCTTCTCCTCAGCCAGCTTGTCGCCCCATTGGAGCGCCAGGTTGTAAAAGGCGCAGCAGACAATGACAATGTATGACACCCTCTGCGGATTGTATTGCAGGGCTCCATCAGACCAGTCCAGTCATCGGAACCTCATTTTCAACATCCCGATGGTCTACTCCACCAAGTTACGAGCTGCAGCATGAGCCTAATTACACCGCTCTGCTGCAGTCTGGGGCCACTGCACGGTTGTCCACAAGAAGCCGTCCCTGCAGCTTCTGTGGACCCTGGAAGCCTCCAGGGATCTGTGACCGAATGAGAATGTAGGCATTGTGCACACTCCCTGGAAACCGTGCGCACATCTGCAGGATGCGTTTCTGGTGGTCGCGCACCAGCTGCACATTCAGCGAATGGAAGCTCTTGTATTTCCGCATGTTCCGTGCAGTTGACTGCGTGTTGCGACGGGGATCTGAGCGCCACGTGAGTGCAGTCAATCGCACCCTGTACCCATGGGAATCCCGAGATCTGGGCAAATCCAATCGCTCTTGCATCCTGGCTGTCCTGGGCCCGGGTGAAATGCACGAAGTTGTGTGCCCTCGCAAAGATGGCATCCGTGACCTCAAGGATGTATTTGTGGGTGGAGGCTTGAGAGATCCCACAGAGGTCACCTGTGGAGTCCTCAAAAGAGCCAGTGGCATAGAAATTGAGGGCCGCAGTCACTTTCACAGCTGCTGGCAGTGGATGCCCTCCATGCCCCCTTGGCGCCAAGTCCTGCAGTATGTGGCAGATGTGAGCGACCAGGTCCATAGGCGTTCGCAGTCTTCGGCGATGCTGGTTCTTGATTATCTGCAGGAATGGCAAGCGGCATCTATGGACCTTGGGTGGGCACCTTTGCTAGGTGCCGGCCTGTGACGGCTCACTGTGGCTTTTGGGCAGCGTGTGCGGGAGCCCCAGCCTCCCCTTCTTCCTGAGGTTGCTCCTTCTGCCTCTGCGCAGCGAGGCGCCTTAGTCACTCTCTCCTCCATCATTTTTGCATTCTGTAGGCAATCAGGCATACAGCTAGTTCACCAGGCACCATGATCCTGATGTACGCCTCCTGCAGAGTGGAAGAGAAAGACACATGGGTTAGCACGGGTGTACTAAGAACCTGTCCTGGTTAAGTGTGACGGCCCCTTAATGCTTCCAGGAGAGTGCTGGTCACCACTTGGATGGCCAGAGATTAGTGCGCTGCATGGCTGCCCTGTTAGCTTGAACCATTTGGGAGACTGGTCCAAACCAGGATGCTGACATTGCAAGGGGCTCTGAGCACCTCCAGCAGTGACTGCTCCAGGGCCAGCTTTAGTGAGGAGATTGTGCAACATGTGCAGCCCAACTGCTTTGCATCCAGTAAAGTGCTCATGAATTTGCAGTCTGTGTTGGGGGTAGAGTTGGGGTTGGGGGGAGCTCTGGAGAACTTGATGCCTCTGCATTGCTTGAGTGGGCAGATAAGCGAGGAGCCTGACCCCAATCATCTCAATGTGGCTGCGCCTGAACTGTCTCAGTTGCAGAGGAATGGTCACTTTCTACAGATTTCCCAGATGCGTGGCCACTTCCCTAACCCCCCACCCCGAATGCTTGTGCACTATATTCAACGGCAGGGCTGCCTTTGCACCCCCCCTCCCCCACCACCAGTTGCCTCAACTGCAAGGCTGCGCTTGCACCCCCCTCACAAGTCACCTTAGCAGCATGGCTGCACCTGCCCCCTGCTCCCCCACACCCTCAAAAGTCGCCTCTGAGGCAGGGCGGCACTTAACCCTGACCCACCAGCACCCCTGAAGCCTGTAAAGCAACAGGCAACCCTGGCCAGATCTGCAGAGCGTTGCTGTGCACTCACTTCCAGTTCACCCAAAGTGCAGGCCACCAAGCGGACATCGCCTCTGTGATGTTGTGAAACACATCGGCGGGGACAGACGATCCAGCAGGGGTGCAAGAGCCTGGCGGGATGGCCTGATACTGATATGCTGATGTATTACAATGCGATTCCCAATGACCTATGGCAGGAAATGCACCCTGCTGTCAACGGGCTGAGCAGACAATCGCCATCTGCCTTCCCGCCGTCGTGAAACCAATCGCTACATATTGTTTGCTTACGCCATGTGTCATGCCCGCTGCCAGCGGGCACTGAGAATTCTGCCCAAACACCCCAAACCCTTCTATTTCCAAATTAAAGAACTGCATGAATAATTTATCTCATTCATTGTTTTCTGCTCTGTTTCATTATAATCCTGCCCATTTTGGTAAAGATCAGGTGTTAAAACGACAGCATCTTCATGAAAGGTTTTTTTGAGTCAGATTAATGTTCAACGCCTCTTCCCTGGCTTCTTGTTCTTGCAAACATCACACTGCCACACATCTGCCGACTGGCAAAAGCCCACAAGCTGGTTGAATCCTTACGAACATACGAACTAGGAGCAGGAGTAGGCCATTTGGCCCCTCGAGCCTGGTCCGCCATTAGATCATGGCTGATCTGATTTTAACCTCAGCTTCACATTCCTGCTTACCCCCGATAACCTTTCACTCCCTATTTCTGTAACCTCCTCCAGCCCTACAATCCTCTGACATACGAACGTACGAATTAGAAGGAGTTGGCCATTTGGCCCCTCGAGACTGCTCCACCATTCAATAAGATCACAGCTGCTCAGATTGTAATCTGACTCCACAATCCAGCCTGCCTCCAATAACCTTTCTCCCTCTGGCTTATCAAGAATCTATCGACTTCTGCCTTAAAGATATGCAAGGACAGTAGCAACATGGATACAAAATTGGCTGAAAAATAGGAAGCAGAGAGTAATGGTTAGTGGATATTTTTCAGGCTTTAGGAAGGTTTGTAGTGGAGTTCCCTGGGGTCAGTACTGGGACCCTTCTTTTCCTGATATATATTAATGATCTAGGTGTGCAGGGGACAATTTCAAAGTTTGCAGATGATACGAAGCTTGGGAGTGTTGGGGACTGTGAGGAGGACGTGTGGAACTTCAAGAGGACATAAACAAGTTGGTGGAGTGGACAGATAGGTGGCAGATGAAGTTCAATGTGGAGAAGTGTGAGGTGATGCATTTTGGTAGGAAGAACATGGACAGACAATATAAAATAAGGGATGAAATTTTGAAGGGGGTGCAGGAGCAGAAAGACTTGGGTGTATATGTGCATAGATCATTGAAGGTAGCAAGACAGGTGGAGAGAACAGTTAATAAAGCATATAGTATCCTGGGCTTTATTAATAGGGGCATAGAGTACAAGAGCAGGGAGGTTATGCTGAATTTATATAAGACACTCGTTAGATCTCAGCTGGAATATTGTGTACAGTTCTGGGCGCCACATTATAGGAAGGATGTGAACACATTGGAGAGAGTGCAGAAGAGGTTTACAAGAATGGTTCCAGGAATGAGAAACTTCAGCTGTGAGGATAGATTGGAGAGGTTGGGACTGTTCTCCTTGGAGAGAAGAAGGCTGAGAGGAAATTTGATAGAGATGTTCAAAATCATGAGGGGGCTGGACAGAGTAGATAGGGAGAAGCTGTTCCCACTCGTAAAAGGATCAAGAACAAGAGGGCACAGATTTAAAGTGATTTGCAAAAGAAGCACGAGTGACGTGAGAAAAAGTGGCTCGGATGCACTGCCTGGAAGTGCAGGTTCCATCGAGACATTCAAGAAGACATTAGATGATTACTTGAATAGAAACAATGTGCAAGGGTACGGGGAGAAGGCAGGGAAATGGCGCTAGGTCATAATGCTCATTTGGAGAGTGGTGCAGATATGATGGGCCTAATGGCCTCCTTCTGTGCCATTAAGATTCCGTGATTCTGTGACTCTGCCTCAACTACCTTTTGAGGAAGGGAATTTAAAAGTCTCTCATTCCTCTGAGAAAATGATTTATCTCATCTTTGTCCTAAATGGGCAACCCCTTATTTTGAAACTGTGACACTGAGTTCTAGATTCACCCACAAGAGGAAACATCCTTTCCACATCCACTTTGTCAAGGCTCCTCAGGATCTTATATATTTCAATCAAGTCGCCTCTTACTCTTTTAAACTCCAACGGATACAAGCCTAACCTGTCCAACCTTTCCTCATAAGACAACCTGCCCATTCCAGGTATTAATCTAGTAAACCTTCTCTGAACTGCTTCTAATGCATTAACATATTTCCTTAAATAAGGAGACCAATGCTGTACACAGTACTCCAGATGTGGTCTTACCAATGCCCTGTATAACTGAAGAATAACCTCCCTACTTTTGTATTCAATTCCCCTTGCAATGAGCGATAACATTCTATTCGCTTTGCTAATTACTTGCTGCACATGCATGCTAACCTTTTGCGATTCATGCACTAAGATACTCAGATCCCGTTGCATCTCAGAGCTCTGCAATTTCTCACCATTTAGGTAATATGCCTCTTTTGTATTCATCTGGCAAAAATGGACAATTTCACATTTTCCCACATTATACTGCATTTGACGGATCTTTGCCACTCACCTAACCTATCTATATCATTTTGTAGCCTCCTTAGGTCCTCTTCACAACTCGCTCTCCTACCTATCTTTATATCATCAGCTAATTTAGCAACCATACCATCGGTCCCTTCATCCAAATAATTTATATAAATTGGAAAGAGTTGAGGCCCCAACACTGGTCCCTGTGGCACACCACTCATCACATCCTGCCAATCAGAAATGACCCATTTATGCCTACTCTCTGTCCCTATTAGTTAGCCAATCTTCTATCCATGCCAATATGTTATCTCCTACACCATGAGCTTTTATTTTCTGCAATAACCTTTGATGAGGCAAATTATCAAATACCTTCTGAAAATCTGAGTACAGTACATCCACCAGTTTTCCTTTATTCATAGCATCTGTTACTTCTTCCAATAACTCCAATAAATTGGTTAAACATGGTTTCCCTTTCACAAAACCATGTTGACTCTGCTTGATTACTTTGAATTTATTTAAGTGCCCTGTTATACCTTCTTTCATAATAGCTTCTAACATTTTCCCTGTGACAGATGTTAAGCTAACTGTTCTATAGTTTCCTGCTTTCTGTCTCCCTCCCTTTTTGAATAAAGGAGTAACATTAGCTATTTTCCAATCTCATGGAACCTTCCCCAATCTAGTGAATTTTGTAAAATTAAAACCAATGCATCAACTATCTCACTAGCCACTTCATTTAAGACCTGAGGATGAAATCCAACATGACCCAGAGACTTGTCAACTTGCATCTCCAACAATTTACTAAGTACCATTTCCCTGGTGATTGTAATTTTCTTGAGTTCCTCCTTCCCTTCCAGCTTCTGATTTACAACCATTTCTGGGATGTTACTTAATGCAGACCGATGCAAAATACCTATTCAATTCGTCTGTCATCGGCTTACCTACCATTATATAACTCCCCAGACTCACTTTTTATAGGACCAATGCTCACTTTGTTTACTCTTTTATTTTAAAAATAACTATAGAAACTTTTATCTGTCTTTGTACTTCTAACTAGCTTTCTCTTGTTCTCTATTTTTTCCATCTTTATTAATCTTTTAGTCATTCTTTGCTGTTTTTTTATATTTTGTCCAATCTTCTGACTTGCCACCCATCTTTGCACAATTATATGCTTTTTCTTTAAGTTTGGTACTATCTTTAACTTTTTTAGTTAACCATGGATAGTGGATCCTCCCCTTGGAATTATTCTTTCTTGTTGGAATATAGCTATTCTGTGTATTCTGAAATATCCCCTCAAATGTCTGCCATTGCAGCTCTATTGACCTATCCCTAAATTGCCAGTTCATTTTCACTAGCTGTGCTTTCATGCCCTCGTAATTGCCCTTATTTAAGTTTTAAATACCAGTCTTAGACTCACTCTTCTCTCCCTCAAACTGAATGTAAAATTATCATCGCTGCTACCTAGGGGTCCATCACTATGAGGCCATTAATTAATCCTATCTTGTTGCACAATACCAGGTCTAGAATAGCCTGCTCCCTGGTTGGCTCCAGAATGTGCTGATCTAAGAAATTATCCTGAAAACGTTCTATGAATTCATCATCTATGTTACCTTTGCGCACCTGGTTGTTCTAGTCTATGGGTGGTATCATCCCAGATTTGCACTAAGTGCTGTAGTGAATGTGTAAAATTATGTTTTACCCTCTGGCTGCAATGGCTGGTTTTTGCACTGTATCATCCCATTCCTGATGCGTCCTGCTTCATTAATAATGTATTCATGGGAAACACTCCGGACCGCTGGCAGGCGGGTTTAGATTTGCCAGCCATGCTGTGACCTCAGCACTTCCTTGCTCCAGGTGCCATATTTAAAGCACACCAGAGCACAGCCTAGTTCATGTCTTCAGACCAGGACTGCTCCACGCGACAGATAGCCCTGAAAACAAAGAAGATGGCAGCCTCCAAGTTTAGTGACACCTCTCATGGGCGCCTGCTGGACACAGTGGAAGGCCATCAGAGTACCTCTATCCCTGCTCTGGCCACAGGAGGTCCACCAGAGTCCACCAATCCAGCCTGGGAGGTGGCGGCAGTGGCAGTCAGTGCTACCGGAGCACAGCGGAGGTCAGCCATTAAGTGCAGGAAGAGGATGAATGATCTCATCCATTCTCCCAGGGTAAGTCAACCACCTCATCACTCTCACTCTCACACACTCACAAACCTATAACACATCCACGTGGATCTCACACCTCAAGGGATAAAACCACTAATTCATACATGCACCCTCACTTCTTCATCAGGCTCTTATCCTCTGGAGCTCATGACTTCATCCTGACTATGGCTCTGCTCACCACGCAAACATTCCACACAGTGCCATGTGTCCTGCTCAGACTCTCACCATCTGTGTTCATGCAGGAGAAGCTGGCTCACAACAGGAGGGAGAGGTGCCAGACTGGAGGTGGAGTGGCCCCTCATTCACTTTGAGGAACGTGCCATTGCGCTGACTAGTGAGGATGTGGACTATGCCTGTGGCGACAATGAAGTCGGCAACGAACACCCTCGTGAGGATCCTGCACCACATCATCCCTCTCAATGCAACTGTGAGTGCTCTCTCTCCTGCTTTTGACTTTGCTGCCATGTACTAATTATCTCTACTTTGGCTCACAGGGCGATCAGCCAAGCAACAGACGCCCTCAGCCAACTAGTCCCTCAGCTCCATCCGGGTCCTCATCTCCAGCCAATAGGACACCTCCTCCATTGAAGTGCTGGAAATAAGCAGTCTGGAAGACCCGTCACAGCGCTTACCCACACCTTCCGCCAGCACGGAGACACACACCTCAGTTGGACCTAGATCTAGAGCAGGCTTGGGTTCACAACCTGGTGGTCACCTCATAGAGACTTGTCCGCAGCAGGAGGAGGCAGGTTCAGCCAAGCACCCTGGCACTCGGAGGACTGCTGGGGAAGAGGTATCTGTGGGGTCCGAATCAGACGATGAGCCTCTGGATTCAGCCTTACAGCTCATCCTGGAGAGTCAGCAGAAGGCTGGGGAACAACGCGCAGAGCTGTCGGAAGCCCTCAACAGAGTGGCCCGTGAGTCAGAGGAGCGCATCCTCCTGCTCTCTAATGAAGTGGTGCCCACATGTGCATGCATGGAGGTCTCCATGGGAAGGATGGCAGACACCATGGAGACCCTGGTCCAGCAGAACACGGAGATGTGTGCAGACCTGCACTCCATCGGGATAGCCATGTGTGACTTCCTGCAGTGGCAATGAGAGAGGGAAACAGGGCACCTTGACGTGCTCCTTCCCCTCAAGGAGTCAGGCTGGGGCCCTTGGGCACCCAGAGCGAGGAGGACCTGGCACCTGGACGCCCCTGGGCCATCCACTCAGGCATCTCAGTGGCTGTCTTCTTTGCCTGTGACTCCCTCAACCTCATCCTCTATCACCGCAGAGGGAGCAGCTGGCCCACAGGACACCGAAAGCAAGCCAGGACCCTCAAGGCCCAGAGGACCTACGCCGAAGTCATCAGAGGCAATAGGGCCAACCATTGCACAGGCTGTCTCCACCCCTGCTGTGAATGACAGGGCAGCACCTAGAAGAAGTTGTAGGCCTAGAAAAGTTAAGAAATTCTGATCATAAGTGGTTGTAAGGGTGAACACATTTTGTCACCTTATAATCTGAAAATATATTCACTTTCACTAAATAATATGTAATGTTGTCTTTCAGATTCATTTACAGGCTTCACAAGTCCTCCCACTGCATTCCCCCAACCACTAGCAGTTCAGCTACACACAGCTGGACCACGAGTGATTCTAGAGAGAGATGTGCCTGTGTGTGACAGGACCTTTAAGAGCCTCGTGCGAGTACTCTCCCACGCACGCGGAGCCTTCATCCATCACACTCACCTCACTGTCCCGAGCATTTTCAATGCTGCCTGCTGTGCTTTCTTTCAGTTGTCTATCTGAGCCGACTGGCGTCTCTGCGCCCCCACTGATCACACTCCCATGCTGCACCTGTGCCCGTCTAACACGAGGCTCTGCTCACTTTCAATTTTGACAGCCATGGTAGTAGCGAAGTATGCTGTTAACTCCCCCAACCTTTCCTCTCCCCCAGTCACTCATGCCCTTTCCCCCATCACTGCCGACCCCCCGGCATTACCTTCCACTACCCCACTGTCACCTACTAACCCAAACCCTTGTCATCCACGATGTCCAGGTGAACGTGCACATTCCCTACTTTCCTGAGAACCCCACCCCCATCCACATTGACCTCCCCAACCGCCTCCTTCCCACCCCAGTGTCCATCCGTGCCTCTGAGACCCCACCAACCACCCTCACTGTTCCTCTACTGGTACCGTCGCACCCTCCCACTCTACATTCTCGCTCTGGCCCATCTCATACTCACTGTTCCCTCCTGCCATGACCACCCTCCATTCACTCCCCAGGAGGCAGTCATTGACTCCACTGACCCCTCCCTTGCATGTTCACCTGGACATCCACCAGAAGCCCCCTTACTCCTTCTCTCCCTGGACACCTCCCATCCTCCGAACTCTCTTCTCCCACTGGATACCTTCCCCACTCCGAACTCCTTCCCCCCTCCAAACTCCCTCCCTTAGACTTTCCTCCCCTTACACCTACCTCCCCACTTGCTGCGTTCTCCCTCGTTACACCCTCCTACCCTCGTACTCCCTCTAACCCCTCCCAACCTCACCACTCCTGGAACCTTCGCTCCCCCACTCCCAACCTCACCACCCACCGACACCTGTGTTACCCTCCCTCAACTCCCAACCTCATTGCCCATGGTACACCTTCCTCTCCCACTCACAGCTATACTTTCCTCTCCTCCCCTCATCCGTAGCAGCCCATGGCCAAGATCGTGATGTTCTGAAGCAGACACATAGCATCAATGGAGACCTCCCACCTTCCAAGAGCTGCTTTGCGGCAGAGCCATGTCCATGATAATCCACCCAGTGTGCGATGCGCATATTCCTCCAGGGTCTGGTAGCGCTAGGGCTCCAGCATCTCCTTCTCCTCGGATGTCCATGATCTGAGCAAGGCCCTAACAGTAAGTCCCGACTTCTGCACATCACATTTGTCCAGACGTGCTCTGGGCTGGTGTGTTTTCCCGCTGGTGTAATGGTAAATCGGGTGAGCGGGGATGATTCTGGCCTTACTTTGAATCCCATTACCAGGATGCATCTCGTGTTCACGCCAGCCTCCAGTGGGATTCGCGTTCCACCATGGCGATACCATCGGATGATTCTGCTGTGCTTTCAAGCCCGTGTGAAACCGATTTCTGCCCCTCATGTTGCCTGCTACCAATGGGACTGGACGAGTCCAGTCTATATGTAGATTAAAAATCCCCCATGATAATCTCATACCTTTCTGACAAGTTCCCACTATTTCCTCTTTGATACCCTGTCCTACCACATGATTACTGTTAGGGGGCCTGTACACCACTCCCACAAGTGACTTCTTGCCTTTCTCATTCCTCAACTCTACCCAAACTGTTTCCATTTCCTGGTTTCCTGAACTTAGGTCACCCCTCTCTAATGTGTAAGTTTTGTCCTTTTATTATATTTGTAACCTCTAGCCTTATCTGTTAGATTACTCTTAGATTTGTACTCTATGCCCCTTCCTGTCATGGTCTGTTTATCATTCCCCATATTAACACCTTCCTCTTTTACCTTGTCTCTACTCTTTGAAATACCACATCTTCCCACATTTGATCCACTGCCCCCACTATTTAGTTGAAAACTCTTTCTACTTCCCTAGTTATGTGATTCGCAAGAACACTTGTTCCAGCATGGTTCAGGTGTAGACTGCCCAACGGTACAGTCCCCACTTTCCCCAGCATTGGTGCCAGTGCCCCATGAACTGGAACCCACTTCTCCCACACCAGGCTTTGAACAACGCATTCACCTCTCTAATCTTTTTTGCCCTATGCCAATTTGCACGTGGCTCAGATAATAATCCAGAGATTGTTACCTGTAAGGTTCTGCTTCTTATTTTGGTTCGTAGCTCCTCATACTGACAATGCAGAACCTCTTTCCGTATCCTGCCTATGTCTTTGGTACTTACATGATAACTGGACCCTCCCCCTCCCGCCGCAAGTTCCTCTCTAGCCCTGAGCAGATGTCCCGAACTCTGGGACTGGGCAGGCAACATAGCCATCTGGACTCTCGCTCTTTGCTGCAGAGAACAGTGTCAATCCTCCCTCACTAAACTGTCCCCTACCACCACTACATTCCTGTTTGCTCCCCATGCTTGAACAGCTTCCTGTACCATGGTGCCATGTCCAGCCTGCTCCCCACCTTGCAGACCTCACTTTCCTCCACACAGGTTGTGAGGACCTCAAACCTGTTTGACAAATGCGAAGTCTGAGGCTTCTCCACTACTGTCTGCTCAGTCCCATTACCTGCCACACACATGGTCACATCCTCCTATCCCTCACAGCTGATCAAATCAGGTGACACTATTCTAAGAGGTGTGACTGTCTACTGGAACAAAGTGTCCATGTATTTCTCCCCCTCCCTTATGAGGCGTAGTTTCTGCAGTTTGGCTTCCAGATCAATAATCCTGATCAGGAGTTCCTCTGGCTGCTTACGCTTTCTGCAGTTGTGTTGTCTTGGATCGCCTTGGTATTTAAACGCTAAAACATTCAAGAGCTGCAACATAACATCTATCCTGTCATTGTTACTTATGTTATTTAGTTAATTTAGTTTGATTACTTTCTTAACTAATTTAAGTAATTTCTATGTATACCGCAAGTATTGTGCTTATTAACTGTTAGTACCACTGATGACTAAAAGTTATACGTTTCTTAACAGGTATGTGTTTTAGGTATTTATCTTAATTATTTTATTTTAATTTGAAAGTTTAAGTTATTTTTATTTATAGATCTACCTTAACTCCCATTCCCTAAGCTGGCTATAAGCACACTGTCCCTAACATTAATCACTTACCGGCCGATCAACTTACTAGTTTCCCGTGATGTCACAGTTATTTTTTTCCACTGCTGGCTCACAGCAGCTGAAATGGTGCACTCCTCAGCTCCTGACTATCTCCCGCAGGTCCGCTCCAACTCTCAGTAAGGTAGGCTGTACTCGATTCCCTGGGCTTTATTTATAGGTGTGCCTCAGCTCTTAACTGCTTCCCGCAGGTCTGCTCCAACTCCCATGAAGGTATCGTGCTGCACTTCACTTACCATTCCATGATGACCTGTTCAACCCACCTTCCATCTCAGCGGCCCATATGGAGAGCCCTTCCTGAGTAAGATCTCCCAGCAGACATCCTTTGGATCAAAGAATGGGAAACACTGGAAGTCACTAACAAGCCCCTGTGATAAACCCCAACTCTTGAATGGCAGGCTGTGAACTACCACGATGAGAGTGGTCCTTGCTAAATAGGTTCAGGACAGGCCAGGGCTTCTGTGTGCAGTCAACCTCCACCACTGGGGCCTCAGTACAAACTCCTTAAGCATTTGTGGAAAGACACAAACAATGCTGCACATGACTGAGCAGTGTCCCTCTACAGACCAAGTGGTGGACTAATCCCTTTAAACTCAGCAAATGAGGAGACCATCACTTGACCTCGGGGAATTGCACATGTTAAATAAATAAATAACTAAATAAATAAATGCAATGTGTCATATCTTCATTTTGATGTCACACTGATATACCGAAGATTTTCCCTTCCAGTTTTCTCCTATATTCCACTCCCCCTCTGAAAATTATGCTGTAATACAATTCCGTAGCACTTTCCGCCCTCTTCATGCGTGAATCCAGGCAGAGAAAATCAATAGGTATTTGACCTTGAGGAAGACCAGGGATAATCATATCCCCATTCACTGTTAACACTTACATTGAATTACCATGTTGAGATACCTGACCACAGTTAACCAAGAAACAACTTTCCCGTTAAATAAAATTCACAATAGACCGCAAGATAAAATTGGCATAAGTTTCTTTCTGAATTCCTAATAAGCACCGGGGAACACCAATTCTCTTGGGGAACAAGAGAATAAACCAACTTAGTTTTAAAATGGAATGTAACTGGAGTTCAGTTTGCCAAAATGTATATATACAACCAAATAAGGTAGCATTACACTGAAGAAGCTGCCCAGCTCAGCTCTTTCGAGAGTTTCCTACCAGTATTCACTCATCTGATTTTGTTCAACATCTAAAATTTATATGGTAAATAGGTGACTATTAAAAGTATTTATTGTGCACTAACTGCAGCCCATGTGGGAGAGCTGTTTTTTTTTACCAAAGGTGAAAGCAGAATTTCGGTACAAGCTGTGTAGTTGCTACATTAGATCACAAACAAATACAGGTGTAAAATTAAATTGCAGAATGATGTTTTTTTCCTCAGGATCTGCTGCAACTTCCTCAAATCATTCATCGTAAACAAAGTATCAGCTCTAATGCACTGTCTGTCAGTCCCTCAACCTCACTTGTTTATGTAAGATGGCTGGAAATCTTTGGTTGGTTTATAAATGTCAGCTGTTAAGACTGTTTAGAAAAAGAATCTTGAGTGTGTTTTTAACTTTGCAACATTTGTCCTTAGATAGCTCCATTGTCACTAATAGCCTCCATATACAAATTTATTTATATGGACAAATGGTAAATGGATCCAGAAGCTGGGATTTTGTATTGCATGGGCAGAATTTTGCCCTTGGTATGTGGGCTTGGCGGGGGCAGGATGCCGACCATCGCCTGCGATCGGTAACGCACTGTGATGTCACGCTGGCGGGCCAATTAAGGCTCGCCCAGTGTGAAACGCGAGCGGCAGTGCTAAGCACTGCCTGTGCAGGCGGAGGGATGAGGGCTAGTTAGGCGAACACGACCTTTGCACAAGCTGCCTCAGGGAGATGAAGATATATGAAAAGATATCATTAAAAAATTAAAAATGTAATGAAACATGTCCCCTCATGTGACAGAGTCACATGAGCAGGGACATGTTATTAATGAAAAAATAAAGTTTTATTTTATTTTTATTTGCTTTAGGAAACCTCATCCCGCTCGTGAATGAGGTTTCCAAAAAAGTGCAAAGGCCGTTTGGCCTTTTCGCCTGCCGGCCAAGCATAAGGTTGGACGGGCAGTGAAAAATTTCTTTTAATTATCTTTTTAATGGCCTTAACAGACCTTTTAATTGTCGGCGGGTGCGCTGCCGACTCCAGCAAGAGCCTGCTGACCGAAATATCGCGCATCATTTTACGCTTGGTCAGATTGGGCTCTGCCCGACCGCCAAGCTAAAAATATCGCCCCATGTGACAGTTTAAGAAGGATCTGTCTCAACAGTGCAGAGGGGAAAACCTGAGCTATACCACTGGCTTTGCATTCCTCTCTGGGCAGGAATGTATTGCTTTGCTAGTAGATGCTCACACACATGCACAGGCTTTGCCATGGGTGCCAAAATGCTGGCCTCATTTTCAATATTGACAAAGAGCCATTGAGACAGCCTGCTAAAAATAAAGTGCTCAGTTCATCTGAACTGCCTACAAAATTTTTTAAAGTTCATTTTGCTGTTGTTCCATTTATACTGCAGAATGCATGAAACAAAATGATGTAAAATATGGTCCTTAAGGCAATCTCACATTGAGTGGCTGAGTACTGCTCAATGAACCAGGCTTGAACCCACAATGCTGTGACTGAGAGACATAAAGGCTGCCTACTGAGCCATACCATGACTTCCAGGTGTGAAGCTTCACAACTCATGCATGCGAACACCCCTCTGGATCCTTCTCCCCTTTTACTTCCCTCTGACCCCATCCTTCTTCCAATCTCACTGCTTGCAATGCCTTCATAGCTTCCAACCTTCTCCTCTCTGACCCTGAACTATCTGTCTTTAGCAAAAACTTCAGCTTTATCCCCTTTCATCCCCACCTCAATAAATTTTAAGCTCGGCATGAGTTCTTCTGTCACCTTTGCCTCCGCGCCCACTTCTTTGACCACGATGTTTCGTCCCAGATAGTGGATCCTTTTACCTGTCTTCAGAATTCTGCCTCCACCTTAAATCCTCCCTCTGGCCTCTTATTCACTCCAGAGCTTTTCATTGAGAACTGACAGCAAGACATTTGCCGTCTCAATTTCTCTGTCCCCTTCACTCACTCTAACCTATCTCCTTCTGAACTTACTGTATTCAGTTCTCTCAAGTTCAATCCTAACATTGCCATTAAACCTGCTGACAAGGGTGGTATTGTTCTTGTGTGGTGCACTGTAAGGAACTCTCTTCAACTCATTGAATTAATATCTCACAGTTCAGGCTTGAGTGTGTTGTCCAAATGCAAATGGTTTATTACTGAGACACAGTGATCATTACGGTTACACAAGAAACTCAGTTCACCAGGCTGGCTGCAGACCCAAGGTGATCAGGCATGGTTTCTGTACGTATTTTTTCCCGACTGTCCTGAGAAGCTTTTCTCAGTAGAGCCTTCACAGTTTGAGGGAAAGCTCTTAATTATCCCACCCACTACAGTCCAGAACCTTCTTCTTTGATTTCAAGCCATGTCACCTGATGCTTAGCAATGTGCATGGAAGTGAGGTTCTTTCTCACAAAACATCCCAGATATAATGGCGATTTTGACAGTTTGATTGTCAATCAGTTTAACCCAATGTCTCCTGTCTGGCAACAAAGGGGCAGGAGATGACCTGGGCATCCCAGATAGATATTGTGATGACTGGCTGGCTGTAAGGAAACTCCATTGTTCCAGTTAACATCTGATGTTAACACTAATCTTCATCTGTGATTAACTTGATAGGACACTAAGCAAATTCTAACACGTACCAATTTCTACCTACTGGAGGCTGACCACCTACTTTCTGCTACCATCCCGTAGACTATTTCCCCACCACCGAACATCAAACCATCATTTTCAGGACCGCCACTGATCTCATTTCCTCTGGAGATCTTACCTCCATGGCTTCCAACCTCATTGTGCCCCTGACAATGCACAGCCTGCTTCAACCTCCTTTCCAGACTGTACGAATGGGCAGGAGGTACTAACAACCCTGTGAGAGCAGGGTGGCGGGGGTTGGCAAACCTGTCCAATCATCAGCTGGGAGCAGTGGAAACACACAGATGTGTCCTGTGCATGGGTGCAATTTAAATGCCTGAAATACATGAAAAACAGTGTCCTGCCAACACAAGACACACATAGCCCATAGCCTAAGTCTTAAACTCAGTTACAGGATGAGCCCATGAAATCTGGGACAGTTGGTCATCCTGGCCCTGGTAGACCCATCATTTCAGCCTGTTCCTGAACCACTGAATTGGTTTCTTTCAATCTCAACTCCATTTTTCCACTCCTTGTTCAGTCTCTTCCCAACTATATGCACGACTCTCCCGATGTCCACCAATACTTTAAAATTTTCAGTCTTGTTCCCCCCTATCTCTGTAATCTTCTCCAGCCCCACTGCCCTCTGACATATCTTCACCCCTCTAATTCTGGCTTCTTGCTGCATTCCTATTTATACAGTAATTGCACCACCTTTGGTAGCTTTGTCTTCAGTTGCTTAGGCCCCAGCTCTGGAATTCTCTCCGTACACTTCCCCACCTCTCTACATCACTTTCCTCCTTTAAGACTTTTCTTAAAACCTACCTCTTTGACCAAGCTTTTGGTCATCTGACCTAATATCTTCTTATGTGGGTCAGTGTCATACTTATGTCTTATAATGCTCCTGTGAAGTGCATTAGGACGTTTTATTACATTAAATGTGCTATATAAATATATGTTGTTGTTATCCTTATCATGACAACCTTCAGTCCCATTCCTAAGAAGTTATGCATTCATTTTCATTTTTGAAGAATATAATTTACAAATTAGTAACTGCTCATTCTGTGAATCTATTCCACACATCCACCATCCTGTGGAGTGCAAAATTATTGTTGGCCTTATTAGCAGACGAACTACAAATATATTTTTATGACACTATTTGGTCTGACATTTTAGGGGGAGCTTTGGCCTATTTAAAACAAATGGGTTAATGTCTCAGTTGCAGTGGCAGATAGAGGGATGCCAGATGAATTTATTTATTTACTGATAAAGCCAACAGTAATTTCTACACTGTAATCCCTAACCCTGCTTATTCGCTTTCTATTCTCATTCTGTAAACACAGTGCACGTTAAACAACCTGCCTTTATACAATATCCTTGCCTTTTGCCATACGTGGACCTGTTGAAGCATGAGTAATGGGCTTTTCAGAACTTGATCAGAAGTTACATTTTTCTCAATAATAAAAGAAAAATCCTGGGGTGTACAATGGGGGAAACCAAGCAATACCTGGGCTATATGCACTGAGTTTACATTTAAAAAAGACTGTGCAAATGGACTCCTTGACCAAAATACCAATGGGTAGTAATTTAAAGTTATTTATCAAGAAGCTTGTCAAATGGTATACAGCTATGGATGGCGTGATTGACCTTACAGCTGTACTAGTATTTATTCTGTTTACCTAAGGGGTGGGGGTTTGCTTGTTCCTTTCAGTTAAGGCTCTGTGGCTTTCTTTCAGTGGTGTGGTTTGCTGTATGTCTTTCTGCTTTGGTGTTTGCACTTATGAGGGAAGTCTTGTTGATGTGGTAATAGGTTAGGAATGGAGGCCAAAGCCTAAAGAGGTTCACCTGATTCAGTCACAGTGAGCACCATTTAATCAGTTTCCACAAAGCCGCAGTCAATGTTAGGGAGGTGGAAAGGTACAGTCTGCTACTGCTTCAGTAGATGTACCACCACTCTAGAATTAGGACATCACCTCCCAGGTTTAACTTCTGTGAGATCACAATAGGGAGTCCCTGATGGAATATACTAGATCTATCTCAATGATGAGTAGAGCATTTAAAAAAAATCGTTGCATATATTATCAGTAAGGTTATATTTTTAAGTTGATCCAAGAGTTGTGAAGGGCCGTATCATTCTCATCATATCCTTCTCCTGGATCTTTGGGTTTCACTCATGTATGTGGTAAAGGGTATCGTAAGTCTGGTGTTTTATCTTAAATTGAATCTATTTCAACTTGTTGTGGAGTATGTGCATTGCTTTATAGCGCGCACCCATTTATCATTAGGATTCTTGCAAGATATTTTTCCCAAATTATTCTTGCTCAATTGAAATTTTCTGATGCAAGAAAATATATTATGGGTCCAGTCTTCTGAATGTGCCAAAAATGGATTTGTCTTAGTCTAGATTAGTCCAATTTTCTAAGATATGAATTTTCCCCCTCTATTTCGACAAGGCTTGCAGGGGAACTTGGCCTGCAGCGCACTTGAACAGGAGCAGCTGTTAAAGGGCTGTAGCTTACCATAAAGAAGTTGCAGTGGGAACTAAATATTTGCCTAACTATTCACAATGGGACAGTGGAGAATGATCCTAGTTGAGGCTATCAAGCACCCTTCACAAGTGCTGGCTGCATGCAGGTTGTGCATGATAATACAATGAATCAAAACATAGGTTTCTTTGGAGGCTCTTCAAACATGGCACAAACTTCTGTTGGTAGCTCTCTGGGATGTACCGTCTTAAGAATTATGCACAATCAATGCACTTTTGCACATCCTCTTTCATTTTGGTCAAGCTGCTTGATAAACCTTTCGTACAAGTGGATGAGGAATTTCAGAAACAATGCTCTGGCTTCTGGTCAAATGCTCAACCCAGTTGTTTGGAATTTATCAATGGAGCCAGCAGCCCTAGATGGAGAGGACAGCCATCCACCTAATATTTCTCCTTCCACAGAGTATGGGCACCATGCCACTAAGTCAGATGTTGACTGTAAACCCTTTCTCTTCATGAACATCATGCACTTGATATAAAGACACCTGATACCTTCATGAGCTCCACGTGCATCTCGTTACATTTAGACAACTCTACCATATGTCTCCTCTCCACACAAAAAAGGCCGAAGGTGCTGCCTCTTGCAAAACACTTTCTTGATACACTTTAAGCACTGCAGACTGGTGTGACAAATGCCCAGTTTAAATGAATTTCTAACTGAGTGTTCGTGAAACTCAACTGGCACCCAAAACAGATGCAAAGTCAGTGGAGCAAATCTTAGCATGCTATTCCATGCCACTCTGGTATTTAAATTAAATTCATCTTTGGGTCTTCTTAAAATGCTGGGGGTGTGAAGTTAGGCATGGGCTCACTATATTAGAAACTGAAAATGTCTTGGATCTTTTTTCTGAGGGGCCTTTCAGAATTATTGCTTAGGCTGCTCAATATCTGATATGACTAGCAAATTCTGGGCACAACTACCCAAATTTCATATTCAGAGACCTACAACTGGCTTAGGACCTCAATTTGCATTTTTAGGAAGCCTTATGTCTGTATCAGGTGAATGCCCTGGAGGACTAAAGGTTGGCTGAGTCATATGATATACTTCCACAGCAATTCTGACACGGTAGATCACCATGCAAAATATGAAGGTCTACACCTATTTTACATTGGAACAAAAGGTTGGCGTGAATTGAATCTCTCCCTCACCCCATCATTGATATGAGAGGATGAAAGAATGCACACAGTTACTAAAGAACAGAAACCCAAAAAGAACATAGCCCAAGATTCAAGATTTTCCATTTTGTAAGAAACTCAGTATGAAGTTGGCAGACTGGACTTTTCGCCAAGTTGGCTCAGCCACAACTGACCATGGCAAATTTCCTGCTCTCAGCCTAACTTGAATGGTTTTGTTGGGCCCCTGAGCAAGAAGGTCCCCCTTGGGATGGAGAATAAATGGCTGCTGCAGACATCAGCTACCTATAGAACTGGATTAAGATTGATTGCCTTTGGAGCAGCTGAAGAGATGGCTTAAATTATTGACCAATTTAAATATGGCTCTCTATCTTGTGGTTCAGGTATCCAATGGGCACCATTCCTTTTGGCAGAATTTGTTGGAAATGATGGTGATTGATTGGGGAATGGCTTAATTTTGCACCCCGGGTCCACCTAAGATCAGGTGAAAAGCACTAAAGAGAAGAGGCTAAGATGCTGAAAAATAGTGACAATGTAATACAAAAAAAAAACAGAAAAAAGAAAAATCATCATATAGATTGTCCACAAACAAGGTTTGTTATTGGTTTAATTGTAATGATTTTCTTCCCCTACCCTGAAGAGAATGATTCTCCTGAAGTGCCACAAATAGCAAATAGCAAATAGTCTTATACATGACCCAAGGTACCTTTCTTCACACAAGCTCAGGTAGTGAATGCCAGCAGATGTTGACACATATACACTTACTGCAGTGTGACTGAATAAAAGAAGAGGGAAGAGAATTTTTTTAAAAATTATTCTCTCATGGGGTGTGGGCAGGCAAGACCAGCATTTGTTGTTCTTGAAATGAATGGCTTGTTAGGCCATTTCAGAGGGCACTGTTAAGAGTCAACCACATTGTTGTGGGTCTGGATCATATATAGGCCAGACCAGGTAAGGATGGCAGATTTCCTTCCCTAAAGGGCATTAGTGAACCAGATGGGTTTTTATGATAACCACAGTTTCAAGGTCACTGTCATTGAGACTAGCCAGATTTATTAATTGAACCTAAATTCCACCAGCTGCCATGGTGGGATTTGAACCCATGTCCCCAGAGCATTAACATGGGCCTCTGGATTACCAGCCCAGTGACTTTACCATTACACCACCATCTCCCCTTATTGTCCTTAATATTTTCCTCTCCCTTATGTTAACACTGAGCAACAATAGCATTCTCCCTTCTGTCCTAGCTGAAATAACTGAACCAAAGAGCAAGTGCACTGTACAATGTGCACATTCGTTTTTATTAATTTATGAATCAAAGTATGCACCAGAATAAGTTAGTACAGAGAACAAATGTGAAATTAAAATTTTGTTGCAGGTTCTATAAGCTAAAGACTAGTCTTTTCAATGAAGTGAGTTGTGTGGTATTCAGTTCAGGATATAAAAATGAATGAAATGGAACATGATCTCTCATAGCTTTCATTTATTAGCTGAATTGATTCAGCTCAGGTGCGAGGTGGCATTAAATTACTGGCCCGGCACATTCATTGAGCTTTTCTTTCCATTAAAATATGGCTGGATGTCAGGAGGTGGTTCTTTCTACTGTAAACTATGACTGAAGTAATTCTGCTCTGTTTACACTTGACCATTTACACAGTGAGTCAGTGGCAGTTTCAATATAAATATTAATTTATAGTTACAGAGTATTCAGAGCCAAAGTCGACAAAAAGGTTGCTGTCCTGTTGCTATTTTCCTTGAATTCAAGAAATTAGCATCAGATGTACAATATATGATAAATGAACACAGGAGGACAAGTTGTTAATATCAAGCATATTAGCTTTATGACAGTCAATAGAATGCCAGCTATCCTTCACCATTGCCAAAGAAACATTGGGTTAATCCCATGTTATGTTATGTGGAATAAGTAACATGTTTGTAGTATTAAATGTAATCATACCATACACAATTTTTTATATATCTGAATAACACCAAAAAGGAGCTATGAGAATTGAGAATATTTGCATATGCAGAGTGCATTACCCCTTAGATTGTGAATGTTCCTTTTACATCTGAGACTGGATTTGCTAGTGACCCTGCTGGGTTATGCCTCCTACAGTTCAGACTCTCATACTCATCTTCATAGCAAAAAGCCTGCATCTCCTGTTAGCTGAAACATATCCGCAATGTGTACTGTGGAGGGGAGCAATGTGCCAGGGGTTCCCAACTGGTGGGTCATGACCCCTGTTGGGGTTGCGGGACGATGATTTGGGGTCACAAGCTCCGAGGCAGCAATGGCGACCATTGAGCAGATATTCTGGTGGGACAGTCTTAGGATCAGCGCCACTGCTGCATTACAGGTCCAGGGATGAATCTTAGCTCCAAGGCCTCTTCAGAGTCTTCAAAACAGCCGTAGACAAAACCATTTGTCCATGTTCAACAACTATTCCCCCACCCCAACCCCACTGAACAACTCTCCTCTCTGCTGAACAACTCTCCTCCCCACTCAATAATTACATCCACCCCCTCCCCCATTCAAAAACTCCTGCTCTCTGAACATCTCTTCCCCTCCCCACCACCCCCACTCAACCACACTCCTCCACCCCTGCTCTAACTTTGGGGTTGCACAAATTTTCAAGCATTAGAATGGGGTCACAGTGAGAAAAAGTTTGAAAAGCACTATGTATGCCATTAAATTAATAAATAGTGAAAAATAGTGCATTTAAGTTGGATAAAATGATAAAAAATGTCCTGTTATAAGTTCAAAATCCAAATTTTTAAATGCAAAGTTTGGCTTTGAACTTGGCTAATAGAACCTACCCTATTTAGGGTGGGCTGACAGCACAGGTTTGCTGCACTGGGGAGATCAAACACAGATTGGGTGAACATCAACTTGAGATATCAGATGGGGCCTTTGATTCAACATCTCATCTGAAAGATGACATTCCAACACTGCTGCACTCTAAATTAATTTGTCCAGTCTGCAAATGTGACCTTGAGCTTCTGGTTGTTTTCCATTTTAATTCCTCGCTCAACACTCATACCAACCTCTTTGCCCTTGAGCCCCTACACAGCTCCAAGGAAGCTCAATAGAAGTTAAGGAACAACATCCTATTTTTTTGATTAGGGGCTTTACAGGCTTCTGGATTCAACATGGGCTTCAACAATTTCAGATCATAACCACTGCTCCTATTTTTTCAGACAGCAGGAAATGGCTCTACTGTTGCCATTTATGACTCCTCTAAATTTTTGTTTCCTTACTTGTCCCATTAACATTTTCCTTGCGCTAACATCCCTTTTGTCACTTGGACTGTACTTTCAGCACCCGCCAGGGCTGGGATCAGAGGCGGGAGGGAGTTAAAAATAGCCCCATCAGCTGGCATGCTGGTTTCCTTGCTCCACCCTGCCTCCAGGCCATTTTTGTGGAGGCAGGATCGGGGGCAGCAGGGCTACTTGACTGCATGCAACAAGTAGCCATCATGGCTCATTGAGAGTGGGCACCTGGGGTCAGGTGGTGAGGGTGGGTGAGGGAGAACCACAGGCAGATCTAGAGCCCTTCCCTGCCTGTCTAGGTGCAAAACCCATCTTTTATGCACCTCCATTTTGAAGCACCCTCTCCCTTATTTAACCTCTGTTATACCCTGCTGGTCCTTTCAAATTGGAGGGCCACTGATTGGTCCACCAGCTTTGAGAACCCATCTGCTGTCCTTAATTGGCGGTCAGCCTATCTGCAGTCCAGTTAAAGGAGCAACCCCATGAAAATCAAAATGAGCGATTGTTTCCCTCTGGTTTGGGTTCGGAACCGGAAACAATCCCATTCTCTGTTTCTTGCCCTTGGAGGGAAAATCCTGCCCTTAATTTGCCTGCCACCTGATCACAGGCCTTCCCTTTTGCTCTCTCCTAAGCTCCCCCTTTCTCTGTTTTTTTCACTTCTTTAAAACCTGTCACATCTGTATCTTTTTCCAATTCTGATGAAGGTCACAGACCTGAAATGCTGGCCTGGATTTTTCAGAGTCTGCAGGGGTCCCGCCATCAGGCCGAAAGTGTGATTTGGCGGGCGGCTGGATCTGGGGTTGCACTTTACCAGCAGCAGCCAATTGAATGGCTGCCACCAGGGCTACCATCTTAATAAGGATGGCCATCTGTGCTCAAGAGCTGCCAGCCAATCAGAGGCCTAGCAACCCAGCAGCCTCAGTAGCACAAGCGATGGCCACTCCTGGGGCTGCACCTGGAGGATGAGGGTGCATCGATGGCTCTGCCCCCTCAAAGACAGGTAAGTGGCATCTGAGGGTGCTGGGAAAGGTGGCCGTCATGGAGGCCGTGCCGAGAGGGATGAGGAGAGGTGGCACCAAGGCCATGGGGGTGGCCATTGCTGCTGGATGCCCCTTCATTGGCCAAAGGGTGTCCAAAAAGGAGGGCCATCACAGAGCCCACTGGGAGGCTGCTAGGGTTTACCTGGCATTCTCCCCATGCAGTGGCAGGCCCCCTAGCTGCTGGTAAAACATCAGCAGAGACAGGAACTGGCCCTTAATTAGCTACTCAAGTGATCCAATTGGGCTCTGAATGGATGGGTTGTCTGCCACCTTTCCCAGAGCTGGGAAAATGGCATGGTGGCAGGAAGGCATCAGACGCACCCCCTGACACATTCCCATGCCATTTTACCAGTCTTCCTTCCTACAATCCTGTCTCCAAAGGTCCCATACAATTCCGGCTGTTAACTCTGTTTCTCTCTCCATAGGTGGGATGGAATTTTATGCCCCCAAAAACCTTTACATCTCTATCTGGCTTCATCTCCTCTGGAGATAGCCTCCTCATTCCGTCCATGGCTCCACTCAGCACACGCATGCCTGCCATCCTTCTCATTTGGCCTGGCGTATGCCTTGCTCACACTCTCTCCATCTGTCCTTATGCAGGATAAGATCACGCACAATCACGGGAGAGGTTCCAAACCGGGGGTGGAGAGCCGGGCATCAAGGTTCTCGCTCCATTTGAGAGTCGTGCACTGGAGCTGGCCAGAGAGGATGTGGACCGTTCCTGCGGCGAGTGTGAGGTCGGCGGCAAGCGTCCACGTGAGGATCCTGCACCACATCATCCCTCTCTCAACGCAACTTTGAGCCCACTGTTCTGTGTGTAACGCGGCTACCAAGCACTAATAATTTTCACTTTCTCTCCTAGGCACATCTGCCATGTCGCCCTCAGGCAACCTTGACCCCAACCCCAGCGCCAAGAGCACTTAGGACGAGGACCCTGAGGGCAGCACCATTGAAGACCTATCATGCACTCACCCACACCCTCCACCAGTGCAGCGGCACACACCTCCGTGGGGCTAGATGTAGAACAGCCTCGGGATCATAATCTGGTGAACACAACACACAATCTGTTCCACAGCAGGTGGATGCAGGGACATCCAAGGTCACCGGCACTCAGAGGACTGCTGGAGGCAAGGAGTCTGCTGAGTCTGAGTCAGATGATGAGCCTCTGAACTCTGTCCTCAATCGGTTGCTGGAGCTGCAAAGATAATCACTGGAACATCAGGAAGGGATATCTGGTGCACTCCTGATTGTAACGGATGATGGAGGAGTCTGTCCATCTTCAGCCTGAGGTGATGATGCCAGCATGCTGATGCACCGAGGTCAATACTGGCAGGATGGCAGCCGCCATGGAGACCTTGGTCCAGGACATCGGTCCTGTACTGCTGCACGAGCTGAACTCCATCGCTGATGACATAGTTGGCCTCCAACAGTGTTAACGTGAGAGGGGTGCGGGGCAGCTCGATATCACTCCAGCTTCCCAGTCAGCCAGGGGCCCTCGGGCACCCATAAGGAGGAGGATCAGTAGGTGCACACCCCGGGGTCATCAACCCAGGCAACTCCAGGAATGCCCGATCTAAATCCCCGCTTTCTATGACCCCATCATCTCCAGCTCCACAGGCCAAGGAAGGTGCAACTGGCCTACAGCAGGATACCCAATGCAGGCTGGGGTGCTCCACGTCTCAGCCCTCCAGAGGACGCCCGCTGAAGTCATCACAAACAACAGGGCTTAGCAGTCAGCAGGCTGCCTCCACCTCCAGTGTGGATGTTGGGGAGCACCAAGGCGTAGTGGCAGGGTTAGGAAGGTTAAGAAGAGTTAGTTGCACAGCCTGAGCATGGGTGTTAATTACTTGTACATAATGTTCACTATTGTAAATAACCTCCCAAAAATATCTCCTTGTCCAAGGTTCCTTGTTATGATGAGCAGTGGTCATGTCATTCAGGTGTGAAACATTGGTTCCTGCACAAGATAAAGGCAGGTGTTTCAGTCCAGGGCCTCTTTCCTGTGCAGTGTGTAACCTCCAGATCAAAGTGATGGTCAGCTTCACACTCACTGGACACATTAGTGATGCCTGCACCTCGATGGTGCTTGTCATTACTGCCAAAATGCCGTGGGCATGTGTCACAGAGTTCTTTCATTCTCTTTGTGTGCTCTCATCACCTTTGAGGTGGGGCTGGCCCCACTTCTCTTCAGCATTTGTGACCGGTGACGCTGTGCTCCTGAAGGTGTCAGGTGCTGGAGGCTGACAAAGGATCAGGTGCATTTAAAGTTTCATGGCTGAGTCTCCATGATACGACCCTGATCACAGAGTTCAAACGAGCTGCCCTCAGCCAGACAAGAGTCAGACATTCACAGAGGCTATGTGAAGATCTATGGAGAGTCTTCACTGCATGTCGTCATCATCATCACCTGGAATCTTGCGAGTATTAGGGCCTCCGCTGTGTCTCCATGACATGAGCCTGAGCACTGAGGGTATGTGCGCTGCCATCAGCCACACAGGAGCCAAACATTCACAGGTGCAAGGAGAGGATGTCAGGACTGTCCTCACTGCATCTCATCATCATCCTTCATGAATCTTGCAGCAATGAGGGCCTCACAAGCATGCCTGCCTCGTCTGGCCAGTGCAATGGTCTCATCATCAGCATCCTCGCTTTTGAGGGGCTCCTCACCCTCATCACTGTCATCCCCTTTCATGTCTTCCTCATTAGAGGAGATGTGCAGCTCTTCCATCTCCGCCTCAACCAGGTCATCCCCCCATTGCAGCACCAGGTTGTGTAGCACCCAGCAAGCTACGCGAAACCCTCTGATGACTGCATTGCAGTGTTCCAACGGACCTGTCGAGGCACTGGCACCTCATTTTCAATATACCTATTGTTTGTTCCACCAAAGTCCAGGTTGTGGCATGAGCCTTCATTGTACTGTCGCTCTGCTGCAGTCTGAGGCTGCCGCATGGTCGTCATCAGCCACGTCTTCTGTGGATTGACCTTGTCTCCGACTCTGAGGACCCTGGAAGATGTCAGGGATCTGGGACCTGTTAAGGATGTCGGCATCGTGGAAGCTCCCTGGGAATCGCGCGCAGACCTGCAGGATGTGTTTGTGGTTGTTGGACGCCAGTTGAACATTCAGTAAGTGGAAGCCTTTGCAGTTGATGTAGTTGACTGCTTGTTGCCATGGAGATCTGAGTGCCATGTGAGTGCAGTCGATGGCTCCCTGCACTTGTGGGAAACCAGAGATCTACGCAAATCCCAGCGATCTTGCTTCCTGGCTTTCCTGATCCCAATCAAAATGCACAAAGTTGTGTGCCTTCGTGAAGGTAGCATCCATGTCCTACTGGACAAAAATGTGGGTGGAAGCTTGCAAGATCCCACACAGGTCACCTGTGGAGCCCTGGAAGGAGCCACTGACATAGCAATTAAGCGCCGCAGTCACTTTCATGGCCACTGGCAGTAGATGGCCTCCATACCCCCGTGTCGCCAAATCGTGCAGCAGGTGGCCTTTGTTACCGACCAGTTCCCTAGACATTCGCAGTCTTTGGCAACACTGGTTCTTAGTCATCTGCAGGAATGATAAGCACCGTCTAAAAACCCTGGATCTAGCTAAGCACCTACGAGTGATGGCGTGCTGTGAACCTTCAGCTGCGTGAGCACAAGACCCTGCAGCACCTTCATCTTGAGGGTGGTGCTCCTCCCATTAGTGAGCCAGGTGCCTCTGTTGCACTTTTCTGCTCCTTCACTGCTCCCTGTAAGCCATGAGACATACTGCTAGATCACCAGGCTCCATGATCCTGATGTTCTTCTCCTGCAGAATCACAGAGAGAAAATTATGGGTTAGCAAACGCGTAGTAAGAACCTCTCTTGGTTAAGTCTCAAGGCCCCTTCACACATGCCGGAGAGTGCTGGCCACCACTTGGATGGCCACTGTGTTGTGTGTTTCATGGCTGCCTGAAACCCCACCCACCTCCGCTCTCTAAAATGCGCATTAATTTGCTGTCTGCGCCCAAAGGGTGAAAGATTCTGGGGCAAGTGGTGGCACTTTCATGCTGTTGTGTTGCTTGAGTGGACAGAAAATGTCAATGGAACTGCTGCTGAACGGTCTCAGCTGCCGAGGAATGCCCACTTTTGACAAGTTTTTGCAAGTGTGTGGCTGCTTCCATCACCCTCCACCCCCCACCGCTCCTCCACCCCAGTGTGTGCTTGTGTACTTCTGTCAGCCTGTGCTGCCTTGCTCTTCCCCCAACACCATGGTCTGACCCGCACTGGAGCCCTAGCCCCGGCACCGCACTGAAAACCTGCCGGGAAAAAGTGACTTACCTGTGCCCCCACCCCCCGAATGTGGGCTCCTCTTCCTTGATGTCATACAGGTGATCTTCACGGGCACTGTGCAAGGTTGTGTGCACTCACCTCCGAATTCCCCTCGATGCTCAGCTCACTAGGTGCATGCCTTTTAAAGGCAGTCATAACTCATGCCGTTCTGAAGTCACGCCGATGTAGGAGGTAAGTTTGATGTGGGGGGGGCGGGACAATTCTGGCATTTTGCCACAATGATTCGGTCTGTCTGCAAGCATGACCCAGACCTCCCTGTCGCTTGCCATTTCAACACACCACCCTGCTCTCATGCCCAAATGTCTGTCCTTGGTCTGCTGCAATGTTCCAGTAAAGCTCAACGCAAACTGGAGGAACAGCACCCCATCTTCCGACTAGGCACTTTACAGTCTTCCGGACTAATATTGAGTTCAATAATTTCAGATCATGAACTCTCTCCTCCATCCCCACCCCCTTTCTGATCCCCCTTTTTCCAATAATTTATAATTTTTTAAACAAATATATTTTTCTTTTCCCACATATTTTAAAATTTATTTCAATCTATTGTTTCACCTCCACCTTTTAGACTATTTCGATCCCTTCCCCCCACCCCACCCCCACTAGGGCCATCTGCCACTAGCCTGTCCTGCTTGCTACCCTTAATGTCCCCATTAGCACATCTTTTAGATAACATCACCACTGTCAACACCCCTTTGTCCTTTTGTCTATGACATCTTTGGCAGTCTCTTCTTGGCCTCCACCTATCACTGGCCCCTATCGAGCTCTACATGTCCCACCCCACTCTACCAGCTTATATTTCATCTCATTTCTATATTTTTTTAGTTCTGATGAAGGGTCATACAGACTCAAAATGTCAACTGTATCCCTCTTTGCAGATGCTGTCAGACCTGCTGAGTTTTTCCAGGTATTTTTGTTTTTGTTCTAGATTTCCAGCATCAGCAGTATTTTGCTTTTATCTTAATGGAATGGTACTTATGGGTGCTGAGTTTCACCGATTTATTAGCCTCAATGGTATTACTCATGTAAAAACTTCACCATACCATCCTTCTTCAAATGGACTGGCTGAGAGAGCAGTTCAGACATTCAAGTCTGGTATGAAGAAATTGTGACTAAACTAGCACATTTTCTTTTCCGTTATAGAAACACCCCTCATACGACAACAGGTGTTGCACTTGTGGAATTGTTGATGAAACACTGTCTCTGATTGAGACTGAGCCTAATTCTGCCAAACTTGTGGGGGGAAGGTGGAAGGGAGTCAGGGAAGTCAGAAAACTGGACACAGTCGTGACAGGACATTTAATGTAGATGAGAAGGCGTATGTGAAGAATTTTAGAGAAGGACCAACTTGGTTGTTTGGTGAAATAAGTGCAGTAACTGGACCTCTTTCCTACCACGTGAAAGTGGAAGATCGAGACATATGGAGACATGTGGATCATATAAGAAGAGGAGAAACAAAATACCCAGAAATGATTCCACCAGTGTTCGTGACTGAGTCAACGTCTTCTGTTGAAAGAACTCAACTGAGTACAGATGTGTCTGAAGGACCAGCTGTACCGGAGTCGAGGGAACAGATTTGCAGGTACCTACCGAAGAGCCTGACGCTCAGACGACTCCAGTGAAGGAGGTTCTGGATAACACATCAGAAGCTGGAGAGCTGAGACGTTCCACATGGATAAGGAAACCCCCAGGAAGACTGACTTTGTAAATTAATTATGTGTGAAAAATTTAATATTTCGAAAAAATTGTTAAATGTATTTCTGAGTAAAGGGGCTGGGACGTAGTAATCTGATGTGTGATATACCTTTAAGGCGAATGTGTAATGAAAGATCACATGACCTTGGTATCCAATAGCAGAGTAACGCAGGTGACCTCTGTAGTCAGTAGTCTTGAGTTAGAGTCTGAAGTGTAAAGACAGAGTTTTGAGTTGTCAGCACACAAGTGTAGCTGCTGAGTTCCTTTTGTAAATAAGCAGAATGTGTTTCTTTTAAGAACTATCTACTGATCTTCTCTGTCTTTAGTACCAACTCGGCCACCCCGAAACAAGGGTGCAACCCGGATCCTTAAGTCTTAACAAACCCAGGTACAGGATCCAACACCACCTCACTTACCTTATTATGGATCGTATTATTCAGACGCAGTGGCAGCCTGTGAGAAATCGGATTCTGGCCTTCTGGCCAGCTCATTCCCAACCAATGGCTGTTTGTGTTGAAACATATCAATAAAGTTCAGCTGTTAAAAATTAATTCCTGACTTTTTGGATTCATGGCCTGCTTCTGTCCTCACTGTGCCAGTGCACTTTTCAATCTTTTCTTGCAGTCAATGGTGAGTTCATTTCTATCTTGAACACCAATGGTCTGACATTTCAAAATTCTTATCTTGCAGTTGTGAACAGGAGAGGGAGATGAATCCAGCAGTAGATAAGGAAATGTGCTATAAATAGACAGGAAGATTTAATCTATTTGTCTACGTAACTCATTAAAAGGAGAAAAAAGTGGGTGAGAGGGCACTGAAATCCACTTTAGGAAGCCAACCTCCTGCACCCCAACAACACAGAAACATGTCCGACACCATATTTGTTTGGGTGCTGTAGAGACATCCCTTGCATCAGCCTAAAAAAACTGTCAAGCCCTTTCAATTTGCTAATAAGGCACCTAATACCTCCATCTGACCAATTCTGGAAATTAATTTATAAGCGGAGCTGCTGTATTCCTGCACCACTCAGGTTCACTTTGTCTCCGTGTGGCTTAACTAGTGATACTTAAAGGGACCATCGTAGGTCAGCAGCACAAAATCAAAGTAATCTTAATGTGGAGTTAAGAGGAGCAGGAGTGATTGATTGCCTCTTCACTCCTAGAAACGACCTGAGGGGCCGAATTTAATGCACTCCCCTGTGGCAAGTTTTGTGGTGGGGAGCATTTAATCAGGCAGGAGACTGGCTGGTGGGGACCCCGTCACCTTCCCACCTCAAACGCAATTAAGTCACTGGTGGGAAGGCTCGTGGACAGCCTTCTCACCCTGTTGCCAACTGATGCCCTGAGGTGGGCAATTAATGCTCACTTAAGGGCCTCATCCCACCACTGCTGACATTCACCCAGTGGCAGACAGAAGAGTCACCATGTGGGGAACACAGCAAGAAAATCAATGCAGGGTTGTTTCCTGGCTTCTGAGGCTTGTCCCATGTTCAAAGGCATTGATTGAGGGACCTGGCACAGGGACGTTTGAGGGGGGGGACGCTGAGAGCCACCCCCTGCCCTTGAAGCCAACACCCCCATCCCCATGACCCCCACCCGACGACCTCCATCCCTCCATCACTCACCTTTGGCCTGGGATCCAGTGATGATCCTGGAATTCAGGTGGGTGCCTTATTGGTAGCAGCCACCAGGTCCCCAGTGGCACTACCATTCAATAGAGCTGCTGGCCTTTGATTGGCTGACAGCTCTCGGAGGGTGGGACTTCTGCACCCAGGGTCCTTGATTCTGGGAAAAGCTGCCACTGTCCAGTTAAGTACCTGAGTGGCACATGATACATTGGTCTTTCTAAAAAGAGGTGACGCAGGGCTCTCACCAGCTCTTCACCTGGTGGGCGAGTTCGCTGTCGCCTCCATTAAATCCAACCAGAGGTTTCCTGCATTTAGGGCTGAATTTTCTGTTCAGCTAGGGGCGGAGTGGGAGCGGGTGCGGGCGGGCACGGACCTGACCGCCGCCTGCAATTGGGTCCGCACCGCCATTTTACGTTGGCCCGCCCAGCGTAATGCCCAACTCCTGGGGATAGCGGGAGTGGGTGGGTGGTGGCGGGAGTGCATTGCCCGCTGGGTCCAATGGCAACCTAACGGCCTGTTTATCTGAAGAGCTGGCAGCCTTTGCAAGGCTGTTCACAATGGCAAGTGGAGGGGCTCACCAGAGGGCTCCTGGTGACCAGGCCAGTCCATAGGGTAGGCCAGCGGAGAAGGCAAGGCTGGAGGGTAGGGCAGTGGGACAGGCCAGGCCAGAGTGTAGGGCGGGGGCCAGTGTGCCCCTCGTTTCTAGGATGACTTCCTTGCTGCCCTCCTCGAGGAGGTGGCAGTATGGCAGGAGGTGCTGGTCCTCCAGGATGGGAGGAGGAGGCCCTCCCACATGACGAAACGTGCCTGGGAGGAGGTGACGGAGGTGGTGAGCTCCCGCGACGTGGTGCAGCGCACCTAGATCCAGTGTCGCAAGCACTTCAATGACTTGTTGCACTCTGGCAGGGTGAGTCGGCATTGATCATGCTTACCCACCTGCTGCACACCCCCCCACCCCCACTTCCCTCAAGTTTGAGCGTAGGGACTGCATTGAATCATTGACAGCATTTGTCCCTTGCTGGGTGGGCAAGCAGATACTGCCCATGCTGAGGTCAGCCTGACAGGGTGATGAAGAGATATGTTTTGCCCCTGCAGCATGTGTTACACTGAGGCCCACATGACTGGTTTGGGGGCAACCTGGAGGAGCTGCACCTAGGCGCTGTGTTAGAACCGCAGGACATGTCCTAGTCAGGGTGATGAGATGGTGGGAGGGGGGCTTCAAGGTGGCGTGGCAACAAACCATCTACTATGCTCTGCGCTCCACGTGCTTGGGCCTGCTGGATATACCATGTGGTGCCTAATGTGACGTAGGCAGCATGTGTCCAAGGTGGGGGAGGTTGTGGAGCAGGCCTAGCATCTTTGTGTGAGTGTTCGGCAGCCGCGGGGTGAGAAGACTCTGGAGTCCTGATATATCCCACTCTGGTTAGAGTGGGTCGTGCGCTAAGCGAGTCCATGTGCAATTTGCACAAATCAATGCTCGTCTCTCATTTTCAGGAGAAGAATGCTCATAACACGGCAGAGCATGCGAGGACCAACGGCGGCCAGGCGCAGATCGCCATTCTTAGCCACTTCGAGCAGGAGGCCCTCGATCTGGAGAGGTGCCATGTACCCAGGTCCACTAGTGCCGCTAAGGCTGGGGTGCCACGGCCAGGTATTTATGCCCAACAGTGAAGTCAGCATTGTTCTCCCAACAGCCATAGCACTGCTGAATGTTAATTGATTTAATTTTGCAACATGGCTTGACCATTGGTTATGGAAGGATGAGCACATAATGATCCGAGGGATGGGGATACACTTTGACATTGTCTCCATGTTAACTGATCCACTGTCCTTGTTCTTCCTTTCAGCATCAGCGGAGCAGGGCCGGGAGGAGGAGCAACACCTCTCACACCTGAGGAGCTTGAAGTCTCACCAGCATCGCACCATTTCTGCGAGGCAGGCACCAGTGCCGATACTAGCACCTCAGTGGGAATGCAAACATCGGCTAGTGTCCTGGGTCACAGTGGTGAGGGCACTTCACACTCGCTGGAGGATCTGGCAGAGACAGAGAGTGCCCATGGTGCCAGCAGTTGGAGGACTGCAGAGGACCAGGCACATGCTCAGTCAGTGCCTGATGATGTGCCTCTGGAGTCGTTCGCGATGCAGCAGGTGCAGGAAATGCGGCCGGGTGTGCGGGAGCATCTGGGTGTGATACATGAGGCTATGCTTGGCTTGGTCTCCGTGGTGGAGGAGTCTATGTGGACAATCACCGAAGCAATGAGCCACATGTCCGTGCGCCATGCATCCTCCATGGAGAGAGTGATGACTCTCGTGGAGAGCCTTCTCCAGGAGACCCGTCAGAGTTTCCTGGGGCTGTGCTCTGACCAGCAAGCCCTCACATCGGCATTGTCCTCAGCTGGCCAATGCCAGTGTGGGAGATGGTTTGGGCACCAGCTCGGTGCCCATCCATCCATGGTGAGCAGGGAGGTCCAAAGTGTCCTCACGTCGGCGTAGCAGCTGCCTGACGTCTCTACAGGCTCCTCTCAGGATGCTCCGGATGAGGGCAGCAGCTCCTCTGCCCCTCTCCCAGTGACTGTAGCATCTGGTGAGGCTGCAACAACTGGGGAGGTGCCAGTTCTGGAACTGGCCGCTCCCTCCCAGGCGGGGCCAGCACTGGCTCCACAGGCCAGAGGACGACTGCCAAGGTCATTGAGGCCAACAGGACGGCAGAGTCAGCGGGCTGTCTCAGATGCCACTCCGAGCGATGGGGCAGAACCAAGACGTAGCACCCGCAAACTAAAACATAAGGCACCTTAGGCACACCACGGGTTTTTCACTGGTGCTTTTGTGCTGGTCTGAGATGGGGTCGTTATGATTTGTTTTGTTAGGTAACATTATTCTCTTTTTTTTGGAATAAGTTGGTTTGCTTGACAGAATAAATTCAGCTATGTCACCATGGCTGAGGGTGCCTCTTTTCTTCTGCACGTGTATGGTTTCCAAATTGTAATGAGTGCTTGGTTGGACATTCAGCTTTATTAACAAGGCCCTCAGTGACTGTTCCTAACCTGGCAGATTTTGCACTCAGGTGTCGAGTATCGAGTCGACAGCCCAGGCTTGTCCTGGAGGTCCATATGTGGTGGGCTAGCTGAAGGTTTTTTGGATTGAAGTCTCCCTGATGTCCCTGCCTCCTTGGAGTATGCCCGGGTCAGCGGCTACCCCCTCAGCATTTCCCTGTGCATGCTCATCCTCAGACTCACTGCTGGACTCATCATGTGCAGCTGCAGCCACCGCATCGACGTCTTCATCGTCCACTGCGTCCCCCCTTTCCAGCGCAAGATTGTGGAGAGCGCAGCATGCTACCACTATCACCGACACACGATCTGGGGGGTACTGGGGTCTGCCCCCTGAGCGGTCCAAGTATCGGAAGCGCATCTTGAGAAGACAAATGGTTCTCTCCACCACAGCCCTTGTGGAGGCGTGGCTCCTATTGTAGCACTGCTCAGCTTCTGTTCTTGGATGGTGGAGAGGTGTCATGAGCCACCCAGCTGCCGGCCATCAAGCTGAGCTGGAGCATTGAAGAGCCCCGGCACCTGGGAGCGTCTGAGGATGTAGGCGTCATGGGAGCTGCCTGGGTACCTTGCACAGACTTGTAGAATCAGCGTCCTGTGATCACACACTATCTGCACGTTCATGGAGTGGAAGCCCTTCCTGTTGACGAAGGCACTGGGTTCACCTGCTGGTGCCTTGATGGCCACATGTGTGCAGTCTATAGTACCCTGGACACGGGGGAAGCCAGCAATGGCCGCGAAGCCTCTGGCTCGCTGTGCCTGGCTGGCCTGGTCCCAGCGGAAGTGGATGAATGTCAATGCACGCCTGAACAGAGCGTCTGTAACCTGCTTGACACAAGTGTGCATAGCTGATTGGGAGACACCGCAAAGATCACCCACTGACCTCTGGAAGGAGCCAGAGGCATAGAAGTTGAGAGCCACTGGCATGGGGTGTCCACCCACACAGTTAGGAGAGATCTCAGGGCCAATCATCTGACCGATATAGTTGACTGTCTCCCTTGAGAGACGGAGCCTCCTTCGGCACTGCACCTCAGACATATTGAGGGAGCTGTTTCGCCAACTGTATGCCCTGGCAGCAGGATAGTGGCATCCTCTGCGGCCCCTTCCACCTTGGACTACTTGGCCCTGCACCCCTTGTGCCTGCGCCTGTCCTCAAAAATGTGGCTCCCCTGGAGGCCAAATGTGCATTCTTGGCCTCCTCCCCCTTCTAGCCCTCCCTTCCTCCTCAGAGGAGCTGCCTCCAGTGGAGAGTTCAGCTCCCATTCCCAGGCTAAGGGAAGGCTTCCTGAAACCTGCAGGCCCAGAAAAGTTTACTCACTGCATGTGCTGACCTGAAGGTTGAGAGTCCAGAAAACGCAGCTGGTATGCGTGTTGAAGTACTGCAGATCACACAGGCAAGTTTCAAAAACTTTCAGAAATAAATGCTTGACTGTGCACACTAGTGACCCCAGTGAGCCCTCTTATCTCGCCCATGGATAAGGTTAATACAAATGTGTCCTACCCGCCTGCTCGTTGCATTGAGCTGAAGATTGCATGGGCGCCGAAAAATTGGTGTCAACTGGCGCCTCAAGGGCCTTAACTGGCCCATTAATTAATGGCGGGTGTGCGTCGGACAGCATCACGCACCGGCCCAGCAAAATATTGCGATGGCACGTGGTGATGTCAGGACGCTTGCCTGAAGTCACCGTGCATCATTTTATGCACGGACTTGCGGGGCCCGCCCCCACACACCAAAGGGAAAATTCAGTCCTTAGTTTTCACTGGTCTGCTGGTGCAAATCAATTTCTACCCTTTTTGGTAGTATTGCCAATTCTGGATTTTTGTTTTCCTTTCTCATACTCTAGTCAACTTGTATGAGCCCTGAACTATTGACTTCAGCCCTTTGTCTAGTCTCCTTAATAGTATAAAAAAACCTATTTCAAAATTTTGGTTGTAAATCTGTGTACAAAAAGCATGAGCAAACAGAATGTGTAGCTGTTTGTAATACTGTTTTACCTGCACAATTGCAAAATCTCCTCGGCAAATGAGAGCCATTTTATGAATGGAAAACAGTTTCCAGTGGTGTTCCACAGGGCTCAGTGTTAGGACCCTTGCTGTTTGTTGTATATATTAATGATTTAGACTTAAATGTGGGAGACATGTTCGGAAATTTGCAGATGACACAAAAATTGGCCGTGTAATTGACAGTGAAGAGGATAGCTGTCGACTCCAGAAAGATATCAATGGTTCGGTTGCATGGGCGGAGAAGTGGCAAATGGGATTCAATCCGGAAAAGCGTGAGGTAATGCATTTGGGGAGGGCAAATAAAGCAAGGGAACACTCAATAAATAGGAAGTTATTGTGAGGGTTTGAGGAAGTCAGAGACCTTGGAGTGCATGTCCACAGGTCCTTGAAGGTGGTAGAACAGGTGGACAAGGTGGTCAAGAAAGCATATGGAATGCTTTCCTTTATTGAGCGAGATATTGAGTACAAAAGCAGTAATGTAATGGTGGAACTGTATAAAACGCTGGTTAAGCCACAGCTGGAATTTTGTGAACAGTTCTGCTCATTACATTACAGGAAGGACATAATTGCCCTAGAGAGAGTGCAGAGGAGATGTATAAGAGTGTTGCCGGGGCTTGAAAATTGCAGCTATGAGGAGCGATTGGATAGGTGCTTTCCTTAGAACAGGAGAGGCTAAAGGGTGACCTAATTGAGGTGAAGAAGATTATAAGGGGTCTAGATAGGGTAGACAGGAAAGACTTGTTTCTGCTAGCTGAGGGGTCAATGACCAGGGGGCATAGATTTAAGGTGATTAGTAGAAATATTAAAGGGGACATGAGGAAAAACTTTTTCACTCAGAGGGTGGGGGGCATCTGGAATTCACTGTGTAAGGTGGTGGTTGAGGCTGAGAAGCTCAACTCATTTGAAAGGTACCTGGGCCTGCATCTGAAGTGCTGTAATCTGCAAGGCTAAGGACCAGGTGCTGGAAAGTGGGATTAAAATGAGCAGCTAGTTTCTTTTTTTATCTTTTTGGCTGGCACAGACACGATGGGCTGAATGGCCTTTTCTGCACTGTTACTTTTCTATGGTTCTATGGTTCTAAATGTAGTACTTCTAAAACACTCAAGGAGAATTTTTCCACATGGCATCTCAGTGTGTTTATTTCAACATAATTGATTTGATCTTAGCCTTGTTGAAATGTAAACATGAAAGCATAAGTAATTTCAATCAGTTTTCCATCCATGGGCCTAACAGAATGTTCAGCTGTGCCATGGAAGGTTCTGCTGAGATAGAAACAAATGAACATCTGCTGTATCCCCATCAATCAGGTAACACTTCCCAAAAAAATCCAGTTTCATTTGGGAGGTCACTAACTAACTAACGCTATTGAAGTTATGGAACTAAATGCTAAATTATTACATAAATTATATCTTTAGTGAAATGCAGGTCTCAAGTATATGTAAAATGTACTGCTTTGCACCTGCTTTATTGGAGAAGGGCATTTTTAAGATAGAAAATTGACAGTTATTTTTTACATTTATATGTGACTTCCACAATGACAAAACTAACTTAGCTCTTTGTACTGAAGATAAATTATGTTGTTAACTGTATTCCAAAATCTATCTGTGCTTCTTGCAGATACCATACAGCTGAACTATGTTCACAATTCAGCTAGACTAGGTATCATTCACTTTAAAAGAACTCAAACGACACATTCAAAGCCCAAATTATAGTATGTGCCTGGCTGCATAATCATGCTGCAGAAACAATAATATTTGCTGATTTCTCTTTTGACTTCTATGTCCCATTTATTTTCATCAATTTTAAAAATGATAATGAAAAATGGCAATTTCCCCAACTCTTTAAAAATTAATTGCATTTGCCTCATTCATTCAACAGTCTTTGCATCTTTAGGAGCACAGCACAAGGGTCAGTAGCAATGAATACACAGGCAAAGAAGCTATGTAGTGAGGCACTGTTATTGGATTTTGTCTCCTAAACCAGGCAGAGGAAAAGTCAGCTCAGATTCTTGCTCTGGATCACTAATTAGTGACTCCCCTTCCTGGAATGTGCATCTGTGTGGATATTGGATCAGAGACAGCTGTGATTTCCCCAATTGTAGAGTGGCTGACACACAGTACTTGGGTACACAAAAAGGTAGAACGGCTATTTGGGTGAGGTAAGCAGAGAATGCCAGTGCTGTAAAATTGTAGCTAACATTCAGAAGAGGGAAAGGGAATAAAATGATTATGTTTCTATTATATAGTATATAAAAGATCTTGAGTATATCGTATGGTTCCTGTTAGTGCATGTAGCAATTTAAATGCCAGCAGCAACCAAGAAGGAAAGTATTGGCAGGAAAACATTCTGACAATGTAAAAAGAATAGACCACCCAGCTGAAGCGACTAATACATGGGGTAAAATTGAGTGAATTCAATTTAAAATGCAAAGGAAATTGATTGAACTCACTTGATTTTCAATGCTATTCAAATTAATGGAATGAGAGAGTGGCAGGTTCTCTAATGTACAGGTGATGAACTCCATCAGTTTAGTGTCCAAAAAATTGCTGCAAAATTTCACCAGAAACTGAAACTACCTTTTCTCTTTAAAAACCTTGTTTGAGCAAACCAAGCCCCAGGACTTGAACCCAGTTTATTTCAGCAAAGTACTCATTGTTGATATCACTGCTGATGTCCCGGGCTCTCCATCAGCAGATGTCCCGGGCTCAACTCATTAGAATAAAAATTGCTGGAGACTTGCCAGTGATTGGGTACAAATGAGTGAAGGTGAGATGGGGAATGACAAGCTGCTACTGGATCTAAATGCCTTTAACAGCTTAAGAGGGGAATTATAGCATAACTGGATAGACCTAGGACCCTAGTTTGCATATTGAAATAAGCCTGCTGCATAAAACAAATGGGTGCTTTGGGTGCCAGTGAACAGCCCATTTCAAAATGCCAGCATTGGCAGGGTCAATGGAGCAATAAGGTTACTGACCCCTTTTTGAGGCCTGTTATTGCCAAGTGATACAATTTAAAATCATCTCTGGTATCTCTTATAAGCATTTTTCACATTTCTCAGACCAAGCTTAGGAACATTCCTTGGATCAAATTCATTATTATTGAATTTTATTCTTCACTTCCAGATGCTCTTTGGTGGTTCCTCCTTCTTCTCCACGTCAAGGAATGTAAAATATAATGGCATACACATAGGTATTACCATTCTTTTAATCAATTTGGATGGATTCCTTCTAAGAGTTGATTTAACTTCCTCTAAGTCTCTCCCGAGCAAAACCCACAGCATCAGCCCTCAGAAAATTAAGGGGTAGACTTTCAAGTGTCCAATTCCATCAGGCAGGAGGCAGATGTGCCTCATTTGTACAGCGTCAGTGGGTTGTTTGTGCTTGTACATTTTCAGCAGCTCTCGCCAAGAAAGAGATTAAAATCCAAAGGCTCCAGTGCAGAGTCTGGCACTGCAAGTGTCAAGTGGGGGCAGGCAAGTCTGGGGGAGTCTTTGAAGGGCTGGGTATCACAAGGGTTGGCTTTAATGAGGTTGTCCAGACCTCATAAAAATAATTTTAAAAGTTCAACTTATCTTTCTTTGAATGGCCTAAAGCAGTCCCTTTAAGGGCAGCTAGATACCAGTGTCAATGTTGCGTGTGCAGCCCACTTGTTGTCAATGGGTGTGTTGGATCGAATGAGATGGGAATTGCTGCAACTGCCTTGTCTCTACCAAAAACAGGGATGCAAAGCTGCCCCAAGCTGATCGAAATGAAAATGAAGCAGTCAAAATAGCAGCAGAACTAGACCATGCAACGTAACTTCTCTCTAATCACACCAAGTAGTGACCTGATAGAATTTGAATTTGATGTCAGCATGTTTAATCGACTGCAGTTCATACTCGGAGCCCTGACCCTCTTGTTCTGGTTTGGTGAGCCATTCAAAATAATTTGGAGTGGGAAATATGACAGATAATGGCTTCTGATCCTTATTTGCATAGCTTACGTTGCCTGACTAGTGGGCACACACTGCCATCCTGTTGGGGGAGGTTTTGAAGTCAGTGGGCAGAGACTTGAAGGAACATGATCCCAAGTCAGTTTCTGCCTTACTTTCCACTGTCACACCGATTTTTAAGTGAATGGGGGTCAGAATATCCAGGATGAGGTGTCAAAGTGATGATTTTTTGGAGGTAAATCAAGCTAGTAAATGATCATTTAAAAAATACTCTAAATTAAACGATGGGAGAAGGACAAGGGAATGTAGATCCAAACCAGAAAGCTAATTTTAATGACCTCTTCATGCAGAGAGTGATCAAAATTTGGAATACACTTGCTTATGGAGTGCTGGAGGCAAAATCTCTGAAGGACTAATTAAATGAAGCAAGGAGGAGATAGTGAATGAATTATGAACAGCTGAATGGTCTTCCTTGTTCGTAATGTAGTCTATCAATCAGAATGATACCGATGCAGTCTGCTGCTGAAGAGGGGCAGAAATGGCTGCTGCAAATTCATGCATTAGAAATGTTCCATTCTATGAAGCAGTTTTTGAGGTAGTGCTTCTGGACCTGTTGAAAGGAGGGTGGTCAATTTCAGAGCAAAAAGCCACTCTCTAATGAAGGCCAGTGCTTGAATAGAATGAATGCTCTTTCATCAGGGTTAATTTTTACCTTCACTGCGTAGGCAGTAAACTGGAAGGGCTGAATGGGCTGGGAAGTTGTGGGGAGAGGGGGACTGGAAAATCGAGAGAGAGGATGAATGATGGAGTGCCTGTTATTTTTCCACCAGCATGGCATTCTGCCAGCAGCGGGGAATGTGGAGGATGGCCCTTCCACTTAGAGGTCAATTGTGCCACTTGGTCAATTAAGAGCCTCTTCCCACTGCCACTGGCATTTTATCATCAGCAGGTGTGCCCTGCACCATGTGGGGCGACCACCTGGTGAACCCTGGTGGCCTCCTTGTGGGCTCGGGGAGGGGCTCCTAATTGGATACTCTGTGGTATGATGAGTGGAGAAATGAAGTGCATATGTGGGTGAAGTGCCACGGGTCCCATCCCTCCCAAAGAGAAAACAAAGTATGGCCCCTGTGTTGTCGCTTCCTACAAGAAGCAAAATCAGATGTACATTATTTTGTGAGATGGATACCCATCAGTTGGGTAGTGATGAAAGTTTGGACTTTCTATTAGAGTTCCTGGATGGAATATACAAGAAAGCTGATCTGTTAAAAGTCTATGAAGCACAGTCAGAATTTGTTCGATTTCAGAAAACAGATAGTCATTTCATGGAAGAATATACCATGGACCTTAACAGATAGTATAAAATATTGACGAAATTAATTTGGATCCCTGAATCTGTACGAACATTTAAATTATTGGATTGTGCTAAGGTGCCTCATATGGACAGACAACTGGTTCTAATAATTTCAGAGAAGGACCCTCCATTAGAGCAAACGTCCCAGGGAAACAGTAACTTGCTTTAGCCTTCGTTGAACAAATGAGACATTCTGCGGTGACACAAATAATACAAGACTTGAAAATTGCCAGATTTCGAAATAGTCCCGATACTGAATTCAGATGTCAATACAATGGAAGGATTAAATTCAGGCAGAATGAGAATGAAAGTAATTTTGGCTGTTACAGCAGAAGACAAAAATAATGGGTGAATGAATCCCAGAATGTCCAAGGAATAGTCAATAGGTGCTTCCGGTGTGTTTCAAAGTATCATTATGTGGTGAACTGCCGAAGGCAAACAGGCCAGGTTCTTGAACTGCCACATGAAGAAGAGAATTTTGAGGAAGAGGGAGAAGCTATTGGTAATTATAAATCCAAATAAATTGTACTGGTCAGAAGGAGTTTTAGTCCTGTGATGGATGTGTTAGTGACAGACTCCTTTAACTGTGCATGCTAGACAGTGCTTGTACTTAAACAATATGTTGGTTAGATTGCTTAGAGTGTTGCTTTGATTCACCACGTAGTATCAATGCAAGGTTAAGGAATATATAAGTATGACTTGCTTAAGGTTTGGTGGTTCCAACACATTAAGACCACTAAAGAGAGTTGTAATTTCATGTAAAAAAGCTGGAATAAGCCATATTAAAAATACTGATGTAGCCTTTAATGAGGTACCTACGCTGTTGAGTAAGCCTTCTATGAAAAAGGCACAAATTAAACTTTTACATGGAGCCTGATAATGCAACTATTTTTGGAAGTTACTGTCACAGACAAAATATGTGTTCCTTTTTATTTCCTGTGATCAGTATGTTTCATTGTAAAAGGTTTGTGTTTTCTCACCCTCAGAGTGATTGTCCCAATTTAACCATCCCAGCAACAAGATTTGTGTGAGTTTTAAAAAATAAGATTATCTATTTTCGCACAGTTTCCCCAGGGGTTCAAAACATGATGTCTCACTCACTTGACTCACATACACTATCACACACACAAAGATTAGATACAAATGAAGGTAAAACAATACAATTACAATTTATGATTATCTCAGTCTCTTTCATGGCAGGCCTGTAGTTTCTTAGATGAGTTAATACTTTAGTTGAAGTGAAGGTCTTGTAAAGCTGTGGATTCTCAGTAAGTTGGAGGTTTATTGTATTTTAAATTTCCAGGAGGTTAGTTCTCAGGTGAACTTGAAGTTGGACCAATTTGGAGGGGGAGTCCTTCTCCCACTTTCAAGGTATTGCTGTTTATTATCTTGGCTGCTTGGATGATTGACAGCTGGTTTGATGGCTTTCTGATAGGACTCTCTTTGCAGAACAGTTTTTTGCTGTTATTTTAAAAGCAGGCAACAAAATGGCTTTCTCACCATGTGACTTGTACACGTTCGAAGTCCTTTTTCCAAAAAAATGGTGGTGTGTTGATTGCGCATACTGTGTTGAGGCTTAAACACCTTGAGAGTTTGAGACAGTCAGTGTCCTTGTATCTGAATGACCCATTCAATTTGAAACCACTCTTTTGAATTAGTTTCAGGAAAGGGCATTGAGTTAACATCAGTCCAGAAGGTTCATTTTTTTCCCCTTGAGCCAGGGGACTGGTTTCAATCCACAAAAGAAGTCAGGTGATCCTGGGGCAGCCATGCTTTTCGTGGCCTTTTGGAGTCAGTTTTTAAAATATAAAAATTAGACTGAAGTTCAGAATATCCTGGGACACGACATTACTCTGTGGTCCTGTCACATCCATTCGTGAATGGTGGTGTTAAACAATGAACTGGAGGAGAAGGCTCTAAAAATTCGCCATCCTCAATGATGGAGTCAATGCAAAAGACCAGACTAAAGCATTTGCGAACACCTTTAGCCACAAATGCAATTGAATGATAAATCTCAGCCTCCTCCTAAGCTCCCAGCGATCATAAATGCCAAATTCAATTTGCTCCACGCAATATCAAGAAATGGCTGAAGGATTGGATATGGTAAAGACTGACAACATCCCAGCTGTAGTACAGAAGGCTTTTGCTCCAGAACTATCTGTGCCCTTATCCAAGCTGTTCCAGAACAGCTACAATGCAGGCATCTACCCGATAATGTGCAAAATTGCCCAGATAGGTCCAGACCACAAAAAGCAGACAAAGCCAATTATCAGCAAAGTGATGGAAGGTATTGCCAACAGTTCTCCCAAGCAGCACTTACTCAGCAGCAATCTACTTACAGATACTCAGTTTAGGTTCCACCAGGGCCACTCATTACAGCCTTGGTCCAAACATGGACAAAATAACTAAATTTTGGAGGTGAGGTGAGAGTGACTGCCCTTGACTTCAAGGCAGCATTTGACTGAATGTGACATTAAGGAGCCCTAGAAAAATTGAAGCCAATGGGAATCAGGGGGAAAATCCTCCACTGGTTGGAGTCATAAATAGTACAAAGGAAGATGGCTGTGGTTGTTGGAGACAAATCATCTTAGCCCAGGACATCGCTGCAGGTATACCTCAGGATAGTGTCCCAGGCCCAACCATCTTCAGTTGCATTATCAATGGTTTTCCCTCCATAACAGGGACAGAGGTTGGGATATTTGCTGATGATTGTACGATGTTCAGTTCCATTTGCAACACCTCAGATACTGAAGCAGTCTGTGCTCACATGCATTCTGGACAACATTCTGGATGGGGCAGATAAGCAACATGTAACATTCATGCTAAACATGTGCCAGGTATTGACCAACTCTTTGACAAGCCATAATCTAACCATCTACCCTTGACATTTCCACCACTGAATCCTCCAGCATCAGTGGGGATTATCATTGATCAAAAACCTAACTGGACCAGGTCAGAGACTAGGAATTCTGTGGTGAGTAACTCACCTCCTGTCTCCTAAAAACCTGTCCACCATCTACATGGCACAAGTCAGGAGCGTGACAGAATATTCACCACTTGCCTGGATGAGTGCAGCTCCAACAAAATTCAAGAAGCTCGATACCATCCAACACAAAGCAGCCTGCTTGATTGGCACCCCATCCACACCTTTAACATTTGCTCCGTCCACCAGCAGTGTACAGTGACAGCAGTGTGTAACATCCACAAGATGCACTGCAGCAACTTGTCAAGGCCTCTTCAACAGCATCTTCCAAGCACGCAGCCTCTACCACCCAGAAGACAAAACAAAGGGAATGAGATAGTTGGAGATAGTTTGGAGTTTATTGTGATGTGCCAGACAACTGTCAACCAACTTTGTCACAAAGCTGTATTTGTACTAAAAAGTGATTAACTGATACTGATGTTAGGGTGGATTCTCCCACAGCTGGAAAAGTAATCTTAAAGATATTTTTCGCTCTTATGGTCAATCAATATAAAAGCCACATTTCTGCAGGGTGACACTTTTCAGAGAGAAGTGTTTCTGAAACCATCCAAAGAGGCATCAGATGCAAAGGGAAAACTATGGAAACTAAACAAATGCATCATTGGCCTCAATGATGTTTCCAGAATTTTTAAATGAGATCTATTTTGCTGAAAACGGGTTATGTTCAATTAAAAGCATAAAGGAAAAATTTTAAACATCTTCATGTTGCATGTTGATTTTTTATGAGTGGTATTGTGGAATTTAAGAAATGTGTTATTACTCAGCTTAAAATAGAATTTAGAATTTGGAGTTGGGTTTTGGGGCCTTTAAATATTTTGGTTTAGATATTATGCAAAGAAGGTGTGGAATAACTTCAAATATTTAGTGTATTGTTGCCAGCCCAGTTAATTTTATTAGGTCAATACAGAAAGAGGCTGTTATATTAAAGAAGAGACAGAGAGCCATTGTGAAACTTGATTGGCCAGTTAAGCTGGCTGTGCACTCAAACTAGACCACATGCTAGGTTTAATGTGCTGGAGTTAAGCACTAAGATGAAACACCCTAAAGTTGAGAATGTTTTGAGGGAAAATAAAACATTTAAAAATTTAAATCTGGATAAATGTGCACATATGTTCCCATCCTTAAGTGCCTCAAAGACCATGAAACTGGTCATTTTTAGTGCAGATTCACTTGCTAATCATCCTGGTGCGTATTCTAGTGCAGCTGATTTCATAATATTTCTGATGGGTGAGAATGGCAAATGTCCTTCAGCTTGGGAAGCGAAGAAATAAAAAGGGTTGTTAAAAGTACATAACACACATGGGGCAGAATTTTTCATCCCGCGGGCGGGCATGCACCTGACCTGAACTGGAGTAAAATAGTGCGCAATGACATTGGGTGAGCGTCCCGACGTCATTGCGCACTCGTGCGATATTTCACTTGGTGGGCACCATTAATTGACAGGCCACTTAAGGCCCTTAACAGTCCAATTGTTGGTGATTTTTCTTTGCCCATGTGATGTTCTGCTCATTGCACAGGCAAAACGGGCAGGTGGCCTGCCGACATTTTTCCAAACCTCATCCAAAGGCGGGATAGAAAGGGTCAGCAGCATTGCCTGTGTGAATAGTGAGGAGGTTTGGAGATAGTTTGCAGCTGGTTCCTTACTTGTCAGCTTCATCTCTGTTTGGGGCTTCATTCTTAGCATTTCCAGGCCTAATTTTAGGACTCATTGGTGTCTGCCAGGCCCCCGGAGGATTCAGACCATGTGGACCCTTCCAGGTATCAGATAGCCTTCCCTTATCCTGGTAATGGGGATTGTGGTCTCCACTGGAGGCATCTTCCTCCGAGGAGGAAGAGAGAGGCAGAAGGGAGAGGAGGCCATGTGTCCCTATGCAGCTTCGAGGGGAGGGACCTGTTGGAGGAAAGGCGCAGACACAATGGTCGCAGGGCCAGCAGGAAGTCCAAGGAGGAAGGGGTCGCAAAAGACGCCACTTTCCTGCTGCCAGGGTTTATAGGCGGCGCTGCAGCTACCTCAATATGTCCGAGGTGCAATGCCAAAGGAGGCTCCGCCTCTCCAGGGAGACAGTGACCTCCATTTGTCAGATGATTGGGCCTGGGATCAGCTCTGACTGTGTGGGTGGACACCCCATGCCAGTGGCTCTGAAGGTCACTATGACCCTCAACTTCTATGTCTCCGGCTCTTTCCAGGGCTCAGTCGGGGATCTGTGTGGAGTCTCCCAATCAGCTGTCCACAGTTGCGTCAAACTGATGACAGAAGCTCTGTTCAGGTGGTACTGACCTTTATTCTTTACTGTATGGATAAGGCCAGTCAGGCTGGGCGAGCCAGAGGCTTTGCAGCAATTGCTGGGTTCCCCTGTGTCCAGGGTGCCATCGACTGCACACATGTGGTTATCAAGGCGCCAGCGGGTCAGCCGGGTGCCTTCGTCAACAGGAAGGGATTCCATTCCATGAACGTGCAGAGTGTGTAACCACAGGATGCAGATTCTGCGAGTCTGTGCAAGTTACCCAGGCAGCTCCCATGATGCTTACATCCTGACACACTCCCAGGTGCCGAGGCTCTTCAGTTCTCCGTCCCGACTTGATGGATGGTGCTGGTTATCAAGGGCTATCCATGGAAGAGGTGGCTCATGACACCTCTCCGTCACCCAAGAACAGAGACAGAGAAGTGTTACAATGCAAGTCATGGCTCCACAAGGGCAGTGGTAGAGAGAACAATAGATCTTCTCAAGATATGCTTCCAATGCCTGGACCATTCAGGGGGATGCACTACAATACCCCCCAGAGTGAATGTCACTGATAATGGTTGCATGCTGTGCCCTCCACAATCCGGCACTGGCAAGGGGGGGACCCACTGGAGGAAGAGGATCTTGATACAAGCCACAGAGAATGAGTCCAGTAGTGAGTCAGAAGAGGAGCACAGTGAGAGAATGGAGGCAGATCTCAGTAACCTTCAGGGAGGCTGCGACACCAGGGATGCCTTGATCCAACGCTCTTTCAGCTACCAAAGATCAGCTTCAACCTCATGCCAGGGCTGCCGCCTCCATCCCGGATGTCTGAAAGGACCTTTTCATTTGAACACAAAGAACACTCAGTGCCTGTGCAATAAAGTTCAGAGCCCTTTACATCCAGCATTACATACTGGCGTACCCTGCACCAAGAAAATAAAAAGGTGAAGCATACTCAGGCCATGACGACACAAACAAAATTTATCTCATTTTGACAATTCCAAACTATTTACATAACCTTCTCTGGTCTTCATTCCCAGACCAGTTTGGATAAAGCAAACATAAATGAACATAAAATCACCCGTGACCTGTCCCTCTTGTGCTCACAGTGCCTTTAACTTACACTTGCGAGTGCTATGTCTTGGTGCCCCCCCCACCAGCCTCCCCCCCACCCCCTCTCGCTGGCACTGGCATTGGAGACAGCTGCTGACCCCGCTGTATTGTTGGCCTTAATGACCTTGCGGTCATCCTCTGGAGTGGAGCCTGTGCTGGCCCCGCCTGGGAGGGAGCGGCCAGTGCCACATCTGGCACCTCCCCAGTTGCCGCAGCCTCACCAGGCGTCACGGTCACTGCAGAGGGGCGGAGGAGCTGCTGGCATCATCCGGAGCGCCCTGAGAGGAGCCCACAGAGATAACAGGCAGCTCGTGCACCAACGTGAGGTTGCTGTGGATCTCCCTGCTCACCATTGATGGACGGGCACCTAGCTGGGATACTGGGTGCCTCATCCATCTCCCACACAGACACTGACCACCTGAGGTCATTGCTTATGTGAGGGCTTGTAGGTCTGAGCGCAACTTAAGGAACCCTTCATTCTGTCCCTGGATCTGTCTCTCCATGAGAGTTGCCACTCCCTCAATGGAGGAGGCTGTGTGCTCGGCCATGATGGTGAACGCAGTGCTTATGCTCCGCATCGACTCCTCCATAATGGAGACCATGGCATTCAGACCCTCATGGATCTCCGCCAGATCCCCCCGCACATCTCGCTGGACATCCAGCATCTACCACCTAATGGATGACTCCAGAGGCTCATTATCTGCCTTGGACTGAGCATCATCCTGGTCCCCAGCAGTCCTCCAACTGGTGGTGCCCCGGGCACTCTCTGCCTCCGCCTGCACCTCAAGTGAGTGTGAAGTGCCCTCACCAATATGCACAGAGATACTAGCCACCAATCTAATGTCCACTGAGGTGCTGGTATCTGCGCTGGTGCCTGCTTCAAAGAACAGGTGTGACACAGGTGAAAATGATGCCTAGCGGTCCTCCATTGTCAGGGATGGCCCTTTGGGGTCTGCATATTGACACCTGCTGGCGAACCTAAAAGGGAGAAGAAGGACTTGTCATTAGTTAAAGCCTTCACATTGTCACTGCGCATGCCAGGCACCCTGATGAGACAATGGAGATCTGCATCATGGTGCCATCGTCTTTCAATGATCAATGGGTCTCCAGGTTCAAGGCTCACATCAATGAGGAGACTACACGAGAATGGTTGCACAAACTGAAAGTCCCACCTCTTTGCACTGCAATCTCACCTTCACCTGGCACCCCCCGGCTCTCCACGCCCAGTTGCACAGGGAGTGTGCCGGCTCTCCTGCTCCAGGGCATCTTGCTCAAACCATGGGAGCACCAGAAGGTTGGGTGGGCCTCCGCCTATACGTGCTCTCTCCCCTTGGTTATGGCTCGTCTTCTCCTGAAAGAACAGAGGAGCATTGATTAGTCCACTCTATACCTTAGCATCATTGCAGTCTGGTCAACACCAGCTGAGGAACACCTCGCAGGGCTCAGCCGAGTCGTGGCCCTCGAGCCGCAAGGCACTCAGTCCAAGCAGCCAAAGGCTCACCCCCTTGGCCAGCACCGGTGTCACTGACAGTTGGCACTCAGACTCTAGCACTCCTGAGGTCCAAGGGGAGATGACCACACCTTAACACTTCTGCACACTGACTCATGCCAACACGGTATTCATCCTTCCTGAGCGCAGCAGGTCATTGAAGCGCTTCCGGCGCTGCACCCATGTGCGCCGCACCACGTCACGGCTGCTCACCAACGCTGCCACCTCCTGCCATGCCCTCTCTGTGGGATGTGATGGCCTCCTCCTCCTACCTCTGAGGATAAAGGGTCCCTCCTGGCAACCACCTCCTCCAGGGGGACAGCAAGGCACTCATCAGAAAAGTGGGGGGCCGAGTGCCCACCTGACCTGCCCTCCTGCCTGGCATTTGCTGCCGCACTCGATTCCATCTTAACAACGACAGCCAGACTTCCTTCCCTGGCAGCCTTTTTGGCTGCCTGGGCCTTTTTTAAACCGGCCGCTGAGTTGCCATTGGACCTGGTGGCCGACAGGCCCCCGCCCCCGCTCGGTCCTTCCTGGCCAGTGACGAGACATATTTCACCTTTCACGGGCAGCAGTCGGTTTTGCAGTTGCTCCCACGCCTGCCCGCCGTACCCGCCCAATGAGGGCAAAATCCTACCCATGATTTCTAACCCCTTCCCCAACTGTATCAAAGTGCTGCTTTAGGGGCATGTCAGAAGCCATTCCCAGGTGCTTAATATCTGCAATAGATACAGTACTGGGCCTTACCAGTTTCCTGGTAATTCAAGAGGGGCTTGTATCCCTTCAAATTAATGGAAATGTTTTTCTTCGGAGTAGATGACAAAAAAAAATTCTGTAATTTTCAGCCCTGTAAGAGCCTTACACATCGTCATGAATGTCTGGTGCTGTTCTAACTTTTGTAGCAGGCAGTCATAGGCCACCAGTCTTGATAATGGAAATTACCTTATCACTCGTGCTTAGGAATGTGGCTCAAATGGTTGTTTTGAGGCAGGCAGGACACTACACTGGAGGAGTAGCAACTCCAGAATTTGGAGCCCTAGCATACAACAGATGTGCAGGCTTTCAGTGCCAGAGGCGCCTTTGTATGGAATTTTGAAGACAATGGGCACTCAGCAGGCCTCCGGCATCAACAAGAGTTTTTACAAGTATTGGGCATTTCCAGCATTTACTGTTTTTCTCCCTATTCGGTAACATTGCCAACCTTATTAAGATTAAACTACTTAATAGCACCTCATCAAGATACCATAAAAGTTCAGGGAACACCCACATACTGCCTTCTGCCTTTCTCAACTGTTTTCCCTGCCAATTTTATGTGATTAATTCTGCCACAATTCAGAATATTCCTTTTAATTGTAGTTTAATCCCACAGCATTATTTATCTTCATTGACTTGGCTTTTTCTTTTCTGTCAAGCGATCTATCCACCTACTATAATTTATTCTTATCAAACGTCCTGCTTTTTCCTTTCTTGAACTTGCTTTCATTTATTATCATTGAACATTCTTATGATATGCAATGGTCCTACTTCATTGTTTGGAATATATTACCACTATATAATCAGCAAAGAACAGCCCTGTTATTCTCAGATCACCCACGTTTGTCCCTGACTTGATTTTATCAGTTGTTTTCCTAGGTTCTTTATGTATAGGGCATAGGGCAAGCATAATTGTTGACACCGGATTGTTCTGCTTTAAATCAGTGTCCCTGGCCGGCAACTTTTCCCTGTGAGATGGCATTTGGTGTCGTTGTAAGGAGAATGGTGGATTGTCATCAGTTCCACTTCATCTCCTGGCTTCCATTTTCTTCCGCCCCCACCCCTCCACCCTAATCTCTCATGTAACTTTTTTACACAGGATAATGTCAAATAATAAAGTCTTTATTTCTAAGATAGTAAACTTACTTGAAGGAAAGACAGAATGTGGTAATTCATGCTCTTTCCTCTGCACAGCAAAATTGAATTGTCCCAGTACTCCTACTATCTCTTTGCAAATTATGCTCCCACTGATATTGGAAACAGTTAGCAAATGGACATCACTAGATATTTGTATAAATCTTTTCTCAGTTTTCCAACATATTGAGAGGCTGCGGTACTGTGTATACTCAGTACGTTGGATACTGTATTGAACTATTGTCTATGTTTGTGTCAATGTTAGGAACAATGGGGCCAACCTTAAATTGCTCCACCAGGGAGGACTGGGGCGATAGTGACCTGAAAATCACTGTTATGTGCTTCCCATTCCCATTCGCTGCCTTTTACCTGGGGGCTTCCACTTGTTACCTGGTTTACCATCAGACCACTTACCAGTGAGCTTCCTGTGAGCTCCCAAACTGTGCTTCCAGATTTCTGGGATTATGCAGAAAAAGAGCAGAATTTCCATCTCAATATGGCGGGGGGGGGGTGGGGTTGGGTGGGGGGGGGGGGGTGGGGAGGGATGGAGGAGTGGTGAAGAAACATGTGGGTGTGTAATCTCATGCCACCAGCCATTGTCCTGGTTTTCCATGCTGCTCTGACACTTATCATTTTGTTCGGTTTGTGGGGGTGCGGGGGAAGTGGGATTTGGATTCAGATCAATGTCCAATTAGTCTTGTTAATGAGCTTGTTGTCAGCTTGTTAATGGCTAGTCTGCAATTTGTGGGGGAAGGCACAGGATCCATGTTGGACCAATTCAAAGGAGGTGGCATCCTGGTGAAGAAACAGTCACGGAGGTGCCATTCAATGAGATGGACTCATAGAAGGGTGTACAGCTGAGAACGACCCTCATGCATTGGCACATAGCTGTTATCAGGTGAGTCGAGTTAGCAAAGCAAGTAGTCTGTTCACTCAGCCAGTTGGGAAGGTTTCAACCCTCCAGGGGTTACAGTAATCATTGTGAATGCAGCTGACTACAAGCAAGGCAACAGCTGGACACGGATTAAGGTACTCAGAGATAGGGGTGAGTAACGATGAGGATCAACATCTTCAGGGGCAGATGCAGAGCCCTGGGCAGGAGGAGGGCAGAGGAAAAGAATGAGGAGCAGCAAGAAACGAAGGTCATACCCTCAACATTGAGTGTATCACTGAAGAAAAGGCTACTTGGACATGTTAGAGAATCAGTGCCACAGGAGACTGCGCTTGTCTAGGTAGATGGTTTCTGAGATTCATGCCCTCATTGAGGAAGATCTCAGACCTTGCATTGCTGCACACCGTGCCATGCCAGTAGCCATTAAAGTCACCCTGGCCTTGAACTTGTTTGCCTCTGGCTCATTCCAAGGATTAGCAGTTGACTTTTGGTGGCGTCTTGCAAGCAGCAGTACACCATTGCATAAGGCAGGACACATGCTCTGTTTGCAAAAGCTGAGAAGTACATCCACTTTCAAATAGATGGGGCCTCAAAGGCACAAAGAGCAGTGGGATTTGTCTCCATCACTCTGGATCTGCACCCATGTGGCCATCAAAGTACTGGGTGAGCAGTCAATGAGATTCATCAACAGGAGTGTCTTCTACTTCCTAAACATTCAGCTGGTCTGTGACCATAACAAGTGTTTGATGCATGTGCATGCTCACTATCAAGGCAGCCTGCTACGGTGCCTTCATCTTGCGTCTGTTCAGCGTGCCACAATTCTTCATGTCACAGCTAAAACTCCATGGATGAATTCTAGGGATGAGGGAAATCCTGGAGAAATGGCTATTCAAACCTTTACATAACCCCAAGCGGAGAAACAGAGGTGCTACAATTGAAGCCACCTGCTCAAAAGGACAACCACTGGGCAGGCCATTGGGCTTCTGAAGTTGTGGTTCTGGTATCTGAACCAGTTGGGTGGTGCCCTACAGCACACTTCTGCTGGGATCTTGCACATTGTGATGGTCTGCAGCGCTCTCCATAATATGACCCTTTGGAGAGTAGTGGACTTCGAAGAGGGCGAAACACTAGATTGCTACAGTTCATCGATGGAGGAGGAGGCAGAGGAGAACAGTACCCATGCTGCACATGGAAGTGGCCAAGACCATCTCAAGAATCAAAGCATCATCAGGATGCCATGGATACTAGAGGGCATCGGATCCAGGCACATTTCACCTGAACACAACTCATCCAGCAGGACTGCGGCTCTGGCACTCACTTTGCTCTGCCTGTGGGAAACATCCAAAGTTGCTTGGTAGTACAGGACTTGAGTATTGCTGTAAAAAGCAACATGCTGTCAAAGCTTTGCATCTTGCACTCATCAGGACTGACGCAAGAATGCCAAATTTCAAAGAGAGCAACGATTTATACTGCATGAGAAAAGGGTGCTGATTGGCTGGCAAATTGACTTTGTTCGAGGTGCTGCTATGGAGAATGCATCTGGGAACAATTGCCCCACACACTTCTGTTTCATTCGAAAAAAAGGTGCAATGCCTGGACATGTTCCTTTTATCTGCAGAGGATGCATATGAATATATGTTAACTTCATCCTGCTTAAACACTTGCTCGATTGTGGGGCTGTGTCTCACTATAGAATTATCAATACACTTGGAAATGAACACTGGCACAAACTTGGGCCTAATACATTCCCATCAATAGAAACTTACCTGTTCTTAAATTACCTGTGAGTCAAGCTATATTTTTGAACTCTTGAATTTGGTCTTTGTTGTACTTGTCTCATATACAAATAGTCCCTTGGTGGTACAGAACTTGAGTATTGCTGAAAAAAGGGACATGCTGTCGAAACTCATTGCGGGGCACCTCCAGGAGGTTGCTGCACTGGTTTCAATGCAGGGGCAGCCCCCAACACATGGCACTGCTGTATAGATCGTCCCTCAGTCAGAGGAACCAGGGAGGCCAATGATGATGATGGCGCTCTCACCCTCATCAGTGACTGCCTTAGCCCTTTGACACTGGAGGTGATCACTAGCTGGGGTGAAACTAGCATCCACTCTTTGCATTATTGTGCCATCAGCGTCACTGACCAGTCAATTCTATAGAGCATTACATGCATTCTGTGCATAACAGTCTTCTTTATGTGGCACCATCCTTCCAATGTCCTCCATAGCAGTCAGGATGCTAGGTTGGGAACTCTTCCTCCTATGTGATCTTAGCATTATGTGTCCTCTTCACCTGCAAGGAGAAATGAGAGAGAGATACACAATGCTGGCTTCTCTCACCAATCCACTGTTTGTTTAAACAAGATGCAGCATTTATCAGTGCTGCCAGGCCTTTAACAGTGCTAGGGATTTGAGCTTTAGTGAAGCCATTAGTTACCCGAAGCACCCTCAGTCTGCTCAGCTGGTGTATCTGCTGGTGACTGCAGACGGCCTGTTATTTGGATGTCACACTACATTCACCTTGCCAAATAAGGAAGATCATTGAACCACTGCATGGAGGCCCTCCTGACAACACTATGGCTGCTCACATGGTCTAGTATCAGCAGCCAGGCATTTTTGATTTGGCTGGGTGTCCTTATCCTGCCACTGTCTTGAAACAAGACCCCTTAGCTTCAGTGCACAGCCTCCAGCATGACCTCAAGGGGTGTATCATGTGAGTATGCCTGGTCTCTGTCTTCCATTTTCTGGACTTCTGCCTGCCATTGAGGTGCAAGATGGGTGCCACAATAATGGCTGCCATAATCCCTTTAAATGGGGCCTGCACTTTCGGAGTCCCACCCTCTTCTGCTCTCCACCGCCACCCCACCATCCCCACAAGCTCTCCCCTGGAGTGGTCAGGGTCCCAACCCCAAATGGAAAATTCCATCTAAAGTCTCCCCCAAAATGACACAGGCTGTTCGCAGCGACCTCGGGTGGGCATCACAACGGCGCTAAATGGGAAAGTTCTTAATCAGCGTCGTTACTGAGTTTGAACGATTTTTACCTCGTTTAATGTTTTAAATTTTGTTTCAAACAATTATTAGATTATGAGCTGATGTAATTTGAAACAAAATGCTTTATGATATCCAACTTGTCTGAAGTATTTTTATGAATGCCTATTGAGAAATTTAACCAAAGATATAAAGAAAGGCCAAGAATGATGCCAAATAAATTAGAACCTGTAAAATTAGTTTAAATATTAGCATAAGATGCTCATTCTTTTAAGATTGTCGACCTCACTGTAAAAAATTGAATTGTACACCACGACTTGTGCTGCATTCCTTTCCTCATAACAATGGGGCAAATTTTCATCTTCATGATAAAGACGATAATCTAGCTGGTTGGATCCTCTGCCCATTGTCGATCCCGTCAATTGAAATAAGTGAAGTGAAAATTGGACAGGTTCTATAATAAGCAGATTGGCCCTGTCAGATTACTGTCAGATGTGGTGAGCATACAAAATGTACCCACAGGACAGTTTCCTTTACTTGTCCCATTACCATCCTGTTTTGTCTTGTGACTTCATCCTTTTTGTCGTTTAATCTCTCCTGCCTTCCACCCTATCACAGAGATCTCCTTTTCTTCTTTCCTACCCCATCCTCCATCATTTCCCCTATTTCTGGATTTGCAGAAAAGCTGTTCACCTCTAATAGTTTTTAATTGTGGTGAAAGGGTATTAACTGAAACATTCGCTTCTACATTAACTCCACCAAGACAAACAAGACAGATTAAGGACTTAGATATGAGAAGTGCACCCCCAACTTGCAGCACTTGCACCCAGCAGATCTTTCCCTCCGGTGGATACTGGGGCATCCGACTGTACTGCCGTGACGAGGTGAGACACTTCATTAACATGCTAAAATTGGGCTCTCAGTGCAGCTGGGAATCTGATTTAAAATTTACTGCTGCTGCACTAGTTTCCTAGGGGTCAGGAAGCCCAACTTTGACAGGGAGATGAGAGCTGCCGGTTCCACAAGCTAGCTCCCTTTTCTAACACTCCTTGTGGACCAAGAGGAGAACGAATGCTCGCCCATCCTCTCAAGTATGTGCTATCACTCTGTTTGTTTCTAGGAAGTACAACTATTAACAATTCATATTTTGCACTTAATTTATTTAAAATATAAGCCCCAATTTTAAGTTACAATTGGAAGAGGCAGAGCAAGGTGAGCAGTACATTATTAGCATGAGGCAATTTAACTCCAGGGCATTACCTGCAGAATCCAACAACTCATGCATGTGAGCTGCACAATTCCTGGCATATCTCCCCACTGGACTTAAAGCCAGGATACATACAGCTCTTATGGTGAGGTTGCTTCTCCAATTACTTTTTTCAATGAACAACTGTGAAAGACTTGTTGTCTGAAGAGATGAGTCAAAGGGCTGGCCCCCAATTCCATGCTGTCGCGCTGGAGATCCTGGTGGAGAGTGTGAGAGCCAGGATGTAGGTGAGAAGCAGGCGATCCCCAACCTGGAAAGAGGTGGCTGACAGGGCCAGTGCCAGCAGCACCCTTAGGACGTTGGTTCAATGTTGAAAAATATTTAATTACGTCAAAAAACCTCCAATGCTGAATACAGCTCTTCACTTCTCACCAGCACCTCAAAACTCCTCTCAACTCTCATCCACCACTCTTAAATATTGCCATGTCTCCATCACATTCTTCAGCACACAATCACAAGGTCAGGCTAAAACACCTCTCTTTCTCATTCCAAACACCTTCACCTCTTCCTTGCACAACATACTGAAACCATCCTGTTCTCACATATTACCATTTACCCAAACATTAAACATTTCCATCACTCCTTCCTCACTTCATGAGCAGAATTGTCCCAGATTTGCACTAAGTGCGGTTTACCCGTCGGCCGAGATGGTGGGTTTTCAGACAGTATCGTCCCAAACCTGTCGCATTACTTATGCATTCCCGAGAAACGCACTGTTTCTATGGTGGGCGGGCTGTCATTCGCCCACCACGCCATCACCTCGCTGTTTCATCATGCCAGGCACCATATTTAAAATGTAGCCACACTCACACATCTCAGTGCTTCCAGCTGCAGGGAGCATGCACACGAAAGGCAAATAGGCTGCAGCCCCCAGGTTTAATGACGCATCACTGGAATGCTATTTGGATGCCCAGGAGGCCCGCCTTGATCTCCTCTACTCCCGCTCTGGCTGCGTCCTCGGCATTACCATCACCAATCCAGCATGGCAGGTGTTGGCAGTGGTGATCAGTGCCAATACTGCACAGAAGAGGTTGGCCATCCAATGCAGATAGAGGATGAATGATCTCATCTGTGCAGCCAAAGTATGGCAAACTTCTCATCACTCTAAACTCACACACTCAAGCCCATCACACATTCACTGGCATCTCACTCACTGCCAGCTCAAGGGACATCACCACTCATTCTCACACACATACTCTCACATGTCCGTCTAGCCTCATCTCCTCTGGAGATTGCCTCCTCAGCCCTCACCATCTTGAGGCCACTTTCACAGATCAACAGGTGCCCCACACACACCCTGGGATACCCTCCTTCCCCAGTACAACTCTCGTCCTGCAGCCTCTTCCCTTCCCCAAGCAAGACCTTGCCCTGCAGCTGTTGAAAAGCCACCCACATATGGCTGGTCTGGTAGGTAGGGACCGGCCCGTGCTGGTGTGAATGTGGTGCTGTCTATGAAGCCTGGCGCTGATGACTGCGAGTGCTGACCGAAGCAAGGTAGGCAAACAAACCTTGAAGTCCCGAATGAAGTGCAGCCTGCCAGGTGCACATCGCTTATGTGCTGTTGGGAAACACGTCAGCATGTTTTCCTGCCAACGTGGGCGAGACGATTCAGCGGGGGAGGGGGGCGGGTGAGGCGGCGGTGGGGAATGAGTCTGGCGGGCTGGCCTTATAATGATATGCTGATGTATTGCAATGAGGTTCCCAACGTCCAATGGCAGGAAATGTGGCCTGCCATCGGCGGGCCGAGTGGACGATGGCAAACTGGTTTCACACCATTGTGAAACCGATGGTGTCATATTGTCCGCTCATGCCACCGAACACGCCTGACACCAGCGGGCACGGAAGATCACGGTCCACATCACACACACTTCTCTTTACATTCATCGCCACCGCATCGTCATTCCATTCTGCTGTTTACTGGTTACCACATACAATAAGTGCATAAACCATACAAACCTTCACTTATCTTTTCAATGCACACTTAATGGCCCTCACCCTGTTTTACTGGAGGACAAGACTGCCCATAATGCCAGGAGGGAGAGGTGCAGAAATCCCGGATGTCACTGTCACAGGCAGGGGAATGAGATCCGGAGTCAATCAGAGACTGGTGACTTACCCAATCAGCGTGTTTGCATGTTATTTTATTCAACTACATACAGGTGTAACAAACTTAACAACTTGAACCTGTATTCTCAAGACTGTTACCTGAACTTCAGCAGATGCACCAGAAGGTGTTCTACTCCTCCCAGGTATCAGCTCAGACGCTGGCACTCTGTGTGAGTTAGATACTGAGCTAGAGGGTTTGTGGGGAAACACCCAGTATGAGCAAGGTCAGCAAATACTGGTGGCAGGGACAACGCAGGAGAGATCCCTGACCTGCCCAGCTCTGCTGAGGATCACACAATTGAAAACTTATGGGTTTTCACCACTATGACTGAGAGTGGGCAGGAGCCTGTTTTCAGTCTTTGTGGGAATCATGTTGCATGGGCTTAGCCCTCTGCAGTCTGCCTCTGCACAGTGTTGTTACAACCCATGATGCAGCAGCCAGGCCCTCACAAAAGGTGTCCATGCTTGAACACTTTGCAGCTTTGATAGAAGCTTATGCCAGGAAGGCTCTGTGCTCTGCAATAGAGAGATTGGTCACCTTTGGCAATCTGCCCTAGTAGAAATGATGAGACACAACTTCAAAGGAGTAACAGTTGTGTGATGGGAACAATATTTACTGGCTTTTCTCAGGATGTTCGCATATCTCCACAGTTGCTGCCTCACCATGGTTCCAGCAAGTCAGATGGGCCAGGCTGCCTGGCACCAAGGTGCAGTAACATGGTGCTGTCTCTCAGGCTTGAGCACCCAGAAGTCACAGGACATGAGCTTACCACAAGCTCTACTCAGGTCATTAGCGGCACAACTCGTAGGAGTTCTACAGTTAGAAAGTTGTTTTTAAAAAGTGCATCAGGTTGTGATTACCTGGGTGAGTAACAAATGAAAGAAATTTATTGTTTGCCATTAAATTGATCATTTTTGTTACGCTTGACAGTGATCCGTAAGTGTTAGTCTCATAGCAACTTCTGAGTCTGCACTGTCAGACTCTCATTGATATGGAAGTTGGCTAAATGGTTTGAATGTTTTTCAATGAAACAATAGTAAAAGGGTAGCCAAAGGAAAGGTAGGGCTGAAGAGGGACCAAAAAGGGTATCTTCTTGTGGAGGCAGAGAGCATGCTGAGGTACTAAATGAGTACTTTACATTTGTTTTCACTAAAGAAGAGGATGCTGCCTAAGTAAGAGTGAATAAGGGTGCAGCAGAGAAATTGGAAACGATAAAAATAGAGGAGGTACTAAAAAGGATTAGTGAATGAGAACCAGCATGAATTTGCTGAAGACAATTCAGTGTAACTCCTGCCGCTGAGTTGTCACAAGTGGTTGCACATGCACACTCAGCTCACACTGCTGTTGTTATTTCATGCATAATTGCTCCTGATGCCTTTCTGGTTGGTGGCAGGAGTTGCATCCATTAAAGACTATTAAACTATTAAATTACTATTAAACACACTGCATTGGGACCTGCAATGTAAGCACCTGGAGATTTCAATGTTATAATTCAATACTTACATGTGTGTACGTTGCCAGTAATACCCACCAATTGGCGGCAGTATAATGGTATTTCCACGTAGCATTTCAGTGTAGCTCTGTAGCACATAGAAATCATAATTTAACAACAACAATTTACCCTAGATCCCAATCTGTGATGGAATCGCAATCTCAATGAAATTTTATGTGAATGCTGCTTTCTTAAGCTTGACCCAGTGTGTTGAATCTCTGTGCAGGGAGTTTCAACACAGACAATGTAGCTCAACTGATAGATAAAGGAGATCTTAATCGCAAGGTCATCATTTTGAGTACCACATTGAGTAATTAATTTTTCCTTAAATATTTACCAAGAAGTGACCTTAAACTAAATATTACAATTATTTCTCCACCTTGGAAATTGAGAATCTCATTTATTGAAATTTCCTGATTATATATGTGAGGAGAATAGTGTAGGACTTCAAGGGAATGTAGACAAGTTTGAGGAATTGGTGGACAAGTGGCAGATGAAATTCATTAAGGGGAGAAATGTGAAGTGATTCATTTTGGTAGGAAGGATGTGAGGGCATTGTTGAGAGCACAGAAAAGATTCATGAAAATAGTTTCAGGGAAGAGGAACTTCGGTAATGAAGGTAGGTTGGAAGAGTTGGGACTGTTTTCCTTAGAGAAAAGAAGGCTGAAAGGAGATTTGATAGAGGTATTCAAAATCATGGAGGGTCTAGACAGAGTAGATTGGGTGAAACTGTTCCCACTGTGGAAGGATTGAGAACATGAAGGCACAGATTTAGAAGTAATTGGCAAAAGAAGCAAAACCAACATGAGGAAAAGCTTTTTCACACAGTGAGTGGTTGGGATCTGGAATGCATTGCTTGAGACTGTGGTGGAGGCAGGTTCAATTGAGGCATTCAAAAGGGAATTAGAGTGCTATCTGAAAAGGAAGAATGTGCAGGTTATGGAGAGGTGGGGAATTGGCACGAAGGGAATTACTCGCTCGGAGAGCTGGTGCAGATATGATGGACTGAATGGCCTCCATCTGCACTGTAACAATTCTGTGAATCTGTGATATCTTCATCATTTACTGAATCACCAGAAATATGTTTTACAGAGGGATCATTTGCTAAATGATAGGTGGACTAAATACAAGAACTTGCAATTTGTTCAGGACTGCACAGACTTAAAAATGGATAACTTGAACTTTATTGTTAGTCTGTGTCAAGCCAACTTGTTTTTTTTAATGCTGCCAGCTCACTCTGACACTGGCACTACTGAGCCTGTGTAAGAAGTACTCCCCCTAGAGTTGCAGCACAAATAATCACAGCCAAGACAAATCAACATTTACTAACTTGATTGAGTTCTTTGTTGAAGCAAGGAAAAGGGTTGATAATGGCATTGTGACTAATGTTGTGTACATAGGGGCAAATGTATTTTCCCATAGCTTAGGCACCTCGAAGACTTATGTTGACTCTCTGGGGGACAGAAAATGAAGAGCATCACATGGGCTGTGCAGGTAGCGGCCTGCGGCACTGGTGGCCTCTGGAGAATCAATGTAGTCTGCATAGTGCCAATTGAAGCTACATGAACAAGTTTTCTCCCTATAGACTTTCAGATAGCATACAATACAGTACCACATACAATACAGTACCACATAATATACTCGGTAGCAAAGTTACAGTCTATGGGATTAAAAGAGCAGTGGTTGCATGGATATAACATTGAAGAGACACAAAGCAGATAGTAGTGGTGAGTTTTTATCGGACTGGAGGGAAGTGTGTATTGTGTTTCCCGAAGGTCAGTATTAGGACCACTGCTTTTCTGATCCATATTAAGAACCTGGACCTGGGTATGCAGCGTATAATTTTAAAGTTTGCAGATTGCATGAAACTCAGAAATCTTGTAAAAAGCGAGGAGGGCAGTAATGGATTTCAAGAGGACATAGACAGGCTTATGAAATGGGCAGAGACATGATAGATGAACTTTAAGGAAGGCAAATGTAAAGTGATTCATTTTGATTGGAAGAATGAGGAGGGGCACTATAAACTAAATGGTACAATTTTAAATGGGGTAAAAGAGCAGGAAGTCCTGGGAGTGTATATATCATGTGTTTGAAGGTGGCAGGACAAGTACGAAAGGCTGTTATAAGAGCATATGAGTTCTTTGGTTTTATAAAGAGAGATACAGAGTACAAAAGCAATGAAGTTATGCTAAACTTTTATAAAACACTGCTTAGGCCCAGCCTGGAGTACTGTGACTTATTCTGGGCAACACAGTTTAAGAAGAATGTCATGGTCTTAGAGAGGGGTGCAGAGGAGATTTACTAGATTGGTATCATAGATGAAAGACTTCAATCATGTGGACAAACTAGAGAAACTGGGGTTTCTCTTATTAGAGCAGAGAAGATTTTATAGGGGTGTTCAAAATCAGAAAGAGTTTTGATAGAGTAATTCGTGAGAAACTTTTTTTTCTAGTGGCAGAGGGGTTGATAACCAGGGGACATAGATAAAAGGCAAAAGAACCATAGGTAAAATGAGGGAAAAAATACTTAACGAGTTGTTATGATGTATTTTCAGAAAGAGTGATGGATGCAGATTCACTGGTAACTTTCAAAAGGAACTGGATAAGTACTTGAAGGCAAAACATTTGCAGGTCTGTGAGGAAAGGGCAGGGGACTAATTGGATACCTCTTTCAAAGAGCCAGCACAGGCATGATGGGCTGAAAGACCTTCTTCTCTGCCGTATCACACTATGATTCTATGAGGAACTAAGTGGGAAGGAATGTAACAAGGACTGTTATGAGGAGGGTCTCTGTCTACAATTCCAGGTCAGAAATGTGAACAGCTCAGCAGAATCGCTGAGCAATGAGTTGTTTGCTGATATCTCTGGTCCTGATGTGTCCTCCTTCCTCACCTTCTCCCAAGGCTTCTCTTCGGGTGATGTTGGCTGCTGCTCTTCCTCCTGCAAATGCAGGTCTCTATGAAATACAATGTTGTATAATATTCAGCAGACTACAGTGATATGTGAAACTCTAGCTGGGCAATATTGCAGAAGCCATCTTTCACAACCTGTCCCCTCACCAATGGCTTGTATGGATGAGAGAGTAATACCTGGCACTGAACAAAGCCTCACTCACTATCATCCACTCTAGGTGCAGGTTTCTCTGTTGTCGCACAACTTATACATCCTTCTACTGGCAATGTCTGGGTAAACACAGCCATTGATGGTCCACAATGTTGAGTTGGTTCGAATGAATTGGAGTCTATGAGACTGAGAGCTGTCTGTCATGCGCCCGCATACAAGTCAACTTACCTATCTGTCATGGGCAGAATGTATTTGCTGTCTTATTGCCTGTAACAAGCATTGTTGTATGGAAAGAGGCGTGTCATTTCTTACCTTTGGATTGTGTATTCCAATTAAATAATTCAGCAGCAAGCTTTTGTGAGTTTAAAAATAAAGAAGGTTTTTTATTCTCACACACTTACAGCAAATTAACACAACATTACACACTTAGTCTCATGCATGCAGACACAAAAGATTTGATACAGATAAAGAGCATTATCAAATAAAATTTGATACTGAGCCAAATAAGAATATATTAGGATAGGGAAGAATGCTATGTCAAATAGTTAGGTTTTAAGGAGTGTCTTAAAGAAGGAAAGTGAGGTAGAGGGGTGGATGGGTTTAGGGAGGGAATTCCAGAGCTTATGTAGAAACCCAAACAGATTTTGGTGTCCATATGCACAAATCTTTAAAGGTGGTTGAGCAAGTTGATAAGGGGATTTAAAAAATATATGCTTTACTTGAATTTATAAGTAGAGGAATAGAATATAAAGGCAAAGACTTAGGTCTCAGCTGGAATATTGTAGACAATTCTGGGAATCACAATTCAGGAAGATGTGATGGCCTTAGAAATGTTAAAGAGCAGGTTTATCAGTATGTTACCAGGGTTGAGGAACTTCAGTTATGAGGAAAGATTGGAAAAACTGGGATGGTTCTTCCTGGAACCGAGGAGGTTAAGGGATGACCTGAGAGAAGTTTTCAAGACGATGAGAGGTTTTGATGAAATAAATAAAGAAAAATTATTCCCTCTGGTGAGTGGGTCAATAACTAGAGATCATGGATTCAAAAATCATTGGCAAAAAATCTAGATGAGGGATGATTAGATTTGTTTTCACTCAGAGAGTTGTCAGGATCTGGATTGCTCGAACTGAAAAGGTGCTAGAAGCTGATTGCATAAATTAATTTTAAAAGGGAGCTGTATAAGCTAACTGGGGTTGCTGCTGTTGCTGTTCCTTCACATCTCACTCCAACCAGAACAAAGAAGCAATGGCGCCCATAGTAAGCAGTGAAAACTGACTAATGAGTTAGAAGACAACAAAACTGTGGAAGTAGTGATCTGGGAGTTGGGAACTCTCCTGGAAAACACAGATCTGGTGGTTCAGTGAGGCGTAGTAGAGAGCTCCTTTTTATACCACTCTAGCAACTCTCAGACACCAAATCTGTTAGGTTTTACTAGCTGTTCTGAGTCTAGTCAGGACATCTGCAACTTGGACTAAAGTGCAGTGGGCCAGTATGACAACATCTGAGGGTGACTGTGATGTTTTAATTAGAACCCCCACTTTCCTGGGCTAAGTGCAGCCAGAAACTGGGTTAAAATGGTGGGAGCTGTGGGAAGAATACCTTTCCGTCCATCCCATACTGCCAAATCAGCCCTGCAATGTCTGGCTGGTGAATGTTTCTTTTTTCAGTCCATTGCTTTCCACTGGTTGTGTAAGTATTTAAAGAAGAGTTCAACAAAGCTGGCATGCTTTCAGTTAGTAAAATAAATTATGTAGGATTTATTTTCAGTAGATAAGAGTTCTGTCATACAAACCCAGTGAAGACAAAGAACAGAATAAAATTACTGGCAGAGGGCACAGCCAAATGCAGTTTTATGGACCATCTAACTTAAAGTTAACTTTAATTTTCATTAAGAGATTGGCACGCCAGGTAACATGATAATCTTTCAAAGTAACAGTTTTAATAATAGAATATTATAATGATCATCTTAGCAGCTGATGGCAGTTTGATAGGCCAAAGATGTAGATGGAGCTAAGGAGAGCTATATACCATCATAAAATGTTCCCATTATCAATGGAATATAAACAGAAAAAACACAACCCCTCAAATAAAATAAACATTTTGCACCGTTTACATTAATTTGAAATAACTACTTCAAGTTTAATATCACATAATGTATCTGTTATTTGCAAGTTTTACTAATCATGTAGTTTGTTCCTGACTATCACATTGGCCCTCAATTTCTTTGGACCTTTTACCATTAGACTGTTGTAACTTCCCCAGCTGTGTGTCAGAAACCCCACTTACACAGAGAAAAGACATTTCTATCACACTCATGACTGAGTTACATAGGCTCAGTGGCCAACACTTAGCAGGAAATTCAGGGCCATTACTTGTTCGCCTTTAAATTTGAACTGGAACTTGTGTGATTAAATATTATAATGCCTTAATTTTCAATTAATGTTTATAGCTGCTGGTAGTGTTTCAGCAGCATGATTTTCAGTTAATAATTTGCGCTTATGACTCATTAATAAATAAACAATAACTGTCAACCTCAAGAAGTAATTTTATTCTCATTTTTTTTGGCACGGAAACACATCATGGGGCGAATTATGTGATAGAGTAAAAGGAGTGATAGCAAATTGGCAGTTATTAAACATCTCTAAGAAATTTTATTTCCACTGAAGTCAATGGATGCTGAGGAGGTTCTTGACTGATCAGCAATCCTTCTCTCACCTCTAAATTTAACTGCTCTTCATCTAAACTTTTCTTGTCTTTAGTTTATCAATACTACTACAGTGGTTTCTCTGATCTTTTATTCTTTTTAATCTAAGTTCCAAATGTGTTGCTCATTCCCCCTGTGGTGAATCATTACACCACATTATCCCCAATCTCATTTTTCACAAAAGCTGAAAACTGGAAATCAGTCCCTCCCTCAGTCATCCATTTGTTTTAAAAACGGCAAGCTTTTAAAATCCAAGCCGAATGTTATCTCACCAGGATTTCTTCATTAGCAATTCATATGACTGTGGTGGAACCTGATGGTCCAAATGGGGAGAATTGAGCATAAACAGCTGGAGTGAAAGGGGTGGAAATTGGACCTCATTGTGCCCATGGTCTGGGCAGAACCAGGCAAAAAGGATTAATTTCATAGGCAATGATCCAGGCCCCAGTGACTCTTCATACTGGGTCAGGCAGTTTTCAGGCACCCCTGTAACCACCTATAAAATCTTACAAATGGGATTGAGGAATCTGACACTTTTTTAGTTCATTCATTGGATGTGGGCTTTGCTGGCTGGGTCAACATTTATTGCCCATCCCATCCTGTCCTTGAGAAGGTGGTGGTGAGCTGCCTTCTTGAACCACTGCAGTCTATGTGGTGTAGATACACCCACAATGCTGTTAGGAAGGGAGTTCCAGGATTCTGACCCAGCGACAGTGAAGGAACGGTGATATTTTCCCAAGTCAGGATGGTGAATTACTTGGAGAGGAATTTCCAGGTGGTGGTGTTCCCATCTATCTGCTGCCCTTGTCCTTCCAGGTGGTAGTGATCGTAGGTTTGGAAGGTGCTGTCTAAGGAACCTTGGTGAATTCCTGCAGTGCATCTTGTAGATGGTACACACTGCTGCTACTGTGCGTCGGTGGTGGAGGGAGTAAATGTTTGTGGATGGGGTGCCAGTCAAGCGGGCTGCTTTGCCCTGGATGGTGTCAAGTTTCTTGAGTGTTGTGGGAGCTGCACTCATCCAGGCAAGTGGGGAGTATTCCATCACACTCCTGACTTGTGCCTTGTAGATGGTGGACAGGCTTCGGGGAGTCAGGAGGTGAGTTACTCGTCGCACGATTCCTAGCCTCTGACCTGGTTTTGTAGCTGCAATATCTATATGGCTACTCCAGTTCAGTTTCTGGTAAATGGTAACCCCCAGGATATTGATAGTGGGGGATTCAGTGATGGTAATGCCATTGAACATCATGGGTCGAAGGTTGGATTCTCTCTTGTTGGAGATGGCCATTGCCTGACACTTGTGTGGCGCGAATGTTACTTGCTACTTGTCAGCCCAAGCCTGGATATTGTCCAGGTTTTGCTGCATTTGGACATGGACTGCTTCAGTATCTGAGGAATCGTGAATGGTGCTGAACATTGTGCAATCATCTGCGAACATCCCCACTTTTGACCTTACGATGGAAGGAAGGTCATTGATGAAGTAGCTGAAGATGGTTGCGCTGAGGACACTACCCTGAGGAACTCCTGCAGTGATGTCCTGGAACTGAGAAGACTGACCTATAACAACCAAAACCATCTTCCTTTGTGCTAGGTAGGATTCTAACCAGCGGATTCCCTGATTCCCATTGAATCCAGTTTTGCTAGGGCTCCTTGATGCCACACTCGGTCAAATGCTGCCTTGATGTCAAGGGCAGTCATTCTCACTTCACCTCGGGAGTTCAGCTCTTTTGTCCATGTTTGAATCAAGGCTATAATGAGGTCAGGAGCTGAGTGGCCCTGGTGGAACCCAAACTGGGCATCAGTGAGCAGGTTATGGCTAGGCAAGTGCCGCTTGATAGCACTGTTGATGACCTCTTCCATTACTTTACTGATGATCAAGAGTAGACTGATGGGGTGGCAATTGGCCGGGTTGGATTTGTCCTAATTGTTGTGTACAGGACATACCTTGACAATTTCCCACATGGCCGGGTAGATGCCAGTGTTGTAGCTGTACTGGAACAGCTTGGCTAGGGGAGCAGCAAGTTCTAGAACACAAGTACTATTGCCGGAATATTGTCAGGGCTCATAGCCTTTGCAGTACCTAGTGCCTTCACCCATATCTTGATATCATGTGGAGTGAATTGAATTGGCATCTATGATGCTGGGGACCTCCGGAGGGGGCCGAGGTGGATCATCCACTCGGCACTTCTGGCTGAAGATTGTTCCGAATGCTTCAGCCTTACCTTTTGCACTGCTGTGCTGGGCTCCTCCATCATTGAGAAATGGGGATATTTGTGGAGCATCCTCCTATGGTGAATTGTTTAATTGTCCACCACCATTCACGACTGGATGTGGCAGGACTGCAGAGCTTTGATCTGATACGTTGATTGTGGGATCACTTAGCTCTGTCTATCATTTGTTGCTTATGCTGTTTGGCACGCAAGTAGTCCTGTGTTATAGCTTCACCAGGTTGACACATCACTTTTAGGTATGCCTGGTGCTGCTCCTGGCATGCCTTCCTGCACTCCTCATTGAATCAGGGTTGATCCCCTGGCTTGATGGTAAAGGTAGAGTGGGTGATATGCCAGGCCATGAGGTTACAGATTGTGTTCGAGTACAATTCTGCTGCTGCTTATGGCCCACAGTGCCTCTTGAGTTGCTAAATCTATTCGAAATTTATCCCATTTAACATGGTGGTAGTGCCACACAGCACGATGGAGGGTATCCTTAATGTGAAGACGGGACTTCATCTTCACAATGACTATGCGGTGGTCACTCCTACCGATACTGTCATGGACAGATGCATATGCAGCAGGCAGGTTAGTGAGGATGAGGTCAAGTATGTTTTTCCCTCTTGTTGGCTCCCTCACCACCTGCCGCAGACCCAGTCTAACAGCTATGTCATTTAGCACTCGGCCAGCTCGGTCAGCAGTGGTGCTACTGAGCCACTGTTGGTGATGGACATTGAAGTCTGCCACCCAGAGTCCATTCTATGCCCTTGACACTCTCAGTGCTTCCTCCAAGTGATGTTTAATATGGAGGAGCACTGATTCATAAGCTGAGTGAGGGCAGTACATGGTAATCAGCAGGAGGTTTCCTTGCCCATGTTCGACCTGAGACTTCATGGTGCCCAGAGTCGATGTTGAGGACTCACAGGGCAACTCCCTCCCAACTGTATGCCACTGTGCTGCCACCTCTGCTGTGCCTGTCCTGCCGGTGGGTCAGGACATATCCAGGCATGGTGATGGTCGAATCTGGGACATTATCTGTAAGGTACGATTCCGTGAGGATGGCTACGTCAGGCTATTGATGACTAGTCTGTGAGACAGCTCTCCCAATTTTGGCACTAGCCCCCAGATGTTAGTAAGGAGGACTTTGCAGGGTTGACAGGGCTGCAATTGCCTTTGTCGTTTCTGGTGCCGTGGTCCGTCCGGTTTCATTCCTTTTATGTGACTTTGTAGCGGTTTGTTACAACTGAGTGGATTGCTAGGCCATTTCAGGGGGCATTTAAGAGTCAACCACATTGCTGTGGGTCTGGAGTCACATGTAGGTCAGACCAGGTAAGGAAGACAGATTTCCTTCCCTAAAGGATGTTAGGGAAGCAGATGGGTTTTTACAACAATCGACAATGGCTTCATGGTCATCATTAGACTTTTAATTCCAGATTTTTATTGAATTCAAATTCCACCATTTGCCGTGGTGGGATTTAAACCTGGATCCTCAGAGCATTACCCCGGGTCTCTGGATTACTAGTCCAACAACAATACCACTACACCATCGTCTCCCTGGCTCCTTCCTGAAATTGGGCTGTCTTGAGCATAGTAGGAACAGGGAGTACACTCTCACTTTTCTGACATGGATGCAGCCTAACATGATGCTGGTTCCTTCGATCAGGCACTGAGTACATTTGAACAAGGAACTCCATCTGGGAGACCGCAAATAACCCTGCACTGGTTTGCTTGATGATCTTCCTGCATCGTGAGCCCCCCACCCAATGCTGGGTTAACACCAGCAGAGGCAAGATGAGGCCTTATTTGCCCAAGTGCACTTAAGGGCCTTAATTAACATTGGGGCAGGAAGGTCATCAACAGGCTTTCCCACCGTGAACTTAATTGGGGTGGAGGCAAGAAGGCAGGAGGTCCCCACCAGCTACCTGATTAAATGCCCCACATCAACAAACCCGCCAAGGGTTATAAATTTAAATTTCGCCCATGGTTTCTGGGATGTATGAGGAGGATTAGTTGGGCAACACACACAATTAGTGAGAAGTTTAGAGAAAAGCAGGCACACAAGAAGAACTTTTGCAGATGATCACCATGAGCCAACTATAATTCTTTGGGCACATGGGTAGGAGAGAGAAACTAGAACATTTTGTCATAATTGGTAAAATTGAGGGTAGCAGAGCAAGAGGAAGAGGAAGCAGGAAATACATGGACAGTTTAAGAAGCAGCACAGGCATAAGATTTGAGAACATCATCAAGATCTTGGCGGCTATCAAAGACCGTGAAAGTTAGAGAGCTGCGGTCACCATGTTGTAACTGAAGAAGAAGAGACAGGTTTTGAATTTTTGAATTGTAAGACTTTTCTTTCAATGGTTTTGCTTCAAGCTGCTATTTTACTTGCAGCAACCAAAGTGGGCAAGATGAAAATTTTTCTGGGATCAAATGTCATTCTCAGAGTTGGAAGAAAATGAATAGTTTTAATGGAAAGAAGGAAGGCTATTTTCATGCTTTATATCAACCTACACCTACTGGCCCAAACATTTCTTCTTGGGAAATTCCGAGGAGAATTGTCTCCCAGAGGCTGATCCACAGGAAACTTGTGCCACAAAAAAGGTTCTACCCTTAGATACACAGGTCACTGTTGTATTAAGCCTCCTTATCCATCACTGCCAACATTTGCCATGTCAGTTGCCAACTGTCCATAGGTGCATCAAGCATGTAACAGAAACTGGCTGGAATTTTTCAGCCCCGTTGGAGTCAGGCTTCATAGCAGGTAGGAGCAGACAATAAAATTGGTTTTATGCCATTGTGGAACCAGTTTGCGATCGTCTGCTCCCGCCCTCAATGGTGGGCTGCCTTTCCCAGTGTCTAACGTTGGGAACCGAATTTCAATGCATTTGCACCTCATCACCTTGTTGGCCCGCTGGAATCAATCCCCCATGTCAAATTTACCTCCCATGTTGGCATGAATTCAGAACGACGTGTTTCACAACAGCGGTTAAAAGGCGTGCACCTGGCGAGCTGAACTTCGAAGGGAACTCGGAGGTGAGTGCGCACTAACATAGTGCAGCGCTCACAAAAGTCACCCGTTCGATATCAAGGAAGAGGCGCTGAGCATTCAGGCAATGGCACAGGCAAGTCGCTTTTCCCGGCTGCTGACAGTGCGGTGCCAGGGCAAGGGCTGCACTGAGGTTGGGGTGAGGTAGGGGAAGGGGGGGATGAGACAGCATGCTCTGATGGTAGTGCACAAACATATGCAGGGGGGTCACGGAGGGGAGGAAAGTGATCACGCATTAGGTAAACCTTGTATAAAGTGAGCATTCTTCTGCAGCTGAGACAGTTCAGGCACAGCTACGTTGACATGCTTGGAGTCAGGTGTCTAACTTATCTGCCCACTCAAGCAATGGAGAAATGCTCCTGAACTTTGCACCCCTCGGGCACAGACTGCAAATTAATTAGCGTTTTAGTGGGCTGCAGAACAATTGTACAACTGGACAAGCTGTACAATCTCCTTGTGAAAGCTGGCCATGGAGCATTCGCTGGTGGAGGTGCTCACAGCCCCCTGCAATGTCTTCATTAAGTTTTGGACCAGTGTCCCCCATGGTTCAAGCTAACAGCGAACCTTGCCGTGTGGGTTAGGAGAATGCCTGCACCTGAGATGAGAGAACAGCATGCAGCCCAGTGGGTAAAGCTGCTGCCAATCGGTCAGGTGGATTGGGGTGAAGGTGGGTGGGGTTTTGGGCAGCAATGCAGAGCATTAAACTCTGGCCATCCATATGGTGGCAAGCCCTCTGTAGCATGTGTTAAGGGTCCGTGAGACAGAACTGGAGCCGCTCACGTAACCGTAAGAGGAGGGGTACATCAGGTGCATGGAGCCTGGTGAACTAGCTGTATGCCTCATGGCTTACAGAGAGCGGAGACAAAGGAGAAAAGAGCAAGGGAGGTGCTTGGTTGTTCAGAGGGAGGAGCAGCACCCTCAAGAAGAAGGGGCGGCTGGGGCTCCTGTGCTGAAGAGTCACAGTGAGCCTCGCAAGTCGGCACCTAGCTAGACACAGGGTGTACAGATGGAGCTTGTCATCCTTTCAGATAACTGAGAACCAGTGTTGCCTAAGCCTGCGCATGCCCAGGGAACTGGTTACATTGAGGATACCTTCCATCATGTTGTGTGGCATTGCCACCGTGCTAAATGGGATAAATTTCTAACAGATCTACCAACTCAAGACTGGACATCCATGAGATGCTGTGTGTCATCAGCAGCAGCAGAATTGTACATAACCACAATCTGTAACCTCATGGCCCAGCATATTCCCCCACTCTACCATTACCATCAAGCCAGAGGATCAACCCTAGTTCAATGAAGAGTGCAGGAGTGCATGCCAGGAGCAGCACCAGGCATACCTAAACATGAGGTGTCAACGTGGTGAAGCTATAACACAAGACTACTTGCATGCCAAACAACATAAGCAGCAAGTGATAGACAGAGTTAAATGATTTCACAACCAACAGGTCAGATCTAAGCTCTGCAGTCCTACCACAAACACTCGGCTAATTGATTCTTCATCTCGGCCAGAGATATGCGGAATTCCTCCTGTTCTTCCTCATACCTTTTAATGGCACAAATTGGGATCTGAGAGAATCTTGCAATATGCAAAAGTCCTTCAGCAGGTTTTCTTTTTCTTTTTGGAGGTTACTTACTTCATCTCAAACTCTGTCCTGAAGCATCACCTCTACGAGTTCCTTTTGTTGAGTATTTACATGCTCCTTTTTCCAAACAGTAACATTTCCTGCTTCTGATTGAGATCTCAGAAGTCTCTCAAGATTAATCTCTCTTAACCAATTTCTTCTGAAGAGACTCGGTCCTCTGTCTGCTATCACTATTAGGGGTAAATTAACAGCCTGACTTCCATACTGTACTGAACCTTGTATATACCTCTTACTCGTATGTCTTCACCAGTATACATCTTTAATTTAGCATCTGAATTTTCCAGATTTAGTGAGTGGCCTCCTCCTTTCAGATATTTAAACGTATGTTCCCCTATAACTGTTGTGGATGCCCCTGTATCCAGCTCCAGTCGGAAGTGTTTTCCATTGATGTCCACTGTCATGTAGATTGGCTCTGTTTTACCCATTTTTAAGTAGTGAGTAAATATCTGACTCTGTTTCTTCTGGTTCCTCTATTATGTGGATTTCACGATTTCTGCCTTTTTGTTTAAAACTTTGTCTCAATTTGTCTTTACAATATTGCATAATGCGCCCATTGCGATGGCAGTAGAAACACTCGGTTCTTTTAAATTGTCGTTTGTTTGCAGACTGGTTCCATTTCTGCCATTATTAATATGGGTTTTCTCTGTTAAACCATTGCTTTTTGCTGGTCTGTTAAAGGCGGCTGTTTCCCACCTTTTCACGGAGCCCTGCACTTCCGCGCCATTTCTAACCGGTGCCTCCCTCCCGATGTGAAGGATGGCACCGTTTTGTGCTCCCTTGATTGTTTTTGAATCCCTGACTGTGCTCTCCATTGCGAGCACCGACTCTAGCGCCTTGCTGAAGCCTAATTTCGTTTCTGACAACAACCTTTTTTGAATGGCATCTTCATTAATCCCACAGATTAACATGTTTCTTAACATGTTTTAATTGACGTCCTGAACTCACAGTGCTCTGTCAGTTGTTTTAATATTTAATAATTGTTTCATATGAAGTGACTGTCTCTCTGGAGGCGCGACATCTCGAGTTGAATTTAAAATGCAGCATTGTTACTGAGGGTTTCGGCTGAAAGTGGCTTTTCAAAAGATTTACCAACTCATCAAAGCTCTTGGAGTCTGAGATGTTGGGTGCTGTTAGACTACAAATTAGACCGTATGTTTTACTGCCACATGTCGATAAGTGGGTTGCCCACCTCTTCTCCTCCCCTGATATGTCATTGGCCAAGAAGAAGAACGTTCAGTATAATGTGACCTGTCATCGGTGGCCTGATCAAACAGTTCAATGCAGCCAAACTGTGGCATACTGGAGAGAGAGGGCTGTACTTACAATTGGCCTGCAAGGCAGAGCTGATTCACTTCAGTGGAATTTTCGTGGCTTTCCTTGGTGTCGTCGACTGGTCATGTTTTGCCTTGTCGCCAGTTATGTTCCTTCTGTCGGGTCACTTTGCTTGTGAACACAGTTGCATGCCTGTCTACTGGGGAGTGAGTTGATAAACAAGATACTGCAGACGCAGAGATCAATATAAGATGAAACACATGCTGTTTATTTACACAAGTAACAGAGCTTCTCCAACCAGATCCTACTCTAAACTACTCATTAACCTTGTAGCCCATGCTACACAACAATTGTCTAATACAGTCACGTAGTCAATCTGCTCACATTCTCTTAAAAGTGTATTGCACTTCAGATTACCAGGGCTTCTCGGGGTCAAGGGCTACCCACAGAGGACGTGGCTGATGACACCCATGTAGCGGCCTCAGACTGCAGCTGAGCAAAGATGTAACAAGGCTCATGTTGCAACTCACAATTTGTAGAAGCAAACCATTGGGGTGTTGAAAATTAGGTTCTGGTGCCTGGACCGGTCTGGTGGAGCCCTGCTATATAGTCCACAGTCCAGTATGGTCATCGCCTGCTGTGCCCTTCAGAACCTGGCGCTGCAATGGTGGGAGGAGCTGCCTGAGGGGGAGGTGCAGGAGCTGCACGTCTCCTCCGATGAGGAGAATGTCGACGGGATGAGGGTGAGGAGGTCCTCGAAGACGAGGATGACGGTGATGGGTCACCTCATAGCTGCTAGATTTGGGAAGATGATGACAACATGCAGTGAGGAGACTCCATAAATCCTCACATTACCTCTGTGAACGCACATACCCTCTGTGATAAGGCTCCTGTCATGGAGATGCAGCGATGCCCATAGTCCCTACATTCCAGGAGGACGATAATTACATGCAGTGGGGACACTCCATAGATCCTGACATAGCTTATGTCAGTGTCTGACTCTTGTCCGGCTCAATGTGCTTGTGCTCCGTGAACAGGGTAACATCATGGAGATGCAGCGGGGAAACTTTAACTTCTCCTGATCCTATGGCATCCTTCATGAGCTGAGCCCTTCAGGACCACACTGTCACTGGACACAGATACTGATGAGATGGGGGTCCATCCGCATTTCAAAGGTGCTGAGAGTGCACAGAGAGAATGACGGAACTCTGTGCCGCCGGCCCAGGACATTCTGGCAACAATAGTAAGCCCCATCGATGTGCAGGCATGACTAATGTGCCCAGTGACTGTGAAGGTGCATCATCGGTGTGCTGGGATGGTCGTACAAAGCACGGGGCGAGGCCCTGAACTGAGACACCTGCCTTTATCTTGTGCAGGAACCAAGCTTTCACTTCAGACTGGCACGAACAATACTCATCATAACAAGGAGCCATAGGCAAGGTGACGTTATTGGCAGTTTATTTACAGTTGTCAACATTATGTATAAGCGATTAATGCCCGTGCCCACATGGTGAAACTACATTTTTTTACCCTTCCTAACCCTGCTGCTACACCTTGGTGCTCCCCTGACATCCACAGCTGAGATGTAGGCAGCCTGCTGACTGCATCACTGTCTGTGATGACCTTGATGGGCAACCTCTGGAGGGCCGTGACCTGGAGGGCCCCAGCCTGATTTCAGAGTCCTGCTGTGTGACAGTGGCACCGTCTTCGGCCTGTGGAGCTGGAGCTGCTGGGGTCACAGGAAGAGGGGATTCGGATGGGCTGGACATTCCTGGAGTCACCTGGATGGATGGCCCCGGGGTGTACATCTGCTGACCCTCCTCCCAATGGGTGCCCAAGGGCCCCTGGCTGACTCCTTGAGGAGAAGGAGCTTCCCTGCTTCCCTCTCATGTTGACACTGTTTGAGCCCAACTATGGCATCAGCGATGGAGTTCAGCCTGCATGGCAGTGCATTATGATGTCCTGGACCAAGGTCTCCACAGCAGCCGCCATTCTACCAGTGTTGACCTTGGTGTGTGGGCATGCTGGCGCTATCACCTCAGACTGAAGGTGAATGGACTCCTCCCTCGTCCCTTGCAATCTGAGGAGTACAGTGGACACCCCTTCCTGATGTTCCCGAGTTTGCCTTTGCAGCTCCAGCAACTGAGGTATGACCGAGTCCAGAGGCTCATCATCTGACTGGGACTCAGCAGATTTTTGGCCTCACCAGTATGGGTGAGCACTGTGATGGGTCTTCAATGAGGCTGTCATCAGATTCTTCTTCCATGGTTTCTCCAGAGCTTGAGTCAAGGATGTGGCTCATGGACCCCCTCCAGGTTTGCCTGCGAAAGCAAGAAAAGATCATTAATGCATGGCAGGGGACTGGGGAACAGGGGAACTGACTCACAGCATTGTTGTCTGATGAATGTTGCACTGCTGGATCCTCACTTGGCTGATCACTGCCAACCTCACCGTCAGCACAGGAACAGTCCAGATCCTCACCGGCCAGCTGCATGGCTCTATTCACAATGTCTGTGAGGACCTTGACTTCAGGCATTCCTCCACCAGTCTCTGACCTCTCCCTTTTGTTGTGTGCCAGCTTGTTCTGCATGAATACAGATGGAGAGAGTGTAAGCAGGACACCTGCCAGGCCAGATGATAAGGATGTCTGGCATGTGTGGGCAGTGAGTGGGGCCATGACGGGATGAGGACACTATCCACAGGGCAGATGAATGTACGTGTGGGAGGGAGTGAATGGTGATGTCCCTTTAATTGGCAGTGAGCCAAAATATATATAATAATTAGAAAAAAGGGGATAAAAAAGGGTTGAGGATGGAGGAGAGAGTTCATGATCTGAAATTGTTGAACTCAATGTTAAGTCTGGAAGGCTGTAAAGTGCCTAATCGGAAGATGAGCTGCTGTTCCTCCAGTTTGCGTTGAGCTTCACTGGAACATTGCAGCAGGCCAAGGACAGACATGTAGGCATGAGAGCAGGGTGGTGTGTTGAAATGGCAAGCGACAGGAAGTTCTGGGTCCATGCTTGCGGACAGACCGAAGGTGTTCCGCAAAGCGGTCACCCAGTCTGTGTTTGGTCTCTCCAATGTAGAGGAGACCGCATTGGGAGCAGCAAATGCAGTAGACCAAATTTAGTGAAGTGCAAGTGAAACACTGATTCACTTGAAAGGAGTGTTTGGGCCCTTGGACGGTGAGGAGGGGGGAAGTAAATGGGCAGGTGTTGCACCTTCTGCAGTTGTATGGGAAGGTGCCGTGGGAGGGGGTTGAGGTGTAGGGGGTGATGGAGGAGTGGATCAGGGTGTCCCGGAGGGAACGGTCCCTACGGAATGCCGACAGGGGGGTTGAAGGGAAGATGTGTTTGGTGGTGGCATCGTGCTGGAGTTGGCAGAAATGACGGAGGATGATCCTTTGAATGCGGAAGCTGGTGGGGTGATAAGTGAGGACAAGGGGGAACCTATCATGGTTCTGGGAGGGAGAGGAAGGTGTGAGCGCAGATACGCGAGATGTGGGTCGGATATGGTTGAGGGCCTTGTCAACCACCGTGGGCGGAAAACCTCGGTTAAGGGAGAAGGAAGACATGTCAGAAGAACTGTTTTGGAAAGTGGCATAATCGGAACAGATGCGACGGAGGCAAAGGAACTGAGAGAATGAGATGGAGTCCTTACAGGAAGTGGGGTGTGAGGAGCTGTAGTCGAGATAGCTGTGGGAGTCGGTGGGTTTGTAATGAATATTGGTGGATAGTCTATCACCAGAAATTGAGACAGAGAGGTCAAGGAAGGGAAGGGAAGTGTCAGTGATGGACCATGTGAAAGTGATGGAGGGGTGGAAATTGGAAGCAAAATTAATAAATTTTTCCAGGTCCAGACGAGAGCATGAAGCGGCACCGAAGCAGTCATCGATGCTAATATCTGTAATGTGCTCACATTAAAACTTATACCAAGATCACAATATCAGATGCTTAGAGTCAAGTTCTGTTTATGTTGTTATGATACCGAATGAGCCCCCAATTTTGTTACGACCAGGTGAGGAGGAATGAGCAGACTCCCCTTTTTATTCAAGCCCCTTGGTTTGTTTAAAATTCTTTTCCTGTGGATACCTTTTCACAAAGGAGCCAATTTAACCTGGCTTTCTTGAGTCAAAGAAAGAATAAGTTTATTAGTTTCTAAAACCCGAGGAAAAATGATAAAGATGCAACAAACACACACACACACACACACACACAAACATGTGCGTGCACATGTGCATCAGAAATGAGAAAGTTGACAGTCCAAATCAAAGTTAAAAAGAATATAGAAATCAGTCCTTGGCTTGTCCATGAGGCATAGATGGTGGTACATTATGGCGTGAAGTTGGGTGATTTTGGTAGGGCTGACATTGGCAGATTCACTGTCTGTTGGAGACACTTGTCGGCTTGTTCCCAGAGAAAGAGGTGAGCTAGTTTTCTCTGCATGGTAACTGAAGAGGCTGCCCTTTTTCTTTCTGCTTGCTGCCTGCTAGACAACTTGCCTCCAGCAAGAGAGAAAGAGAAAGAGAGAGAGCGTTCACCTGCCTGTCTCCGCAGGGAAGACTGAAGGCTGGTGTTGTTTCTTGCTTCTTTGTTCTTCTGCTCTATCATTTGCTGGTCTTCAGCCAGTTTTAGCCCATTTTCTCTGTGCATTCCCAGAAGAGGGAAATAAGCATATTTTGCATTGACAGTCTATTTTGCTTTCACCTCAGAAATCTTTTACACATTCCGAGATATAAATCAACAGGGGATAGGTTTTTGGATTTTCTGATGAGATGTAGGAAACAGTCTATTGTCTCCACAACCACAGGAGATTAAAACCCATCCTTTTGTATCTCCACACCTTTATTTCAAGTGTCTCTGTTTGAAGTGGGCCTTGGCACCTCTTCAGGTGTGAAATTCCATGTTCTCTGGACAGCACTGTCAGTATAATCTACATCGGAGTTTTCCAGAAAGAAGTCATTTTACAATCAGTCATCCTTTGATCAGTGTCTTTACTTGTATTTCTTTTTAAACACAGGTCTTCTTTAAAAAAGTTCAATATGTCCGTGGGTAGTTGTGAACCTGTAGCCCACTTTTGTGACAATGTTCATAACACAAAATTGACCATAATTGGCAATAATTTATAGTCTCATCAATGGTTGCTTTGGAAACCAAATATCATACTTGTGTGCTAGGAGGTGCTCTTTTGATTGCTGGTACGGGGAGACAGTCAGAGTACGAGAATGACCAACCAGTCATTGACTGGAGTGGAAACATTTTTACAGTGTTTCAATTCCCCAGGCTTGACATATCTCATCCTAATGAGCAGAAAAAACTCCATATAAATATATAAAAAATGTAACTGCACTATATAAACTTCAGAAATTATCTTTATCATGGAAGCGTTCCTCATTTAGTTGCATTGCTTGAATAGGAATGATTTGTGAATGCCGTTGTCTCTCTTAAAGTTATCAAAAGTTAATAGGAGATTGAAACCTCACTGCAGAAAATGACATTGCAGTGAAGCTGTCATCTATATGATGCTTTTATTATGATCTGATTGATGAAGAGGTCATTGTGGTGCAAGCAGGAGTAAGACAAGGTGTGATAGTGTTATGTGAGGTCCACTGTTGAGTTTCACTTTCTGCTGCCTCTTTGTGATGAAAGGAATTCAATCAATTTACTTTAAGGAATCGGTTATTTTTCTTGTCTTGTTCTTCACTGGATTAATTTTTCACCAACTCTTCTCCTACATTGTTGTTGTTGTTTCTTTCATGTCTCTGATCCATGCAGAGATGACACTAGTTTCTATGTGTGTAACAGATTTTATTTACAGTGCTTTAAAATGTCTACTCAATGCTTCACTCCCAGCTTCCAGCTCTTTCTACAGTGTGTTTATTTTTCCTGAGTCCATACCCAGGCTTAACCAATCAAGCACAGTAAGCATCAATAGTATACAGACTCACATAATCAAACATAGAACAACTGAACACTACAGCTGTCAGCTCAGTTATCACTTTGGAATAATAAGTTTTAAAGCCCCACTACCAGCATGCTCTTGCATGCATTTTAAGTTTGAAATGATTGAGAACCTGAATATCCTTATCCATCTGCACAACAGTCATATTGTCTGTAGCTGACTTAATGCTTGTACTAAGTTGTAGTTCAGTATATTAGCAACATAAAGGTCACAAGTTCATAATCTGACCATAGCAAGTGATAAAACAGAATTCAATGTGCAGGATTTTCAAGGTGAAATGGAGGCTTGTGAAGTTGATATTTTGCACTGGCCATTGTTGTGACTGCTTCCCGATGCAGTTCCGATATGCACTGATTTTGGAATCAAGGTTGGGAAGCAGGACCCTGCAACCCACCAGGATATTACAAATGGTCAATTATGATGTTATCAAGCTAGTTTACTGATCATTAAGATCCAGTCTGCACATTTTGTGGACTGGGATGGGAACCACACTGGATTGTAACCACATCTGCAATGAGGAGGTGGCAACATAGCAGAGAATCAGTCATAGCCGCGCGAATCGTTGAAATGGTCATAGAAAAGCGTGGGAGGCTCTGCAAGGCATGCATCCATTGGCTCACTCGTGACATGTGATTCACCCAGTGCCACCCTTTCTAATGGCATTTGAGGACCCACCATTGTGAGTGTATTTCGCTGCTGGAGGGTGTACTCGAAAACTGTGGCTGTTCAGCCTCTGTTATTTCAATCTCAGTCAAAGACTCCATTGACAACGCTCTAGCACCAGCAGCCTCCCCTTTCACTGATGACCTTGTTGGAGACATACAAGGTGAGTATGAGAACTCGTCTGTGCCAACAAATAGCTCTGCAGCACTGAGACGGTATTGAACCTTTTGCGACAGCTGAGTTTTTGGCATGCTGACGTATGAATGTACTCCATCCCCTTCATCTGGAGATTTCTAGATCTTTTCACCCTGCCCTGCACTGATCTACATTTCTCCATTGCCCACTTCCTCATGCATCACGATGGCATCAACTCAGATGTCATCTGCTCCATGCCTGTCAGTATTGCGAGTTGTGGTTCTCCACTGCCTGTCCATGCCCTCTCTTGGGCATTGTTCACCCTCTTTCCCTGTAAGGACAAAAATGAGAGAGAAAAGACAATGGTGCCCCCCTTCAACTATTCCAGCACCTTATGTAAATGAGATGTTGCATCCTTCAGTGCTGGCTGCTCCTCAATAGTACTTCAGTGTAAGCCTTGCTAATGGGTTATTAATGCTCCTGATCACTCTCCTATGTGCAGGAGCTCTGTTCACTCTCAGGCTGTTAAACTCATGTGTCTGCTGGTGACTACAGTCTGGAGGCCTCTCATCTGGGTGTTGCATTGCACTCACCTTGCCAGATCGTAGAATGTTATTGGCTAGAATTTTCCAGTCCTCCTGTGACAGGTTCCCCTGCAGCAGGGCTGTCAAGCCATTGAAATCTCCATTCTCAATGGCAGGACTGGAAGATCCCGCCTTGTGAGGGGCTGGAAAATTCTGGCCGTTTTGTCTCTGAGTGAGTTCTCCTCACTACGCTGCGACTGGTGACTTTGTTTGCTACCTGCAGCCAGACCTATCCCGGCTCCTGCCACTCTCTGAGAACATCAACCTTCCCTGATCTGCCACTGCCTCCAAAAGGGAGGCACCACAAAACCCTGGGGCTGTCCTGTATGGGTGGCTGACCTGCTGCATTCCTGGTCCTCTCCTCTTTCTAACATCACTGGTTGAACCAGCAGCCACAGCAGTTGTTGCCATTGTCTCTGTAAATACAGCCCTCAAAACTGCGGTCCTGTCTCCAACCCACAGCTGCGGTCCCTAGTAGGATGAGGAACAGGACCTTCAGCCAATTAACAAGAAAGTCCATGAAATTTGTGTCACACATTTACTTCTGACGTAGTGCAGGGTCTGAACCTATTCTCCAGATGTTGGGTTCCCAACCCCAGAAGTAAAAATGCTGCCCTAAAAATCTAGTCATTCATCAGCAAGCATTTGAAGTAAATACCAATTGAGCTGTTGGATTGTTATAAAAACCCTAGAACCTGCCACTTGGTCAGGTTCATATGTGACTCCATTCCCAATCTGTCTGATTGACTTTTATGGTCCACAAAGGTGGATAATAACATTATATTGCAGCATAACCCATACCCACAACCAAAAAAACAGATGGCTTGCAGATTGGAATTTTTCTCTGCCTTTAAATCCTGAGCGGGCCCTTGACGCTTGATTAGAGACAGTTTACATTTGTCATGTTTAACAAATTTGCTACAGTTCTTTGAGGATATAACAAGCAGAGTTGACAAAGGGGAACCGGTAGATGTAGTGTATTTGGATTTCCAGAAAGCATTCGATAAGGTGCCACGTATAAGGTTATTGTACAAGGTAGGAGCTAATGGTATTGGGGGTAATGTATCAGCATGGGTTGAGGATTGATTAACACACAGAAGACAGAGAGTCAGAATTAATGGGTCTATTTCAGGTTGGAAAGACATGATTAGTGGAGTGCCATAAGGATCAGTCCTAGGGCCTCAATTATTTACTATCTATATTAATGACTTAGAGGAGGGGACGGAGGGTAATGTATCCAAATTTGCTGACGATACAAAAATAGGTTGGAAGGCATGTTGTGATGAGGACATAAGGAATCTGCAAGGGAATATAGACAGGTTGAGTGAGTGGACAAAAACTTGACAGATGGAGTTTAATGTAGGAAAATGTGAGGTCATGCACTTTGGTAGGAAAAATCAAAAGGCAGACTATTATTTAAATGAAATGAGAAAAGTGCAGTACAGAGGGATCTGGGTGTACTTGTGCATGAAACACAAAATGTTAGCATGCAGGTGCAGCAAGTAATTAAGAAGGCAAATGGAATTTTGGCCTGTATTGCTAGGGGGTTGGAGTTTAAAAATAGGGAAGTCTTGTTACAACTGTACAGGGTGTTGGTGAGGCCACACCTGGAGTACTGTGTACAGTTTCAGTCCCCATATTTAAGAAAGGATATACTGGCTTTGGAGGCAGTTCAAAAGAGATTCACTTGGCTGATTCCTGGGATGAAGGGGTTGACTTATCAAAAAAGGCTGAACAGGTTAGGCCTTTATTCATTAGAGTTTAGAAGAATGAAGGGTGACCTTATTGAAATGTTCAAGATTCTGAGGGGGCTGGACAGGATAGAAGTTGAGAAGATGTTTCCACTAGTGGGGGAATCTTGACGTAATTACAGACTAATGGGACACTCATTTAAAACTGAGATGCGAAAGAATTTCTTCTTTCAGAGGGTGGTGAATGTCTGGAATTCTCTACCCCAGAGAGTTGTGGAGGCTAGATCACTGCAAGTATTTAAAGAGGAGGTAGATAGATTTTTGAAATATTGGAAGTTGAGGGCTATGAGGAGCCGGCATGAAAGAGAGTTGAGGCCTGGGGCAGATCAACCATGATCTTATTGAATGGTGGGGCAGGCTTGTGGGGCCAAATGGCTGACTCCTGCTCCCATTCCTTTTGTTCCTTATCTTCCCTATAACCTAAGATTAAAGCGAAAGCTCTGAAGAAGAGTCATACGGACTCGAAACGTTAACTCTGTCTTTCTCTCCACAGATGCTGTTAGACCTGCTGAGTTCTTCCAGCATTTTCTGTTTTTGTTTCTGTCTTCCTTATAACCTCTTTGGCTTCAGTTACCTGAAAAGCCACACAGGGGATCTGGACAGAATTTTCTGTGTCCACTGGCATCAGGCGTGTTTGGTGACGTGAGCAGACAATATGGCGAGACAGCCAAAAATCGGTTTCACGACATTGTGAGTTAGTTTGCAAGCGTCCGCTCTGCCCATCAATGGCAGGCCGTGTTTCTCGGCATTGGAACTTCATTGTAACACATCTGCATATCATTATAAGCCCAGCTCGCCAGAATCATTCCTCCACACTGGATCATCTGAGCCCACGCTGACATGTTTCACAATGGCATATATAAGGCATGCACCTGGCGAGGCTGAACTTCAAAGGGAGCTTGGAGGTGAGTGCATAGCAACGTTGCACAATGCTTGCGAGGGCCGCCTGTTGAGCGTCAAGTTTGAGGCGCCGCACATTCAGGCGAAGACACAGGAAAGTCACTTTTTCCCGGCTGGATGACAGTGCAGTGCCGGGGCAAGGGTTGCACTGCGGTTGAAGTGAGTTGGGGGGGAGGGCAAGGCAGTGCCACAGTTGAAGTGGGTTAGGGCAGGGGGAAGGGCTGCATGGTAGTTGATGGTAGTGCACAAGCACGTGCGGGGTGTGGTGTGGAGGGAAGCGGCCATGCATTAGGGAAACCTTGTATAAAGTGACCATTCCTCCGCAGCTGGGCCAGTTCAGATGCAGCCACATCGACATGCCTGGAGTCAGGCCTCTAGCTTATCTGCCCACTCAAGCAGAGGCATCAAAGTGCTACCAAGCGCTCCAGAGCTTTTCACTCCTCAGGCACAGACTGCAAACTAATGAGCATTTTAGTGGACTGCAGAACAGGCCTGTGCATGTTGTACAATCTCCTTACTAAAGCTGGCCGTGGAGCAGTCACTGGTTGAGGTGCTCACAGCTCCTTGCAATGTAATCATCCCGGTTTGGACCAGTTTCCTCTATGGTTCAAGCTAACAGGGCAGCCTTGCAGTGAGGGCTAGGAGAATGCCTGTGCCTGAGCTGAGAGCACAGCATACAGTCCAGTGGGTGAAGCTGCCACCAATCAGTCAAGTGGAGTGGGGCGGAGGAGGGTGGGGTCTCAGGCAACGATGCACCACGCTAAGCTCTGGCCATCCAAGTGGTTGCCAGCACTCTCTGGGATGCATTAAGGCTGAAGACTGAACAAAGAGAGGTTCTCTCTAAACTCATGCTAACCCACGCATCCCTCTCTTTCATTCTGCAGGAGGAGTGCATCAGATGCATGGAGCCTGGTGGCCTAGCTGTTTGCCTCATGGCTTACAGAGTTCACTCTCTGAATGAAGGAGAAGAGAGCAATGGAGGTGCCTGGCTGGGCAGAGGGAGGAGCAGCGCCCTCAGGAGGAAGGGGTGGCACACGCTGCTGAAGAGCCACAGCGAGCCGTCACTGGTCAGCGCCCAGCTAGACCCAGGGTCTATAGATGCCGCCTTTCATTCCTGCAGATGACTGAGAACCAGGGTCACCGAAGACTGCGTGTGTCCAGGGAACTGTCGGTCACATCTGCCACCTTCTGCAGGATTTGGTGCCAGGGGGACATGGAGGGCATCCACTGCCTGTGGCCGTGAAAGTAACCACGGCACTTAATTTTTATGGCAGTGCCTCCTTTCAGGACTTCACAGATAACATCTGTGGGATATCGCAAGTCTCCACCCACAAATACACCATGAGTCCATGGACTCCATCTTTGCGAAGGCACACAACTTTGTGCATTTTGCCGTGGACCAGGACAGCCAGGATGCATGAGCGCTGGGATTTGCCCAGGTCTCAGGTTTCCCACAGGTGCAGGGTACCATTGCTCAGATCTCCATGGCAACAAGCAGTCAACTATGCCAACTGCAAGGGCCTCCACTTGCTGAATGTTCAGCTGGTGTGCGACCACCACAAACGCATCCTACAGGTCTGTGCACGGTTCCCAGGGAGTGTCCATGACTCTTACATTCACAGTAGGTCTCAGATCCCAGACGTCTTTCAAGGCCTATAGAGGCTGCAGGGATCGTTCCTCGGGGACAATGACTACCCGCAGAGAACTTGGCTGATGACATAGCTCTTTTAAAGCCAACCAAATAAACTAAATTAACAAAATGAGGGATAAAATAAAATGCAGCCCCTAAGTTAGAGTCACTGCAAAACCAAAGACAAGGTTTAAAGGAAACTTACAACATCAAACCAAAATGTGATTAAAAGGTCGATAAAGCACCCCAGTCCCCATGGTGCCCACCGGGCACGGAAGGCCTCAACAGTGCCGGCAGACACCGCATGCTCCCTCTCCAGGGACACCCGGCCACGAACGTAGCCGCGGAAGAAGGGGAGACAGTCGGGTCGGACAACCCCCTTGACCATCCGCTGCTTGGACCTGTTAATGGCTAATTTGACCAGGCCCAGGAGCAGGTTCTCAAGGAGGTCCTCCTCCCTCCCAGCCCCCCTCCGCACTGGGTGTCTGTAGATCAGGAGCGTGGGACTGAAGTGCAAATAAAACATCAGTAAAAGGTTTTTTAAATAACTGAAAAGGGAGTGTAGCCTACAACACCCTAATTAAACATGGTCCACGGACTCCACAAAAGGCGCAGGTATCTTGGGAGTCCGTGAACTGACACATCCTACGATTATAGGGGACTGCTGCGTGCAACACCTTCCACCCCAGGTCCTCAATGGAAAGCGGGAGGACACCTCCGTAGAGGGCCCCCCACTGGGGACCTCTGCCACCAGTCGGCAACAAGGCACGCCAGGGCGTGTCCGGGCGACGGGCGAGGGCAAGGAAGTGAAGGGTGTGCAGCAACAGCCCGTACAGGAAACTCCTCCTAAATGGCACGGAGGGCATTTCCATGAGGCGGCTCATATTGCGGGGCACCAGCTCCCAAGGGAGGGTTCGGGGCTTGGGGCCAATGTGGAATTCCGCCCGAACAGGGGAACATTTAGACGGGAGACCACCGCGCAGCTGAGCCACCTCAAGGCCCAATATAATGTCGGGGCCGAGCACGACTGTCCTAAGGTCTTGAATGGCATCGGCCGCGAGCAGACGCCCACAGACGCATGACGCGCCAACTCCTGAGGAAGCATCCAGCCCACTCCTCCGCCACCCAGCACATCCCCGATCCTGGTCACCCCGGCAGCCACAGCCCTCCTGTCCACCAGCCACTGAAAAGGATGGAGGGGCGGATTCCTGAGCAGCGGCTCTCTGACGATAGCCGCTACTCCTGACAGCGGAGAGCTGCGTCGCGAGGCGACCATGTTCCAGACTTTGATCAGGTCCTGGTAAAAGACGGGCAATGCCTTCAAGGAACCACGAAGGCCCCTCAGGTCTATAAACAGGAGCTGCACGTCATAGTTCAGGTCGTGCACCTGGTGGAAGAAATACATCGCCAGGGCAAACCATCTCGGACGGGGCTCAACGTAAAGGTATTGCTGCAGGGCCTGAAGGTAGAAAGTCACCACCTGGGTGCGTAGGCATACCAGTGCCTGACTGCCCTCCCTAAGTGGGAGACTCAGAACCTCAGCAGCGACCCAGTGCAATATTTTGTCCCAGAAGAAGTCGACGAGCATTCTCTGGATTTTCGTGACAAAGCCTGGGGGAGGGGTCAAAGTGACCAGCCGGTACCACAACATGGCGGCAATCAGCTGGTTTATGACCAGAACTCGACCCCGGTAAGACAGCACTCGGAGCAGTCCTGTCCAGCGCCGCAGGCGAGTGGTGACTTTGGTCTCCAATTCCTGCCAATAAGAATCAACCCACATTGCTGTGGGTCTGGAGTCACATGTAGGCCAGACCAGGTAAGGACAGCAGATTTCCTTCCCTAAAGGACATTAGTGAACCAGATGGGTGTTTACAACAATCGGCAATGGTTTCATGGTCATCATTAGACTTTTATTTCCAGTTTTTTTATTGAATTCAAATTCCACCATCTGCCATGGTGAGATTTGGTCCCCAGAGCTTTACCCTGGGTCTCTGGATTGTTAGTCTGGCGACAATACCCCTACGCTACCACTTCCCCTCACCCTCCACAGAGGGTGTCACGCATCATTGTCACCTGCTGTGCCCTTTACAACCTGGTGCTGCAAAAGGGAGAGGAGCTGGCTGAGGAGGAGATGGAGGAGCCGGACATCTCTGCTGATTAGAGGGACGTCGATGGGGATGATAGTGAGGAGGTCCTCAAAGGTGAAGATGATGGTGATGAGGCCGTCGCACTGGCCAGACAAGGCAGGCGTGCTCAGGAGGCCCTCATAGCTGCTAGATTTGTGGAGGTTGATGATGATATGGCGGGTCTCCATGGCATCCAAAAGGCGCTTGAGGGATGCATCACTAAATCGGGGGGCTTCAGTTTTCTTGCCTTTCAGAGCCATATCTTCTGTGCAGCAGTCCTAGGCTGGAGGCACTGAGAGGTGTATGCGTGGCTGCACTTTAAATATGGCGCCCAGCATGAGGAAGCAGGGAGGTGACGCCATGGCAGGAAAATCGGAGGCCACCCACCAGCGAAACAGCGTGTTTCCTGGGAATGCATGATTGATGAGGTGGGAGTGGGACAATATGGTGTGAAAAGCCGCCATTGCGGCCGACTGGTAAAACGTTCTTTTTCCTGCCCGCTACCACATTTAGTGCAAATCTGGGATGATTCTGCCCTCTATCTTCATCACAACATGTTCTGAATTTACTTTTTGTTCAATTCCATTTATTTAAATCCTACACCCTACTTTCTTGGCTTAATTTGAGGTCATCAAGTTTACCATATCTATGTCAATACCTGGGAGGTTCCTCACAGCTGCTCCTGTTCCACGGATGTTACATTGTTGGAACTGCGCCAAAATGGCGCCTATGTGCACAGAAGCAGTGCCAGCAGATCAGGAGAAGTTCAAGGAATTTCCCAGCCAATATTCTTCCGGCATCTAATCTTGTTTTTCAGTCCCTCTTTTTAGTTTATTCTCTATGACCAAAGGAAATGCATTTTACTTTAAGAAGCTGGAAAATGTGATCACCATTTGCACTGTTTAGAAAAGTGTATAAAAGAATGAATCGCAGGATGCTGATCTTCTTCTTGCTCCTTGTGTGTCAGGTTACTTCCTTCTACCCCCGCAAAGACCTTGGGGTCAGCAGGGAAACATTCCTCTGGTGGGCCGAATCTCCCAGTAGTGCCAGGACCTCCCTCCACTGATCTTCACAACCTTTCAGTAAGAGTCATCTGCTCTTTGGGCCACTTGAGGATGTCATTAGTCCACTGTGAGTTCTCATCATTTTATTTCACTTGGAGGGGTAGCATTTATTTGGCTGGTGTCTTTCCTATTAACAAAGGCCCCTTTCTTTGTCAGTGAGAGTATGAACTTGAAGTTGTCTTTACATGTACAGGTTTTCTTATTCATTTCTTCAAGCAGAGGATACAGCTCATGATCCTTAAAAAACTGTTGCATATTGTTTGAAAAATTGTTTTACTATTCACTGTGGCTTCTTGATTTTCATTTCAGTGCAGTCATATAACATCATTAATTCATTGGAACCATCACACACTGAGTGGACAATATTAAGGGTGAAACTTGTTTTGAGTGATATCACACAACAGGCTATAGTGAGTCGGCAGGCTATTTACACTCTGCCCAATTTTCTTCCTCATTAACTTCAATGGAATAACATTGCACTGAGTATAAAACAACTGAATTTCATACCCCGTCCTCCCTTCTCACTGTGATCCATTTCTAATTTCTCCCACTTGTTATTTTGTACAGGGACATTTTGGTGTTGCCTCAGGACCAAATTAGAGAAATTCAAAAATGGAGTTGTTGAAAATATGGTCATAGATACAGGAGGCAACAACATCTTCAAGGATGTTGGAGAGGAAAAAGGTGTTGGCGATGCCAATGGTAGTTTGTAAAGTAAGGGGATCAAGGGTGATTTTTTTTTGAGGAGGGGAGTGACAATGCAGGTTTTGAAAGGGAGGGTCAGTTGCTGAGGAGAGGGAACCATTTACAATATCAGCTAGGATAGGAACCAGGGAAGTTGGGTGGTCAGTAACTAAATGGCATTAGGCTAATGCATTTCATAATTAAAGCATTTCTTTTTCTGACTTAGATGGTGGAATTTTCCATTTTTGAGGCTAAGTGCAGTGGCGAGTGGTCTGGGCGGCGCCCATCCCGCTGGCCGGAATGGTGGGAACTCGCACCCAATTCTGTACTTGAAGAGTATTGGGCTGAATCACCTGGCGGGTCAGGAACTGATCCATCCGCCCACCGTCAACTGACGGGGTCGAAGGTACAGGTGCCATGTTGATCTGGCAGCCAGAAGAGGAAGGCCAAGAGACTCAAGAAGAAGGTACCACCCTGCTTCACCCACCAGGCCCTCCAGGCCTTGATCCGAGGGGTGCAGGCGCTCAGGCAAGTCCTGTATCCCAGAAATGGCTGCAGGGAGCGCAGCAGCCTCACGTCTCCGTCCTGGGAGGCCGCTGCAGAGCAGGTCAACGTGGCTGGCATCTGCCCAAAATGCCATCCAGTGCAGGAAGAGGATAAATGATCTCATCTGCTCTGCCAGGGTAAGTCATCCTTCAACACCCTCCAATATCAAACTCTCATCATGGCATCATGCACTCAAATGGCTGCTCTCTTCAGGGACCTCACGCAACCACAAGTCGGGGACGTATATCAACACTCGTTCTCTCACTGAGATTTTCAAATCACCACCATCCCATCTGTCATGTTGTTCACACTCCATCCTCTGGCCCTTCTGGGGAGGGCTCACCACACACAGGGGACATGCAGCTCCAACCTCTGCTCCATTCCTTCACATCACCTGCCTTTCTTTCTTCTTTATGCAGGCCAAGCTGGCGCATGAGAAAGTGCAGACCGGGGGAGGGACAGCCGACATCCTCGCCCTCACTGAGTTTGAGGAGGCTGCAGCTGAGCTGGCCGGGGAGGACAGGGGTCGCTCCTGTGGGGAAGGGGAGATCAGCCTCTCCCAGCAACTTAGTGTGGATCACAGCTCCATCACTTCATCAAATCCAACATTCACAGTGAGTTACATGCAATCTTATCTAGCTCATGCTCATTAACTGAAACTTTCTTTTCTATTTTCTAGGCACCAGCAGATCGAGGCCCCCAAGCCAGTCCAGCACCAGTGCGAGCCCCTAAACTGCATTCGAAGAGGAAGCTCCGGAACAGCCGTCATGGTGCTCACACACACCGTCCACCAGCTCAGAGACACACGCGTCGGTGGGGCACCGATGTAGATTAGGCTCAGCCTCGCTTTATGGGGAACACCTCACTGACACATCCCCACAGTAGTCAGAGGCAGGGACAGCCCAGGTCTCCGGCACTCGGAGGGCTGCTGGAGACTAGCCACCCACTTGGTCTGAGTCAGATGATGAGCCTTTGGAAGCGGCCGCCAAATCTATGCTGGAGATGCAATGACAGACGGCGGAATCAGGCAGAGATTCGACAGTCACTCAGCAGACTAGAGCCAACGATGGAGGAGTCTGTCCATGTTCTGTCTGATGTCGTGGCTCCGACATGCGAGTGCCTCGAGGTCACCATGGGAAGGTTGGCAACCACCATGGGGATCTTGCTCCAGCAGCTCTTGCCGGATTTGCGCTCGGCCCTGCACTCCATGGCCACACAGTCTGGTCGGCACCATCAAGATGTAGGCGACATGGGGACGAGGGCACCTTGACCTCCCTCCAGGTGCTCCATCTCCTGCAGGAGTCAGGGCAGGATCCTTGGGCACCCACAAGGAGGATGAGTGTCAGTAAGACACCCCAGGGGCCTCCTCTCAGGACACTCCAAGGATGTGCAGCCACTTACAGCCCCCTCTGCCTGTGACACCATCACTCCAGCTTCTCAGGCCGCCAAGGGTGCTTCTTCCCTGAGCAGGTGACCCTTATCAGGCTGGAGCCCTCCAGGCCTCGGGCCACCAGAGGCATTTGCCAAGGTCATCACAGACATCAGGACGTAACAGTCTGCAGACTGTCTCCACCTCTGCTGTGGATGTTGGGGCTGCACCCAGGCTAGAGTTAGGAAAGTTAAGAAAAGTTGATGTCGCTTTTGGGTCATGGATGTGCTAGACATGTAAATAAATTGCACTTTTATTAATACGTTTGATGATTATGTGAATGTTTTGGGCAACTGAAGACGTTGTGATTTTGTACTTTGGAATCCTCTTATTTTGAGGTTTACCCATCCTCCGACTCAGTGATAGTGTCCCACTGAGAGATTCACATTCCTGTGATGTCGACCTCAGTTGAACTAGACTCCGCACCCTTGTGTGACATCAGGGAGATGTGGTTAAATCTTTATTTGAAGTGTGTGATGTAATCGTTTCTAACCCTTTCTTAAGGAACACAAATGAGTGAGGGCAGCTCATCGGCATTGATATTCTAGCAGCATTTGTGCCTCCTCAATTGTAGTGACAGAAGAAAAGAGCTGCAGCAGAGGAGGAGATCCCTTGGCATGTCCACATCTCAGTTGCAGCAGTGGTTGCATCATTAGATGGTGGCGAAGCCAGTGAATCTCACAGCCTGGCTATCTTCGTTTGGAGCAAACCTGGCATAATGATAGGCCTTCCTGTAAAGGGCATCTGTGACCTCCTTCATGCATCGATGTGTTGCGGACTGAGAGGTGCCACACAGGTCCCCTGTTGACGCCTGGAAAGAACCAGAAGCAAAGAAATTTAGCACTGCGGTCGCCTTCAAAGCCACCGGCAGGGGATACCCTCCAACTCTACGTGGCATCAGGTCTTTACGAAGAATGTGGCATATGTGATGCACCAGAGCTCGGGACATGCGCAGACATATATGCAATTGCCTCTCACTCATTTGTGAATAGGAGACTCTTCTACAATAAACCATAGGTCTGGCGAGTCACCCCTGTTGTTTGAGTCTCTCCTCCTGACCCTCCTGTTCATGCTCTGGCTCTGTTTGACCACGTCCCTCCTGCCAGAGCTGCACATGGAATGGCCTCTCCCTCCTTTGCCTCCTCCATTGCATTAGGACCCTGACAAAGGCAGCATTGAGCCCTAGATCCATATCTGATTTTGCCTCCTCTCTGAAGTGAAGCTTAGAGGGTGACACGTTTGGAGACTGTAAAGGTCCATAGTTTTTCCTGCTCTACTTGCATGGTGGCTGATGCTGCCTTGTCCCAGAGACACTAGCACACACGTCGAGATGACCAAGATGGCACTGCAGATGTAACATCTTGAGCTCTGTGTGGGATGCTAAAGTTTAATTGAGATGAATGACCCAACCTAGCTCTGTGCTCCAATCTCTGATGTGGTATATTAATGACCAGTCAGTTTTTTAAAATGCATTTACGGGATGTGGACATCACTGGCTGGGCCAACATTTATTGCTCATCCCTCATTGCCCTTGAGAAGATGGTGGTGAGCTGCCTTCTTGAACTGCAGCAGTCCCTGTGGTGTAGGTAAACCCACAGTGCTGTTAGGAAGGGAGTTCCAAGATTTTGACCCAGTGACAGTGAAGGACTGGCGATATATTTCCAAATCAGGATAGTGAGTAGCCTGGAGGGGAACTTCCAGGTGGTGGTATTCCCATGTATCTGCTGCCCTTGTCCTTCTAGATAGTAGTGGTCATGGATTTGGAAGGTGCTGCCTAAGGAGTCTTGGTGAGTTTCTGCAGTGCATCTTGTAGATGGTACACACTGCTGCTACTGTGCATCAGTGGTGGAGGGAGTGAATGTTTGTGGATGGGGTGCCAATCAAATGGGCTAATTTGTCCTGGATGGTGTCAAGTTTCTTGAGTGTTGTTGGAGCTGCACTCATCCAGGCAATTGGAGAATATTCCATCACACTCCTGACTTGCGCCTTGTGGATTGTGGACAGGCTTTGGGGAATCAGGAGGTGAGTTCCTCACTGCAGGGTTCCTAGCCTCTGATCTGCAATTGTAGCTACTGTATTTATATGGCTAGTCCAGTTCAGTTACTGGTCAATAGTAACCCCCGGGGTGTTGATAGTGGGAGATTCAACAGTGGTAATGCCATTGAACATCAAGGGGGGTTGGTTAGATTCTCTTTTGTTGGAGATGGTCATTGCCTGGCACTTGTGTGGCGTGAATGTTATTTGCCACTTGTCAGCCCAAGTCTAGATATTGTCCAGGCCTTGCTGCATTTGGACATGGGCTGCTTCAGTATCTGAGGAGTCGTGAATGGTGCTGAACATTGTGCAATCATCAGCGAACATCCCCACTTCTGACCTTATGGTGGAAGGAAGGTCATTGATGAAGCAGCTGAAGATGGTTTGGCCAAGGACACTACCCTGAGGAACTCCTGCAGTGATGTCCTGGAGCTGAGATGTTTGGCCTCCAACAACCACAACGTGGTCAATGAGTGGATGCCCTGTGGCCCATTAGGAGTGTCAAATCTGGTGAACACATGACAGGCCTTCATTGATGGAATGTCACATATGATACAGCTGTGCCTCCTTCACTATTGCCTACATTCCCAAATTCTACTCTCCTATGTGTTACACTTGAGATGCAGCGACTATGATGTGAAGCCACTGAGTTCTGAGTAGCCCTTTAACAGTGCTAATGAAGGCACTGGCTTTCAGTGGCTTTCATCACAAGGAAGTCTTCCTCCTTTCTCTCTAAACAGACTCCTGTTCACTCCTGCAGCAACAAGAGATTAGAGTGCGACCCCAGAAAGTCCGCCTTGTGTTAAACTTCCTCCTCGCTGCTACTCCACAGTATTCCCTCCCCGTTGCCCCCCTTGTGTTCATCCTTCCCCCTTACTGCGCTTTCCTTCCCCATTGCCCACCTGTGTTCATCAACCCCACCCTCACCTCACAGCCCAGACCCAGTTGAAGTGCTAGTTTCTGAAAGTGGAGGCCTGCATGAGTGCCACAGCACAGTGGTGTTCTTCAGGAAATTGTAGGCAACGAGCAGGAGCAGACCAACCCTACAGTCCCAGCAGTGTGGTGCTCATCTCAACAAGGCCGGCGCAGCGCTGTGGCAGGTAGGCTATGTATGTTGCACTCACCTCGAAGTTACCAGTGAACTGAGGTCTGACTTGTGCACGCCTTTTCAAACAGGTTTGAGGCCGATGTAATTTCCCGTTGGTGTGACGCAAGATTGGGAGGTGTGACAAGATTGCGATGAGCAGCTGTTTTAATGAGTATTCATGAGATGTTAATGATTGCAAATGATTCATGTCACTAGTCAGCGGGATAGCCGACCCACCATGAACACACCATCGGGAGAATTCCAAGCTGTTTTTATGCCGGTGGGTTTCTGACTTTTTGCCTGCTGCTGGATTCTCCACTCCCGCCTGCCACGAAACCTGCCGTGGGTGGGATGGGAAAATTTTGCCCACACTCTTATTATTTTGGCTATGTAGTTCAAAATCCATTTGTTTTTCTTGATTATCGCTCAACAGTGATTGGACGTGTTGAAATTTGACTCTTCTGATATCTATTCAAATTTATGTTCATCTATTTCAACACAGTAGATGAAGTATGCATGCTGCCAACTTTTTCTTCCTGTGTTTGATACTTTACATTCCACTATGTTAAATTTAATTTAATTCAATTGGCCATTGTTCACGCATTTGCATCTTTTAGTTAATGCATTTTGTATAGGTCTCAAGTTCAATTGACCGCGTGCAACAACAATTTTCTATGGTTTGTGAAAAGTACCTGAAGAGCATGCCAATGTTACCTGAGCCCTGAGAGGTGTTTTCATCCTGAAATATGTTATTCTTCATAATATATTTGCTATTTAAAATGCATTTGAAGAGATTCCTGAGAAAAGGATGGTTGTGGGATTTGGGGTTCTAAATTACTAGGGAGTTTGATAGAGCTGGATTAAAGAAAACTAAAACATAATCCAGGAGAACCTTGAACCAGAGGTTAAAAGTTTAAAATTAGAAAGCCTCAAAACAGGGTCGAAGCTTGAAGGCTGATTCATGGAGGGTGTGAGGAGGGGTTGGAATAACATCTGATGCATAATGAGATATGAGGTTCACAACACATAATGTATTTTGCATAAACCACTTGTCCTCTGTGTTTACTTTCTTTATGCAACAAATGGGATTCTTTCTATTAATAACCTAAAAATGTTATTTAGCTTTCTAGCCATTTTTAGCATGATTTAATTGTAGAGAGGCAGTTAGGCATTATAGGTCACATAGGTTGTAATTGTATTCCTGTCTGTTTCTCAGGGAACTGGATTGTCTATTAAAGGCTGGAACTTAAAGGATAAAATGGCATAGAATGTTTTACAAAGCACTGCCAATAATGATGACTTTAGTATTGCTGAAAAAAAGGAACATTTTTTGTTGAAGGTTTTTTGTCTTGCACTCATCAGGACAAGTCACAAGAAAATACCAATGTCAGAGGAAACAACATATTTATGCTGTATGGGAAGAGAGTGCTGATTGGTTTGCAAGTGGAGTCTGACTGGTAGAGATGTTGCCTTGGAGAATGCACCAGTTGATGGTGACTGACAGCTAACTGCCAAGTATTAATTGAAAGTTAAACCAGGCAGCTTGACTTTGATTGGTCAAGACATTGCCCTGGGGAATGAGTCAGTGAATGGCTGTTACTTGCTTTGTTTAGCTGAAACTGGCGCAATGTGTGTACATGTTCTTTTTGTCTACAAAGAACAGGGCCCTGTGTATTAATACATGTAGCTTTCAGTACATGGAAATGTGCCACATTGCGAGCCTGACTGACAATCTTAAATTGGTTGTCAGCGTAATTCTTAACACACTGAGGATTATTTAGCAGCTGTGGATTTAAATATAAACTTATCACCCACATATCGAAAATATGCAAGGGGTAGGAGGTTAGGTGTCATTCCATCAAAGGCGCATTTCTCATGGGACCCAACAAAGATGTTTGCAAGGGCTGGGTCTAGAGGGGATCCCATGGCAACACCATCTATTTCGGCATACATGGTGTCATTAAAGCTGAACTCAACTGTGCGAGTTGCCAAGTTCATAAGCTCAATGGATACTGATTCGTGCAATGCAGACAGGTCTAGATTGCCGTGATATAGTGCTGCAGTGCAAATATCTTTGCCTTCCTTAAGTTAAACATTGATGAATAGGCCATCAAAATCAAATGAGCACATGGACTGTCAATTTCTTCAGTCACAAGATGGTGAATCTTTGAAATTCTCTAGCCCAGAGGATTGTGGAGGCTCAGGCATTGAGTATGTTCAAAATGGAGGTCGATAGATTTCTAAATACAAAAAACATCAAGGGATACGTGGATAGCACAGGAAGATGGCATTGAGGTAGAAGGTCAGCCATGATCTAGTTAAATGACAGAGCAAGCTCAAGGAGCCAATTAGGCTACTCCTGCTCCAATTTTCCTAAAGGACATTAGTGAACTAGAAAGGTTTTGCATCAATCGATGATAGTTTCATGGTCACCATTACTGAGACTAGCTTTTTATTCCAGATTATTTAATTGAATTTAAATTTTACCAACGGCTGTGGTAGGATTCAAACCCATTTTCACAGAGCATTAGATGGGGGGAAGGGGGAATGGGGCCGAATTTTCCTTGCCTGTTTGGCGTGAGTGAACAAGATGACGAGAAGGCCAAAAATTAGTTTCACAACGTCGTGAAACCAGTTTGCGATCGTCCACTCTTCCCTTCAATGGCGGGCTGCGTTTCCTGCTGTCAGACATCAGGAACTTCATTGTAATACATCTACCTATCATTATAAGCCCAGCTCACCGGAATCATTCCCCCACGCTGGATCATCCAAGCACGTGTTTCACAACTGTACATAAGCAACATGCACTTGGCAAGTTGCACTTCGCTCGGGACTTCGAGCTTTGTTTGCCTACCTTGCTTCAGGCAGCACTCACAGCCATTAGTGCCAGGCTTCGCAGACAGCGCCACAACATTTTTAGGCCTCCAACCACCAGATCAGCCATAAGGCGGGAGGTGGCTTTTCAACGGCTGCAGGGCTAGGGCTTGTTTGGGGAAGGGGGAGAAGTGGCCTCAGGCAAGGGAAGAGGCTGCAGGGTGAAGGCAATGCTGCAGAAGGAGGGTAACCCAGGGTGAGTGTGGGGGCAAAAGTTGATCTGTTCAAGTGGCCTCAAAATGCTGAGAACTGAGAATGCAGTCTCCAAAGGAGATGAGGCCGGATGGACATGTGAGGGTATGTGTGTGAGAATGGGTGGTGATGTCCCTTGAGATGGCAGTGAGTGAGATGCCAGTGAATGTGTGATGGGCTTGTGAGTGTGTGAGTTTAGAGTGATGAGATGGTTGCACTACCCTGGCAGTACAGATGAGATCATTCATCCTCTTGGATGGCCAACCTCTTCTGTGCAGCTTTGACACTGATCACCACTGCCACCGCCTACCAAGCTGGAGTGCTGAGATTGCTGGACCTCCTGCGGCCAGAGTGGGGGTAGAGGACATCATGGCGGGCCTCCATGGCATTCAAAAGGCATTCCAGGGATGCCTCACTGCATCGGAGGGCTGCAGTCTTCTTCCCTTTTGGGCCTATGTCTTCTGCGCAGCAGTCCTGGGCTGGAAGCACTGAGAGCTGTGTGTGCGGCTGCACTATAAATATGGCACCTGGTGTAAGGAAGAAGCAAAGTGATGGCATGGTGGGTGAATGAGAGCCCGCCCACCATCAAAATGGCGTGTTTCCTGGGAATGCATAATTAATGAGGCAGGATTGGGACAATATGGCGTGAAAAGCTGCCATTGCAGCCTGTGGGTAAAATGTTCTTTTTCCTGCCCGCTACCACACTTAGTGCAAACCTGAGATGATTCCACCATGGGTCTCAGGATTACTAGTTCAGTGGCATTACCCCTACACCACCATCACCCCTAAATAGTTCAGTAGGATCTTTGCTTTAAAACTGAACATGCAGATGGGCTACTAATTTAATGTCTCAGGAACTGCAGTGTCTCTCTGACAATGTGCTCCCTCATTATCTCACAGGAGTGCCAATTTTGACCCCTGAGGTAACACTGGAACCCATAACTTTCCAGTTCAGAGGCGGGAGTGATACTGATTGAGGTAACACACTTAAATTTTAAAAACAAAAAACAAAACAAAACTATCAAGTTTTAATGCTCACAATCAGCACAGGGACACTTGGGTTATTTCAGTAAAAGCGAAAGGTCCTGGCTGAATCTAAGTGGAGGAATAAACCACTGCTACCAACTCAACAAGCCTAACATAAATCCTTAACTCTTAATTCATCTCTTCTTTCTTAATGGTCGTTGGCAAAACTTAAAGGGCCTGTTACATACTAACCTTTTGTGCCTCTGCAAATCGCTTACAATTCTAGCTCATTACAAAGCCTGTGAAACGCAGCAAATAATCCTGAAATTTGAATAGACCACACAAGGAAGAAGAGTATAATCACTACATGCAGTTTGTCAATGGGAAGAGGTGGAAGGAATGCAGTTTTCACGGTGGTGATTTCAATATTAGCAAATGCTACTCAATGCGTTAAATTAAACAGCATGCTTTGACGTGTTGCAAGTTTTTTTTAATCTGAGAGGTTGCAATATAAAAGCAACAGCAGCGTGGGAGAGCTGAAAGTTTTTGAACTTTGATGTTGGGATCCTGTAGAGCCAGTAAAAAATGATCTTACCTCAAACCTGTCATGCCCAGGGCTGTCAAACACGTTTCCCAATTCTTTCACCAATGTGGACTTTCCCATGGAGATAAATTAGAAATAAATACCATCAGGGTAGCATTAACTTGCATTTAAAGAGGAAACATCACCTCTTTTGAAAAGAAAGCATCAAAAAAATGATTAACCATAATGTTGTGTTTTATATTATTTCAGTTAATATTTGAAATATTTTTTGTTTAAATATAGAATAGTGAGGAGTTGGCTTGGAGGAATTACCGGCCTCAATTTCGTATGTTGCATCTGATATTTGAGAAGATAGTGTTGGAAATGAGATGGTTATCCATTAATCCTTACTCCTACCCATTTTAGCGCCCAGCCAATTTTCTGCTATCATTTTTAGAAGGTGATAGGAGCCCCTGTTCATTTTTAAGCAGGTTGATGAATCTAAAGATTTAACATTGTAATGGTGTCATACACACAAATTCCTGGCATTTTTGTCTTATTTACCCCAAATCTCATTCAGCCATCGTAAAATTGATTGTGCTAAATTGAAAGTCAAAGGGCTAAAAAATGTATTGTCTCCAAAGACAAATGTGAGGATTGCAATACACAATTCACACACATCAGTTCAGTGGATTGCAGGCAGCATGCAAGCTTCTTGTTGCCTGCTCACTTATATGATAGTGGCAAGCAGCCCAGTGCTAAACATGCTGCTGAGTGGCTGCACACCTCAGTAGATACCCAAGTTTTTGCGAGGCCAGCACCACTTTAGGTGAGTCTGTACTATGTAAAATCAAGCTGCACCTCTTAAAGAGGATGTACATGCTGGCTGCAACAGGTGCCTGGAAGGGCTGGGGAAGAGTATCTCACAGCAGAGTAAAGATGATACAGGATGGCAGAGAGCAGGTTCACATTCAAGACCCTAATGCAGGAGGTGCACAGGAGAAAAGAAATCCTCTTCTCACAGGGGACCAAGAGGTGCTTCAGACAAGTGCTAAAAAGGAAATTGGAGCACATAGTCATGGAGCTCAATGCCAACAGTGCTGGCCCAAGGACTTGAATGCAGTGAAAAAACAAGATTAACGACCTCACCTGAGTGGTCAAGGTTGTGAATTCATCTGCAGGTGCTATATCCTTACAACTAAGCCACTGTTCAATGCACTACAACCCCTTTACTTACCTACCAACAATCTCTATCAATCGCAACTCATACCAAACAGCCATAGCTTCATCACATGCTCACATATTTAACACTGCTGCAAATTTCACATTCACATCTCACACCTTGTCCACACCACCAGCTATTTAACCCTTTAAACCTGAGATTGATTGATTTTCATTATCCAAAGGCATTTTGGAGTTAGGGTGCAGATCAACAGCTCAAGGGACTAAGTGGCCTACCCCTGTTCCTATGTTCATGACAGTTACATCACCCATACACATTGTAACACACTCACTGACATGCTTCAATCTCTGTCGCAGAACAAGATGTCATATAACTGGAAGTAGCAGCACCTAGCCAGCAGGGACAGGCATGGTTACATGCCCTTACCCCATGGAGGAGACAGTGTTTGCCACCATTGTCACTCTGAGGCCATGGCCAGTAAAGAGGCCAAGATCATAGGAGATGGTAGTATGTTCCTATGTAATCCAGCTTCTTAAATCCCACTTCTTCCTCATCCACAATCTCTAATGATATGAAAGCTGCAGATAGTGTAAGTATGCAACCCTTACTCACCACCCACATCACCTCCAACCTCCCAGCTTCCCGCTCCCACACAACCCTATCCTTGTGACTTTCTCCTTTCAGTTATCCAAGAACTGCCATCTGGCCAGGCAGTGGTGGAGCAGCGGGGAGGCCAGGAGGATCAGTACACTGATGATGAAGAAACACAATCATTAAATCTCACACTCGCACCCATCAGCTCAATTACTGACACTCTGTGTACATTAGAGGAAGTCAAAGACATGGTGAGTAACTGGGCATATGCCAGGTGCAAACAGGACAGGGTAAAGGAATAGGGCATGTGCCTGCTCCATGCAGGGCGAGGTCTCATCTGAGCTCAGCCATAGTATTTGGATGAGGACTGCGATGGAACAGTGAAGAGCAAAAGGCTGATGGGCCTGCATGCAGGAATGCCTGGTGCATTGACAGGTCTGCCAGGGGGCCTTGTGTCACTGTTAGGGAGCATCGAGGAGTCTGGCTCCACAAAGCTTTGCACAGATTTGAAACCCATGCTTTCCAGTGTGGAAGTGGTGGCCAATTTCATGAGAATGCTTGCAGACCCAACTGAGATGCAGAGTTTGATGGTTAGTGGTTCAACTTCCACTGCAGCACCAGCAGAGCTACCCAATGTTTGAGTGCTGTGGTGAAAGCTCAGGCAGTGGTCATGAAATACCTTGTTTCCAGGCTCAGGCAACTGAGTCACCAGTGCAGGGGAGTGACAATGGCTCTGAGGAGCATGACCCTGCTATCGTCTCTCAAATGACTGCATTCCTGTTCCTACCACTCTCACTCCAACAGTGTCGCTGCTACTTCATATTGAGGATACCCTCCATCATGTTGTGTGACATTACCACCATGCTAAATGGGATAGATTTCGAACAAATCTAGCAGCAAAAGACTGGGCATCTATGAAGCACTGTGGGCCATCGGCAGCAGCAGAATTGTACTCAATCGCAATCTGTATCCACATGGCCCGGCATATCCCCAGCTCTACCATTACCACCAAGTCAAGGGATCAACCCTGACTCAACGAAGAGTGCAGGAGGGCATGCCAAGAGCAGCATCAGGCATACCTAAAAATAAGGTGTCAAATTGGTGAAGCGCCAACACTGGACTACTTACGTGCCAAACACCATAAGCAGCAAGTGATAGCCAGAGCTAAGTGATTCCACAACAAACGAATCAGATCTAAACTCTGCAATCCTGCCACACCCAGTCGTGAATGGTGGAGGACAATTAAACAACTCACTGAAGGAGGAGGCTCCACAAATATCCCCATCCTCAATGATGGGGGAGCCCAGCACATCAGTGCAAAAGATAAAGCTGAAGCATTTGCAACAATATTCAGCCAGAAGTGCCGAGTGGATGATACATCTCTGCCTCCTCCGGAGGTCCTCATCATCACAGATGCCAGTCTTCAGTCAATTCGATTCACTCCACATGATATCAAGAAACGGCTGAAGGCACTGCAAAGGCCCTGACAATATTCTAGCAATAGTATTGAAGAGCTTGCCATGCCCCTAGCTAAGTGTTTCCAGTACAGCTACAACACTGGCATCTACTCAGCTATGTGGAAAATTGCTAGGGGTATGTCCTTACACAAAAAGCAGGACAAATCCAACCCAGCCAATTACCAACCATCAGATACTCTTGATTATCAGCAAAGTGATGGATGGTGTCAACAGTGCTATTAAGTGGCACTTATTCAGCAATAACATGCTCACTGATGCTCAGTTTGGGTTCCGCCAAGGCCACCTTGCCCCTGACCTCATTATAGCCTTGGTTCAAACATGGACAAAAGAACTGAAACTAAGAAATGAGGTGAGAGTGACTGCTCTTGACATCAAGGCAGCATTTGCCCGAGTGTGGCATAAAGGAGCACTAGCAAAACTGAAGTCCGTGGGAATCAGTGAGGAAACTCTCCACTATTTGGAGGAAGATGGTTGTGGTTTTTGGAGGTCAGTCATCTCAGTTCCAGGACATCACTGCAGGAGTTTCTCAGGATAGTGTCCTAGGCCCAACCATCTTCAACTGCTTCATCAATGACCTTCTCTCCATTGTTAGAACTATGGCCAGATTTTATGTTTTGCGCGATATTTCACTTGGTGAGCACACGCAAAAGTTGGAAGAGCACCCATCGACAATTAAGCTCATTAACAGTCCAATTGTAAGCGATTTTTTGTGGCCCCTCCAACCTTATGGTTGGCAGATGGGCCAAATGGCCAGGCGACTTTTACATTTTTGATGAAACCTCATCTAAGGATGGGATGAAATCTCTGTTAGGATTTAAAATAAAAAGAAATATCTGGGGTCTTTGTTTTTATGAGGTATGCTTTCAGGTGCTTGATGGTCTTACATGGTCATCTTTTGCAGCACTTTTGTGCTTTCTTTTATTATTTGGAGGTCTGCAGCTTCCTGAGGCAGCTGTCTGCCTTCAGGGAGCTCAGTGGAAGTGCTCACCAGCACCCACGATGACGTCAGCACCCGGACTCTTCCCGCCCCCGTTGGCAGTGCTGAGCCTTTCGCAGGGTGCGTTTCACACTGGCTGGCTGTTAATTGGCCAGCCAACATGAAATCGCGGTCAGGGACCGAGCGCGGTCAGGGCACAGTTTCCCATCCGCTCCCAGGCTCGCGATGGTGTGCCCCCCGACGAGCGCAAAATTCAGGCCCACATCTTCAAGAGCTATATTTTCATTTAAAATCTGGAAGGACACTGCATTATTTGGACACGTTGAAGCTGCCCTGGATGTTTTTTTAAAAAAGGTCATAACTTCACCTTGGACTGTCAACAAGCATGCCTTTTCTAATAAATCACATGACTTCAGCTAACTGACCAACATGGCCCTAGTCGGGGGAAGAGCTGTTTGCTTATTTGAACTGCAATTACTTCAATTGATCGGGGAAAAAAAACTGTTTTAAAGGCAACGGCCTGGTGATTTACTGGAAATCACCAGGCCAAGTTAAACTTTATGTTTTGAACTTTTCTTTTGAACTCAATTGGGAATTATCCGAGAAGGGGGAAAGCTACCCAATTCGTGCTCTCCTTCTCTTACATGAAATACAGTGTGGTTATCAATATCCTCATCTCAGTGAGACTTGTAAGTATTTGGAAACCCAAGAGGCTAAGACAAGAAGGATTGATCCAGCTCTATTCTCCTCCGTGCTGAAGCTCTGTTGGTGAGAACGTCCAGACACCTATTGGGACTAGTGATCTGACTTCACACAAGGGAGCACCAGAACAACAGCATCGAAATCCTGTGAACTTTCTCCTTTTTCATAAAGTTTTTTTCTTCAATTGTCTGTCTCCGCAGAGACCCTATTTGTTTGTCCTTTGTGTGTGTTTGTGTGTGTGTGGTGTGTGTGTGTGTTTCTGCGTGCTGGGGAATTTTAAAATGGACAGATATTTATACTTCCAGATTACAATTGTGTGTTAATCAGTTCTTGCAACTTGTTTTCAAAAAAGTTTTGTTTTATAATAAATCAATCATTCTAAGTTTATTGAAAGAAGCCTGGTTAAAGTCTCTTTTATTCTGGGTCTATCATTAGCAAAGGTAAATAATTGGCTATTTTGGTAAGTGAATTAAACTTTTAAACTAATGGTACAATCTGTGGAATTGTGGGGCTAGATAAACTGCGCACTCCTCCCATCCTGGTCATAACAGAAGATCAGAAGTGGGGATGTTCGTTGATGATTGTACAATATTCAGCAACATTCACGACTCTTCAGATACTGAAGCAGTCTGTGTCCATATGCAGCAAGACCTGGACAACATTCAAGCTTGGGCTGATAAGTGGCAAGTAACATTCGCATCACACGAGTGCCAGGCAATGGCCATCTCCAACAAGGGATAATCTAACTGACTCCTCTGGACGTTCAATGGCATTACCATCGCTAAATCCCTCACTATCAACATCCTCGGGGCTACCATTGACCAGAAACTGAACTGGACTAGCCATATAAATACAGTCGCTACAAGAGCAGGTCAGAGGCTGGAACTCTGAGTAACTCACCTCCTGATTCCCCAAAGCCTGTCCAGCATCTACAAGGCACAAGTCAGGAGTGTGATGGAATACTCCCCACTTGCCTGGATGAATGCAGCTCCAACTCTCAAGAAGCTCTACACCATCCAGGACAAAGCAGCCCACTTGATTGGCAGCCCATTCACCATCTTAAACATTCACTCCGTCCATCCTGACGCACACTGGCAGCAGAGTGTACCATCTACAAACGCACTGTAGCAACTCACCAAGGCTCCTTCGACAAACCCATAACCTCTACCACCTAGAAGGACAAGGCAGCAGGTGCATGGGAGCACCACCACCTGCAAGATCCTCTCCAAGTCAGCAGCATCCTGACTTGGACCTATATCACCATTCCTTCTGTGTCGCTGGTTCAAAATCCTGGAACTCCCTTCCTATAGCACTGTGGATGTACCTACACCACATGGACTGCAACAGTTCAAGAAGGCAGCTCACCACCACCTTCGCAAGGGCAGTTAGGGATGGGCAATAAATGCTGGCCTAGCCAGTGACGCCAGTGAAAGAATAACTTTTTTAAAAAGGTGGAGTTAGGTTAAATGCTCCTGGAAGAGATGGAAAATGCCTTCTGCTGAGAGCCCTTCTTCCCCTCCTCCTCCCTCTGCAGCTCAAGTGGAATGGCAACTATAGCAGGCATGACTGGCAGTAAATGGTCTGACCAGAACCGTGGCAGTTACAACCAAGGCCTTCTCCATGTGTAGCATTACTTCCTGTACACTTCACTAACTGTAACCAACCCCACAAAACACTTCCAGAAAACTCAAACAAAACCTGTAAAAAGTAATCAGCAACTAACCTGCGAATTGCTGGTGATCTCTTTAAATAGTAATGATTGAGGGTCACTTTTGCTGTTGGCTGTATGTTCAGCTATGCAAGGTTAAGAAAGGACATTACCTAGAGCGATGACATCCAAAATCGCAGCACTATCCTCAAGTCAACGTTACGTGCTAGTGTCATGATCTGCCTACTCAGAATACTTCCAGCGCATGGTCCTAACGCACTTCTAATGCCTTTACCAAGCTGTTATTCAGTGTGGGCCACACCAGAAGTGAGTGGGAGTAGCAATGGATGTTATTTTGGTATCAAAACTGTACCCCTAGCATAGAAACTATAGGAATCAGGTATGCACTTTTTCAGGGGCTAATGGGCTTCCCAAGAGGATTTCTCTCTAACTTTGCTTCTTGGAAGGTGATGAGATTAAATGAAAGGTGGTGAGGCTGCACACTAGGCAGATAATATCCCACCCATCAATAACCCCCTGCATCATTGTATTTCAGCAGGTATATTCCTAACTTGGAGAATTACATGCGGACGTTTCACATTATAAAGAAAACTGTCAGTGAGTTATGCTGCAAGCGGGCTTGCAGCCCAATACCACTGTATGCACCATTTTGCCAGTGTTTCCTAAGGTTGTCATCACTTTTAACCTCTGAGCCATTTTTTTAAATTCCAGATTGTCACTGGAGAGATCTATAGATCAAACAGCTGTACACAGATGCAACAAACAATTTGTAGATTCATTGCTCTCTAGAGTCAATGACTTCATTAGTTTGCCCTTGAACAACTTGTATTAACAGAACAGAACACTGTAATTTTACTGAATACCAGTATTTCTCAAGGTCCATGAGTCATATGTGGAATTCACATGTTTCCTTGCAAAAACAGCCAGGTATACATCAACAGGGAAGCATGCTATTCTCTCAATCTGCAGTTTGTTGACCAATAGTATGCACTTCTCTGGCAACTTTCACAACACCATCATTTTAAGGAATTCTACAGTGCTAGCAGTGTGCCAGTCTGCTGGCATCTTTCCACCTCTGAACCATTTTCAAGAAGGCTGGGTCAGAGGCACAACAGTTACCTGCCCAGAAGCGTCAGTAAGCCAACTGAAGCAATTGAAGGGACCAACAAGGTCACTCTTCAGCACCTGCTGGAATTCTTCAGTTAGCAGGCAGGTCTCATGTGATGGCCAAAATACAGCCAGTGAAAGGAGGCAGACAAGGGGGCGTTGGATCGGGGGTGGGGAGGGGTGGGGTGGGGGGGGAGCGCTGCTGGTGGTAGAAGTGGGGACCAGCACTCAAAAGTACTTAAAAGATAACCACCGCCGGTGCAGAAAGTCAGCCACAGCTGTGGTCGCAGGCTACCCTGTGCAGGGCTCCTCCTCCACGATGGTGGTCTGGTAGCTGTGATCAGTTTGTTTCCAAACCTTTTGAAAGTGCTGAGAGGGCACCTCCGTCTTTCTTTCCCCCCTTCCCTGCATCGGCAGGCTGTCACTCTCTTAGTACTGGAGGGTCTCCTATTTGTCTTCCAGTGCCAGGAGACTGCCCCGCAACCTTAATTAGATGATGAACATGTCCTCTGCTCATTAATTAGCCATTCCTTGGAAATTCATGTCTGTTATGTATTCACTGGTTTGTTGTATATTTTATATATCTGATTTACTTCAGAGCAATGCAGAGATGACACTGGTTCTAAGGCTACACCAGATTAATTTATGGTGCCTTAAAATATTTCAACAATCACAGGATTTCTATACACATGTTCACAGCTCTGGCATCTCAGGTCTTTTCTGGAAGCTTCTGTTTACTTCAGCTCTCAGAGGCTACACCCAGCCTTAATTAGTGAACACAGCTCAGTCAACAGACTAATATAATCAACAAAGATCAATTAAGTGATTGAACAATACATCATTTCCCTCTTTTAAATAATGACCTTATTTTAAATTAAATCATTCTAAACAACAAACATATATACATCAAGTCATTTCTTAGTTCAACTGTTTTCTGTATTCTGTATTCTCTAAGTATGGAAATAGTCTTTGAGGTACGAAGGTTTCTGATTTCTACGATTAGATATATGAATTTGAGGTTGTGGTTCTGTATGATCAACTTGATGAGGAGGATGATCAACGTTACTCATCAGAAAAGGAAATGTATCCTCATAGTTGCTGTCCTTGAAATGCCCTGGTCTGCTTGTTATCAAATGTCTCACATTCCACTTTGTGTTGTCATTCAACAGATAAGCATTGGTACTGAGCAACTGCTAGATCTGTTTTGGACCTGATACAAGAGATGATGCAAGTTTGTGGTCACGATTTGACCGTTTGATGCGAACCCAATCTCCAACTTCAAATTGTGGTTCCCTTGTGCCTGTTCGCTTATCAAAGTATGCTCTAGCTTTACCTTGTCACTTTATGATTTCATCTGCTTTCACTCTGACATTCTCATTGTTGGGCGGTGATGGCTTAAGAACTGTCAGTGGTATGTGAAATTTATGATCTATCGTATGTTTGGCTGTTGTCTTTCTGGTCAGAGAGTATGGGGTGGATCAAGATGTGCAAAGTAGGATATGAATGAATTGTTCAAACATTTTCCCCTCCGATATGCTAGCTTTCAGACTGTCCTTGATCACGCTGTTGAATCATTCAACACCACCATTCGATTTTGGGTTGTAACATGAGGTCAGATGATGATGAATTCTGAAACTTGCTAGAAGCTCCATGAACTGACTGGAAACAAACTGAGGTCCATTGTCCGTAGTGATATTCTCCGGCAAAATCCATTTTGTAAACAACTTGTCTAGAATGTCAATGACTGAAGTAGTGGTTATGGAATTTGTTGTAGTGATTCCGGCCATTTGCTATGTAGATCATGAACAACAAACAAAAACATTGATTCCTAGGGGGCTGCTTACACTTGTGCAAAATATCTAATTGCAGTTGTTGCCATGGTTTTGTTGGCCATGGGTTTCAGAGTTGCAGGGCATGGTTTAACAGATTTTTCATTGAGTATACAAGCTCTGCAGTTTCTAATGAACTCTTCTATCTACTTCTGGCCACCAGACTGCTTCACAGGATCATTGTTTCATCTTAATACACCCAGATGTCCTTCATGGGCAAGATGCAATACATACTCGAGTTTAGTGTGCAAAACAGTTATCACTAATGAGAGCTCATTGCATACTCTGTAGTACAGGTTCTGTTCTTCCACTACTTCACAAGGCTACTTGATTTTTAGGTACTGGCTTACTTCCAGCAGTACACAGTCTGTTGCCGATTCTGCCTCCAACTCCCTCGCATAGCAAGATTTGCAGTCATTGCAAAATCACTGTAATCACGTAGTCTTAAACGTTGCAAGTTGTTTCACCATGGCTGACACTGTCTGCGATAGCAGTATTGCTAAGCATGTCAGCTGCTCAGTTGTGTGAACCTGCAAGATACTTGACTTAAGTTGTACTGATGAAGATGACTTGACCATCTGTAGATGTGTAGAAGTCAATGACCAGGTCCTGAGGTAACGAACAATGTAGTCAGCATTGGTGATTGGTGCAGAGAGTGAACTTTCTACTGTAGAGATACATGTGCCAATGTTCACAAGTGTACATGTAGGCTAGAGCATTCTGTGAATAAGCATTCTGTTTGCGACAATGGATGTGATGCATAAGTAATTAGTCATGTGCTTCCTTCAAAGGACTGAGAGTACAGCTCCAATCGCATTTCCTGATGCATCTGTTGTGACATATGTTTCTGCATGTGGGTTGAAATGCACAATGGTTGGCGGAGATGCTATCTTCACCTTTATCATATCAAACACTGTGTGCTATGTGACTGTCCATTCTCATTGTGCATCTTTGCGCAATAGCTTCCAAAGAGGCTCCATGATCTCTGCATACTTAGGAATGAATTTGTGATAAAAGTTGGTAGTACCATAATGCCACTCTTTCACGGTAGACGGGCTTGGAAGCGCATGAATGGCTTTGATGATGTCATGTGCAGCTGCTGTCACTCTGTACCCCAGAAAGTCAGGTGCCAATGTGTATTTGTCCATGTTGAGCATCAGATTGTTTTTTGCAAATCGGGTAATAATCGTTGATTGTGTTCTGCTTTGCCCCTTCCATTGACAATGACATTGTCAAGTAGGTTAAGTGTCCCCTCAATGTCTGACAAGGCTGAAGGAATAATCTTCAGGAATGTGCTAGATGCTGAACTTAGCTTTTGTTACCTAGTGTGTTTCAGTACTACAGAATGCCTTATGGACTGTGAGATATCAGCTTTGCACTGCTAAATGTATCTGAAGATAGCTCTAGATCTCATATCTAGCTTTGTAAAGACTGTGGAGTCACAAAATGATGCTGACAGCTCTTGGATTGTAGGAAGTGGATACTTGTCTGGAATGATAGCTTTGTTGACTGCCGATGTCGATGTAAATTTACCAGTTTTTTGTTGTGAAATTACTAGATTTGATATCCATGGTGATGAGTCAATTGGTTCAATGATAACGTCTGCTTCTTGTTGTTTCACTCCTGTGACACTCGGACACGGATTGCAAATGCAACAATCTCAAATTTTGTGAAAATGGTAGAATTGATCTTTCAACATGAGAAACATGACAGTACACCTTAATCTCCCCAAATTTGCTAAATAAGTAAGGATATAGTCATGTATACTCAGTGTCATTGATCATGTTAATGTATGCTCTGGTAGGGTCTTCAAAATTGAAGCCAAGCCTGTTGAAAAGGTTTATTCCCATAAGGCTTCTGCCTTTGGCTATGTAGAACGTAAATCTGTCTAAGGTGATGCTTTTGTAGCGTACTAGGACTGTGATCGTTCCCAAAACCAGAATAACTGAGACGTTGTATTCTTGAAGATTGTCTGTTGCAGGAGTGAGCAAAAGTTGTGAAAAGTATCAATCATAGAGTTTTTTGCTCAAAGTAGATACTTTCACACCAACATTGATGAGAAGTGACACTGAGATGCCTGCGATCTCAACTGAGCATTCCTGAAAATGACCTGGTGCTTTACTGTTCATGATGGTGCACACTTGCTGTACCTTACTCTCAGGAAGAGACTCCTCCACATGTCGAACTGATGAAGTCCTCTTCTTTGACAACCTGTATACCTTTGCAAAATGATTCCACTTTAAGCATGAGTTACACTTTTTTCCCCTTGAGCTGGACATGCCATTGTTACTTGATGAGCATTTCCACAATTTGAGCACAGTTTGGGAGGTATCTAACCCTGAGGGGGCATGTGTTGAAGAGACTGCTGCTTTGTCCGTGATCCTTGCACTTGAACCGGTTGGGCGAGCCATGTCTGCGACCCTAAGTCTTAGGATGCATTTCTATGTAACCTCTTCGTATCTAACATGGCAGATTCCATTTGGACTGCCAAGGTCATGGCTTTTTCCCAGGTTAAATCATCATCCTCCATGAAGAGACATTTCCTAATTTGTGGAATTGAAATCTTTTCAATTAATTGGTCACAAATTAATTAATTGGCTGGTGTACCAAAATTACATGTATAGAAGCCAATTGCCACAACAGTGCCATGTATTGTTTACCATTTCCCTGGCAAAATGTAAATTATTTGATCATCACACTTTTCTTTGGCCCAAAATACTTTTCGAGTGCACTTACTGGTGTCTCAAATGTAAACACATCTCCTGTGAGCTGCTTGAATATTCACTGGCCTTCTGCTCCGAGACAATGTACAAGTATTATCTCCTTGCGGATGGCTGCTTTGGATTTGGACTGTCCATCCTTGTAGCAAGCAAATAGTTGTTGAGCTTCAAAAACCATTGATTCCACGACATAGGTGAATCTCCCGGCAATGAAAGAAACGGTGCTGGAGCTGGTAAATTTAAACATTTCTCAACCATCCTTGTTGCCAATTCTGTGGTTTATTCATCGGTTTGTTGTATATTTTATATATCTGATTTAGCTCAGAGCAATGCAAATATGACACTAGTTCTAAGTCTACAACAGGTTTATTTACAATGCCTTAAAATATCTCAGCCATCACAGGATTTCTACACACATGATCACAGCTCTGGCTTCTCAGGTCTTTTCTGAAAGCTTCTGTTTACTTTAGCTCCCAGAGGCTACACCCGGCCTTAATTAATCAAGCACAAAGAACATAGATCAGCCAATAGACTAACAAAATCAAACATATATCATTAAACCCTTAAACACTACAGTGTTGAGTGGCTTTGACACAGTGTGAGGTCTGGACCTGCACTTGCTCCTAGCATCAGTGTCCTGATCCCAGATCAAATCCCTGCCCTAAAAATCCTGCAAGAATTCAAGTAGCCCCATGGAGATAAAGGCTACCCTTTACAATGCTGATGGATAACAGCAGGATGACTTATAAGACTTCCTAAAAAACCAAAGCAAATTCCATTCATCCACCAGTTACATCATTAAATATACTCCATGCATTTTGAAGGCACTGTCAAATTATTTGATTGAGCTGAGCTCATTCTACAATGTAGGCCTGTGAAGATCCAAAGAATATGGTTATGTGTTGGATGCTGCAAAATTTGCATTACAAAGTTGGAGGATGAGGGTGTTCATAGGAGCATTTTGGAAAGGATAATGGAGGAAAATCTGTTGCTGGCTTCAAGGGACATTTGTACCAATCTGATATGGGATTGGCACAGATTTCTCTTGATGACCATGTCTGGCCAGTGGAAGAAAAGTCCTGTTTGTATCTTTTCTCTATCCAGCATAAATATGTCAACATCTCCAGATCTATGTGTATCAACTCAAATAGCTTCCAACTAACATGATCTTATCGAAGCCACTTCTATACCTTACCAAAAATAACATCACGTTGTTAGCTTAATTTAATTTACGACCCATACAGTGTGTGCATGTATTATCTGTCTCTAGTATTTGATGGCTACATCCTTAAGTCTAATGCGGTGCTTCTCCCAAGCATGTCAGGAGGAGCCTCTTACAACATGTGACCTCAGATCATTTTTACTAAGGGCTGGCAAGGCTCTACTACAGGTTGGATTGGCTTTTTTACATTTTACATTTTGCATCAACAACCTAAACCTGCTTCTTTTCTACCCCATGTGCAATTACCAGAGAGGGCCGACAGGGAGGCACATAAATGCTCCAATCTGGAATGGCAAACATTGTCTGTGCATCTTTCTGCAATACCACTACTATTGGATAATGGCTTTATATGCCTATGGAAAAAAAACAACACTACCGACCCAGTGAAGCCCTGTCCCAAATGTGAAGAGACTGCATTGTGCCATCTGAAGCATTTGTAGCAGCAATCTCAGCACTCATGCAGAAAGCAAGTATGGTTCTTGAGGCCACTGTCATAGGGGCCAATGCTGCACATGCTTCTGGAGCTGCTTCATGCCTCAAATGGACTGTCCTGTTAAATGGTCCTCCCATATACTGTACACTTTGGCAATGAACTTCTTTTCCTCAGCAACTAACAACAGCACATTGCATGTGATACACTGCAAGTGTCATATTTTTTAAATGATGCAACTGTGAGCTGTAGGTCTGCAGGTTCTTCAACTAAGAGGCAACTTCCCCTGATCCACCAGCCAGCAATGTCCTTTTCCTCATTTGCCACCACCAGCTGTCCTTACTCACTCATGCTCTGGCTCACTAGTGTATTTCCCACTTGCTCACCAGCTAACTCCCTTGATGTGGATTTTCCTGGATGGGTGCTTAGACAGGATAATGTGAATGAGGGTGTGTTTGTATTCCCAAATGCTGACGGACCTGTGTCTTCTTCATGCAGTGTAAAATCTAGATAGGGAAGGAGAAAAGAGGCTAAAAGGGTTTTCTGAGGAAAGGAAGTCATGTCATTCTTAGTCAATGGAGTAAAATGCGTGTATCGTGATATATATTTGCCCTTTTGTGGGGGTGCTTTCTGTATTATTTGTTTGATCTTCATGGGCTATCCATACTCACAGCTGAAAGTTTGGGGGCTAACTTGCTCCCAGTACTGCTTTGAGAATGTTTCAGGATATTAGCAAGGATTTTGTGTCAGTGGTGAGCCAAATGCACTTTCCATTCATTCCGCTTCCAGCTGCCCAAAGACTTTTTGAGGGGTTTTCTTGCAGCATTTGAAGTCTGAGACAGCACAGCATCCTTTACAGATGTTCCGGGACCTGGGTGAATCAGATTAAAGAACTCTCCCTGTGGAACGCAACATCTAAACCAGGAAATGTAAGTTAGTATATTTAATTTAATGTAAAATCATGAAAAAAAAGTGAAATAAAGAGACAGAAAGATAGAAGGGATTAAAAGAGACATAAAATAAACAACATTAACAAATAAAATACAATTTTAGTTTTTTTAAAAAACAAATCTCCAAAAATAATTAAAATTTGAAGAAGTGAGATTCCATGTTTGCAAGAGTTAATTTTCACTGACAGAGGGGTTGTTTGGTAGTAATCAGTAATTAATTGCTCTGCTAAAATTTCATTACACTTGAACACTTGAATGGATAAGCCCTAACCTTATCTGGTGTGTTTAGTGTGTATCTAGTGGGTAAGCAGCACAATTTCATGCCTTTCATATTTTTCGATGTTGATTCTCTCAGCAAAGTACTGGCATAGTGGATCTTGTTGAGGAGCAGGGCAAATCAGACAAATTTCCTGATTTTTGTGTTTAACTGCACATGTGTGGAAGCTTTGCAGTTTATTCCATAGCATTGCAGATAGCTTTACTGTTATTCTTACTGCAAATCTGTGCCAATGCAAATAAGCAGCTGGAGACAAATTATTCTATAATTTCTCTCTCCCTGCAGGGACCACCTGTGCTTTGGCTGGCACCTATCCTCAGCAATTGAATAGAGAATAGAAATTCAGCGGAATTGGAAGGAACTTGAATTTGCATGTGAAAACTCAAATTCTGCTGCTCCAAAATTGTCAGCTCAAATAGAAATAAATATGTATGAACTGATAGCCATTACAGAGACATGGCTGCAAGATAAAAAAGGCTGGGACCTGAATATTCAAGAATACATTACATTTCAGAAGAACAGGAAGCTAGGAAAAGGTGGTGGGGTAGCTCTGTTAATTAAGGATGACATTAGAGAGGGGTGACCTTAGTTCTAAAGATCAAGATGTACAATCAGTTTAGACAGAGATAAGAAATAGCAAAAGTAAGAAATAACCTGTGGGACTAGTTTATAGGTCACCCAACAGAAGGACAGAGTATACAGGAAGAAATAATGTGGGTTTGTGAGAAAGGTACGGTGAAAATCATAGGTGATTTTAATCAACATATAGATTGTATGAATCAGATTGGCAAAGGAAGCCTGGATGATGAATTCATAGAGTGTTTTTAGGACAATTCTTTAGAGCAGCACCTTCTGGAGCCAAGCAGAGAGCAGGCTGTACTGGATCTGGTAACGTGCAGTGAGACAGGATTAATTAATGACCTCATAGTAAAGGCACCCGTAGGTAGCAGTGAACATAATATGATTGCATTTTGCATTCAGTTTGAGGGAGAGAAGAGTATGTCCAAGACTAGTATTTTGAATTTAAATAAAGGTAATTATAGGGTATGAAGACAGAGCTGGCTAAAGTGAACTGGGAAATTAGGTTAAGGAGTAGGTCACAAAAGATGCAGGAAGATACTTTAGGAGCTATTTCATAACACTCAGCAAAGATATATCCCAGTGAAAAGAGAGGCACTAGGAGAAGGATGTATCATTTGTGGCCAACTATGGAAGTTAAAAATAGTATCAAATTGAAAGAAAAAGCATATAATTCCATGATGATTAGTAGCAGGTTAGAAGATTGGACAGAATAGAAAAACCAGCAAAGAATGGCTAAAACAAAAATAAGGAGGGAGAAATTAGAGTATGAGAGAAAGCTGGCTAGAAATATAAAAACAGGCAGTAAGAGTTTCTACAGGTATTTAAAAAGGAAAGGAATAAGTAAGATGAACTTTGGTCCTCTATAGACTGAGTCTGCAGAATTAACGATGAAAAGTAACAAACTGACCAGATATTTTGCACCTGTCTTCACTGTAGAGGATACAAATGACGTCCAGAAATGATCATAAATCAAGAGTTAAAATGGAGGGAGGAACTTAAAACAATTACAATCACCACAGAAAGGGTACCGAGAAATGGCTGACAAATGTTTTAAACAGGTCCTGATAGTCTTCACCCTATGATCTTAAAATAAGTGGCTGCTGAGACGGTAAATGCATTGCCTTTAATTTTCCAAAATAGATTCTGGAAAGATCCTATCAGATTGGAAAGTAACAAATTCAAGAAAGGAGGGAGACAGAAAGCAGGAAACTATAGGCCAGTAAGCTTAATATCTGTCACTAAGGAAAATGCTGGAATCTATCATTAAGGAGGTTATAACGGGGCACTTAGAAAATCTCAATGCATTAAGCAGAGTCAACATGGCTTTGTGAAAGGAAAATCATATTTGAATTGATGAATTTATTAGAGTTCTTTGAGCAAGTAGCATATAACATGGATAAAGGGGAACCTGTAGATGTGTTGTACTAGGATTTCCAAAAGGCATTTGATAAGGTGCCTCATCAAAGGCTACTACAAAAATTAAGTGCTCATGGTGTAGGGGTAACATATTAGCATTAGGATTGGTTAGCTAACCGGAAACAGATTAGGAATATGGGTCATTTTTGGATTGGCAAGATGTAACCAGAGGAGTGCCTCAGGGATCGTTGCTGGGGCCTCAACTATTTATTAATATTAATCACTTGGATAAAGGGACTGAATATATGGTTACTAAATTTGTTGATGAGACAAAGATAGGTAGGAGAGTAAATTACGAAGAAGGCAGTCTTCAAAAGGACATAGATAAGTTAAGTGAATGGGCAAATGTTTGGCAGATAATGTGGGAAAATGTGAACTTATCCACTTTGGCAGGGAGAATAGAAAGGCAGCATATTATATAAATGGAGAGAGATTGCAGTACTCTGTGGTACAGAGGGATCTGGGTTCTGGTACATGAATCACAAAAAAGTTAGTATGCAGGAACAGCAAGTAATTAGGAAGGTGAATGGAATGTTGTTGTTTATTGCAAGGAGAATGGAACATAAAAGTAAAGAAGTTTTGCTATAGCCATAGAGGTGAGACTGCATTTCAAGTACTGCGTACAGTTTTGGTCTCCTTATTTAAGAAAGCATATAATTTCATTAGAATCAGTGTGGACAAGGTTCACACAGCTGATTCCTGGGATGAAGGGGTTGTTTTATGAGGAAAGCTTGGACAGGTTGGGCCTATACCCATTAAAGCCTAGAGGAATGAGAGGTTGGGCGGAATTTTCCGTGCCCGCTGGCATCGTGTGTCCTCAGCGGCATGAATGGACAATATTGTGAGAAGGCCAAAACCGTCCGCTCAGCCTGTTGATGGCAGGCTGCATTTCCTGCTATCGGACATCGGGAAACTCATTGTAATACATCTGCATATTATTATAAGGCTAATCTGGCCGACTCATCCCCTCATGCTGGATCAACTGCCCATGCCGGCGTGATTGCATGACGTATTTTAGAACTGCACAATAGTGACGTGCACCTGGCGAGCTGCTTTTCGCTCAAGACTTTGAAGTTTATTTGCCTACCTCGCTTCGGGCTGCACTCACAGTCATCAGCGCCAGGCTTCGCAGACTGTACCACAGCACTCTTAGGGGGGCTGATGGGCAGGTCTCTACCTACCAGACCAGCTGTAAGGCAGAGGATGGCTTTGTGGGCTGCAGGACTAGGGCTTGCTTGGGGAAGGGGAAAAGTGGCTTCAAGCAAGGGAAGAAGCCGCAGGGTGAGGGCTGTACTGGGGAAGGGGGGGTATTCCAGGGTGTGTGTGGTGGCACATGTTGATCTGTGCAAGTGGCCTCAAGATGGTGAGGGCTGAGGAGACAGTCTCCACAGGAGATGAGGCCAGGTGAAGATGTGAGGGTGCGTGTGAAAGAGTGATTGGTGATGTCCCTTGAGCTGGCAGTGAGTGAGATGCCAGTGAATGTGTGATGGGCTCGAGTGTGTGAATTTAGAGTGATGAGATGGTTGCCTTACCCTGGCAGCACAGACGAGATCATTCATTCACTATCTGCATTGGATGGCCAACCTCATCTATGCAGATTTTGCACTGATCACCACCGCCATTGCCTACCAAGCCAGAGTGGTAATGTTGCTGCCCCCTCCTGCAGCCAGAGGCATGGATACAGGACATCACAGCGGGCCCCCACAGCGTCCAAAAGGCTCTTGATGGATGAATCACTAAACCAGGTGGTGGGGGGGTGGGGGTGGGGTGGGGGGTGGTGGGGGGGGGGGGGGCGGGGGCTGCAGTTTTCTTGCCTTTTGGGTCCATGCCTTCTTTGCAGCAGTCCTTGGCTGGAAGCACTGAGAGGTGTGCACGGCTCTGTACCTTCAATGTGGCATCCGGCGTGATGAAGCGGCGAGGTGACAGCGTGGTGGGCAAATTGGAGGCCGCCCGCCATTGAAACGGCATTTTTCCCAGGAATGCATAATCAGTGCGACGGGCTTGGGATGATACGGCGTGAAAAGCCGCCATTGTGGCTGGTGGGTAAAATGTCATTTTACCCACTCGCTTCCGCACTTGGTGTAAACCTGGGACGATTACGCCCGTGATTTTATTAAACCTATAAGTCCCTGAGAGGACTTGATAGATTGATGTTGACAGGATGTTTCCCCTTGTGGGAGAGACTAGAGCCACGGGACACAGTTTAAACAAGAGGTCTCCCATTTAAGACGGAGATGAGGAGAAACTTTTTCTCTCAGAGGATCTTAATCTATGGAAGTTGGAGCAGCTTCGGTAGCTCTGAAGAAGAGTCATAAGGACTCAGAACGTCAACTCTGTTTCTCTCTCCACAGATGCTGTCAGACCTGCTGAGTTTTTCCAGCATTTTCTGTGTTTGTTTCAGATTTCCAGCACCCGCAGTATTTTGCTTCTATCTTAGTGTTTAATTCACTGCCGCTCCTCTTGCAGGAATGCCTACTTTGAAGAAGTAATGCTCTTCTCTCCGAAGGATTTCCTTTTGTCTCTGTTTCCCTGTTCACCTTCATTGCTTTCCATTTCCCCCCTGGTGTTTGACAAGGTGATTACCAAAACTCGCTTTCACAGCCATATTTCCTTCCTCCATCTTCAACTTACCCCACGTGGATTCCAGCTGAAGCTCCATCCCTCATGTTTCAAATCCACCTAGGATCACAGGTATCTCCGGGACATACAACGTTCCTCGGATTGCTGTTTTTGCTGTATCCTGAGATCCACACTCAGTGCCATACACCGCCATATGAACACACTTGACCTCTCCCTCCAGCAGCACCGACTCATCCTATCTCAAAGCCGTCCTTGTCCCCAGTTTCTTCATCTCATCCAAGGTCTTAACAGGAAACTTTTTCCTTTCCTTTCAGGTGCTAAGGAATGCAAGCTCCAACAACTTATTGTTACCAACGCCCATTCAGGACTCTCCACCCCTTCCCATCCCTCTGACCCCATCTCATCTCCTAATCCCAGCCCTTGCCGTGTATTCACTATACCCTCTTACCTTCCCCTCTCTGAGCTGAACATTCAGTACTCAGCAAAGGACTCAGTTTCATACCCTTACCTCAATGAATTTTGGGCTCAGCATGATGCTGAACTCTTCTTCCGCCATCTTTGTCTCTGTGCTAACTTCTTTGGGCAGGAGTCCTCCCCCTGTTCCATGGACCCTTTCACCCGCCTCCAGTATTCTCCTTCCACCCTCTGGCCTCTTACCTGCTCTTGATCTTTTCATTGAGAACTGTTGACGTGACATCGGCCGTCTCAATTTCTCTGCTCCTTTCACCCACTCTAACCCGTCTCCTTCTGAACTTGCCGCACTCCGTTCTCTTAGGTCTAACCCTGACTTTGTTATCAAACCTGCTGACAAGGGTGGTGCTGTTGCTGTCTGGCTCACTGACCTCTACCCTGCATAGGCTGAGTGCCAACTCTCAGACATTTCTTCCTACCTCCCCCTGGACTATGACACCACCACCGAACATCAAGCCATTGTTTCCAGGACTGTCACTGACCTCATCTCCTCTGGAGATTTTCCCTCCATAGCTTCCAACCTCATATTACCCCAACCCCACACAGCCCACTTCTACCTCCTTCTCAAAATCCACAAAGAGGACTGTCCCGGTAGACTGATCATGTCAGCCTATTCCTGCCCCACAGTACACAAATCAGTAAAAGCTTTTGCACCGGTACAACAGTGATCCAAAAGGCTAATGGAATGGAAAGTGAGGCAGTGATGCTTCAATTGATATAGAGCCTTGGCCAGGTCCCATCTGGAGTACTGTATTCATTTTTGGGCACTGAACCTTAAGGATGTGTTGGCCTTGGAAAGAGTATAGTGCAGATTCACCAAAATTATATCAGGATTTAACTGGGGCAGGTTGAATAAGCTTGGCTTATAATGCCTTAAGTTTGAAAGGTTGAGGGGTGATCTAATTGAAATGTTTAAAATGTGTTTGAAGATAAATAGAAACAATTTGGAAATCACAAAGAATAATCTCCTCTTAGGAGTAAAATCAGGAAACGCTTTTTCACATAAAGAATAATGAAGTCTGGAACTTGCTTGCTGCCCAAATGTTGTGGGTGTTGAATCAATTGAAATTTTCAAGATTGAGACCAATAGATTTTTTGTTGAGTAAGGATATGAAAGGATATGACACAAAGGCAGGTAAATGGAGTTGAGCTACAGATTGACCAAGATCTAACTGAATCGTGCAATAGGCTTGATGGGTTGAATAGACTACCCCTGTTCCTATGTTCAATGTCAGCCTCTGGCCCTGGTGCAAACATTGGACTTTTGAGACTCGATAACTTTGGGCTCAATTCTATCACCGGAAAGGTTTTGAGCAAGTGTGTTTTAAAAACCCTCTCACTACTCCAGCAATGAGGCTCAGCCTCATTCAATTCCAGTAGCTTTGGGTGGCTGTCCCTTGTCACCTGCTTGGTGCTGTGTGTTAAAATTAGGAATGGTCAGCTTCTGGTGGCTCCAGGGCAGGTCAGTAACCTGGATGATCATAACTGCTTACTCACCCAATTTGTGTCAGTTAAAATGATCCCCTTCAGCAAGAACTACAACTCCTCACTCTTGATGGAGTGGCACTGGCACCAGCCTGGAGCAGTTTGACAGCACCATATTTTCTGAGTTTCCCGAAATCTGCAACACACTCTGTAATTATACCCAATGGCCCAGAAACGACCATTAAAATGCTAATAATGGAGCCTCTCCTTGACTCCGAAATGTCTTGTGGGGTCAGTAGCAGAGATTCCCAGTGGACACATCCTGGCGTTTATACTGGGCTGTGGGGATTATCAGTGTCAAAATGTTAGTAAATTGCACTTGCGCAATTTGTGAAGCCATTGCAGTTGCTCACCATTGAATCAGTCTTAACAGCTGTTTCAGCAGCAGTCCTTCCTAGATTGGTATCCATTGAATCAGCTCTATCTCTTTATTTGACTTTGTTGGCGATAACATTGTAAGTTTGAGCAATCAATAATTTGTTCAGTAAAACAGCTAAAATTAATTTCAAGTTATAGTATATCAGCAGGACCAGAGTTGTATCTTGCATAAAACAGGCCTATACAGGTTACAGCTGCATACCAAAGCTGACCTGGAGCCTGATCACATTTGCTAGATTGCATGAGATAAAGTTATATAAATTCGCCCAAATTTAGTTAAACACTAGGGGAAAACTCAGCAAAATCTTTCTCTTTCTTCGAAAGTGCTTGAATGAAAAATAACAATATGAAAAAAACAATATCTAAACAACCTTACAGCCAACATATTTACCCCTGATGTTTGCTTTTCACAGATGTGATTGCATTCCCGAAATGCCATTTCAATGGTCTCAGCACCACAGGATCCATTACTTGAAATAGACCTCTAGAGCATTATAGTCTACACTGATCCTACAGTTCAATTCCCAGCCCAGTATTTATCCAGCTCCCATATAAATTAATTTATGAACATGGCAATAAAAAGGATCGTGGGATACTGGAAATCTGCAATGAAAACAACGTTTGGACATGTGGAGCAGATCTAGCAACATCTGGAAAGTGCAAAAGAATAGATTAACATATCAGGCTTGGACCTTTGTCAGTCTTGACATAAGTCCAAAATAGCAACTCTTTCTTTTTGTTGCTGAAAGCCTATTGTGCATTTCCAACCTTGGCACAGGTAGACTGAGAAACACTGTGTAGTACAGCACTGTATTAACAGAGTAATACTGGTGGTGGTCTAAGAATGGGCTACTTACCTTTCCTTCTTGATCACAGATGTCTGGTCTAAGTGGAACACTAAAATATGGAAATAATACCAACAACCAGTACTTATATAGCATCTTTAACATAGGAAAATGCCTCAAGTTGCATCACAAAATGGAGGGCCAAAGATTGAAGAGTTGAGATTCTGAAAGTGCAATTATAAATTAATAAAGGACAAAGCTTTTTCAGGGGTGGACACAGAAAGAAGTCGAGTTTGGAGGAGGAAGGAGGATGTGAATGGAGAGCAATACAAGGAAGTATTCTTATCTATGACTCTAAAAATAGTGTGCCCTCTAAAGGCATAACTCTCAAAAATAAGTGTTCCCATTGTTCTGATTATATATGCAAGTCTGACTAGAGTGTGCCAGGTGTAAGACCCTTGTTCAATATAATGGACAAATTCCAAACCCCAGAATGAAGGCATCTTACATCACCGCAATATGCAATATACCCCAGCTAACTGCATGCCCCATCCAGACATAAGGCGGAATCATCCTAGATTTGTACGAAGTGTAGTAGTGAGTGGAAAAAAGAACATTTTACCCGTTGGTCACAATGGAGGCTTTTCATGCTGTATCATCCCAATTCCACCTCATTAATCATGCATTCCTGGGAAACTTGCCGCTTCGATGGAGTTTGGGCTCTCATTTGCCTGCCACGCTGTCACCTTGTCGCTTACTCACGCCGGGTGCCATATTTTAAAGTGCAGCCGTGAGCATTCAGGGCTTCCAGCCCAGGATGGTTGCACAGATGACATCGCCCCGAAAGGAAAGAAGACTGTAGCCCCCATCGATTCAGTGATTCATCCCTGGAGCGCCTTTTGGAGGCATGGAGGCCTGCTGTGATGCCCTCTACCCATGCTATGGCCGCAGGAGGTCCAGTAATCTCTCCACTCCAGCTTGGTAGTGATGGCAGTGGTGATCAGTGCCAATGCTGCACAGAAGAGGTTGGTCATCCAATGCAGAAAGAGGATGAATGATCTCATCCATGTGCCAGGGTAAGGCAACCATCTCATCACTCTAAATTCACACACTCAAACTTGTCACATTCACTGGCATCCCACTAACTGCCAGCTCAAGGGCCATTACCATTCACTCTCTCAGACATACCCTCACATCTCCATCTGGCCTCATCTCCTCTGGAGAATGCCTCCTCAGTCCTCACTATCTTGCGGCCACTTGCACAGATCAACATGTGCCCCCACACACATCCTGGGATACCCTCCTTTCCCAGTATAGCCCTCACCCTGCAGTTTCTTCCCTTGCCTGAGGCCACTTCTCCCACTTCCCCAAACAAGCCCTAGGCCTGCAGCCATTGAAAAGGCACCCCTGCCTTATGGCTGCTCTGGTAGTTAGAGGCCTTCCCGTGAGCCCCCTTAAAAATGATGTGGTTGTGCCTGCAAAGCCTGGCACTGATGGCTGCAAATCCTGCTCAAAGTAAGGCAAACAAACCTCAACTTCTCAAACGAAGTGCTGTTCGTCAGGTGCATGTTGCTTATGTACAGTTGTGAAATACCTCAGCGTGATTGCTCAGATGATCCAGCGTGGACGGATGATTCCAACGAGCAGGGCTTATAATGATATGCAAATGTAGTACAATGAAGTTCCTGGCATCTGACGGTGGGAAATGTACCTTTGACAGGCAGAGTGGGCGATTGCAAACTGGTTTCAAAACATCGTGAAACCAATTTTTGGCCTTCTTGCCATATTGTCCACTCACGCCATCAAGCTGGTCTGCCGCCAATGGGCACGGAAAATTCCGCCCATAGAATTTCAGTGCTTCGAATCACGAATGTAGAATTTCAATTCTTTGAAAAACACTTAATCACATAATCCTGATCCAAGCATAATATAATTCATGCTTTCAGGTAGAATGTCGCCAAATATATGCATGACTCCTACTACTTAAAAAATCCTGCAAAAGAACTTTATGATAAAATTATTTAATTTAGAATCCTTTACAACAGAAATAATTAGTTGAGCTGTGCTACAATATTATATGTTATTAATTTTGCATGAGCACTTTATCCAAACTCAATTCAACTATGGTATTTGACAAAATTGTGGATTTATCATGACAGTTGTATTGCTAGATATACGGTTATCATCTGTGACAGATTAATGCAATAGTTCAGTTGTGATGAATTATTTCTGAACTGACATTATTTCTGAATGCCCACAGCATGCAACACATCTTGTGATATGTGCAGGTGTAATATCAAATCGTTTGAGTTTATTGTCCATTTTCTACTGTAAAATTATATAACTAGAGATGTCTATAGCACAAAGGATTATCATTTTGGTCTATCATGCCTGTGCCAGCCTTTTACTAAAGAAATTCAAAACTAAACCCATTGACCTGTTCTCTGTGGTTCTGTATTTTCCTGTACTTCAATTATTTATCCACTTTTCCCTTAAAATATGCAATGGTCTCTACATCAATCGCTCCCTGTGGTAAAGCGTTCCATGTTCCTAGCAATCTCTGGACTCCTAAGAACAACTTAGAATTAATGATCCTTCATCATTAACTCCTTAACCGCAGGAAGTAATCTTTCCTGATTCACCCTTTCAAAACTAAGTTGCAAGTCTTTGCTGAAAGATTTACTTCTTCAAAGTTTCTGTTAATTTCCACTTTGTACACACCAATCATTCTGCCTCAACATTGAACTTGCTGCTGGCAAATAAGACCATAAGACGTAGGAGCAGAAGTAGGCCATTTGGCCCATCGAGTCTGCTCCACCATTCAATGAGATCGTGGCTGATCTGATAATCCTCAACTCCACTTTCCTGTCTTTTCCCCATAGCCCTTGATTCCCTTACTGACAAAAAACCTGTCTATCTCAGCCTTGAATATATTTAACGATTCAGTTTCAACAGCCATATGCGGTAAAGAATTCTACAGATTAACTATCCTCTGAGAGAAGAAATTCCTCCTCACCTTTGTTTTAAATGGGCGACCCCTTACTCTGAGATTATGCCTTCTGGTCCTAGACTCTCCCACAAGAGAAAATGACCTCTCAGCATCTACCCTGTCAAGCCCCCTAAGAATCTTATATGTTTCAATAAGGTCGCCTCTCATTCTTCCAAACTCCAATCAGTACAGGCCCAACCTACCCAATGGTCACTCATAACACAGAAGTGCTGGCTCATGATTTATTCAGAAGCCTTCCATGATGGTATGTTGACGTTATGGGGAAACATTTCCACTGATTGATATTCTTAGTATTATTGTTATTGTTATTCTCAGTGCCATCATGCTCACTGGTGAGGATGTGGGACATGCCTGTCATGACGGTGAGGTCAGTGGCGAACACCCTCATGAAGATCCTGCACCACATCATCCCTCTCTCAACGCAAATGTGAGTGCTCCCTCCTGCTTTTGACTCTAATCTCTAATCAGAGATAATTATCTCTACTTTGGTTCACAGGGAGCTCTGCCAAGCAACCGACACCATCAGCCAGCCAACCCCTCAGCTCCATCCAGGTCTTCAACTCCAGCCTAGAGGACACCACTTCCAATGAAGAGCTGGAAATAAGCAGCCTGGAAGACTTGTCACAGCGCTTACCCACACCCTCCACCAGCGCAGACACACACCTCGGTGGGACCTAGATCTAGAGCAGGCTCGGGTTCACAATCTGGTGGTCACCGCACGGACACACGTCCACTGTAGGAGGAGGCAGGGTCATGTGAGCTCCCCAGCACTCGGAGGACTGCTGGGGAAGAGGCATCTGTGAGGTCCGAGTCGGATGACGAGCTTCTGGATTTGGCCTTCCAACTCATCCCGGAGAGTCAGCTGAAGGCGGGGGAACATCATGCAGAGCCATTGGAAGCCCTCGACAGAGTGGCCCGTGAGTCGGAGTGCGTTCGCCTGCTCTCTGATGAAGTGGTGCCCACATGTGCACGTAGGGAGGTCTCCATGGGAAGGACGGCGGACGCCATGGAGACCCTGGTCCAGCAGAACATGGAAACCTGCACTCCATCGCGGTAGCCATGGGTGAGTTCCTGCAGTGGCAACATGAGAGGGAAACGGGGCACCTCGACGCCCCTGCAGGTGCTCCTTCCCCTCAATGAATCAGGCCTAGTCCCCAGGCACCCGAAGGGAGGAGGAGTGGCATTTGGACACCCCTGGGTCATCCACTCAGCAATCTCAGAGGCTGTCCACTCCTTCCAATTCCCCTTTGCCTGTGAGCCTCTCAACCTTGTACTCTGTCACCACAGAGGGAGCAGACGGCCCAGGAGTGATTCTGGAGAGAGAAGTGAGTGTGTGTGTGGCAGGGTCTTTCGGAGCCTCATGCAAGCATTCTCCCATGCACGCAGATCTTTCCCGTATCACACTCATCTTAATGTCATGAGCATTTTGAATACTGCCTGCTGGGGTTTGCTTTCAGTTGTCCATCTGAGCTGACCTGCATCTCTGCCCATCCAATGAACACACTCCCATGCAGCACATGATCGCGCCGACCACGACTCTCATTTCACTTTTGATTTGGACAGCATGATGCTAATTCGGTTTTACTTTCGCTCCCTCGTCCTTTACCCTCCTCCAATCACCCATTTCCTATCCTCTATCACAGTTGACCCCCGGCATCGCCTTTCACCTCTCCTCCATTACCTACCAGCCACAAGCCTTTTCCTTTGGGGATGTCCAGGTGAACGTATACATTCCCTTCCTTCCTGAAAATCCCACCCCAATCCACATTAATGTCCCTGACTGCCTCCTTCCCACCACCAGGGTTGTGTCTGCCTCCAAGTTCCCACCAACCATCCTCGCCATCCCTTCTACCGCTACCATCGAACCTTCATCCTCCCAACCTACTGCCTCACTCTGCCTCGGTCATTCTCACCATTCCCTCGTTCCATGCCCACCTTCAGTTTGCTCCCCAGGAGCAGTCATGGACCCATCAGACTCCTCCCTTGCACGTTCACCTGGACATCCCCCCCCTCCGGACTCCTTGCCCCCTTGAACCCCTTCCCCCCTCTGGACCCTTCCCCCTCTGGATCCCTTCCTCCCTCTGGACCCCTTCTCCCCAGAATGCCTTCACCCCTCCCGACCCTCTCCCGCTCACGGAACTCCTTCCCCCCTCTGGACCCCTTCCCCACCGGAACCCCTTTCCCCCTCCAGACCCCTTGTCCCCCTCCAGACCCCTTGTCCCCCTGGAACCGCTTTACCCCTCTGGACCCCTTTCCTCCTGCAGAACCCCTTCCCCCCCATTAGTCCTCCCAGGCCCCCAGAATCCCCCGCCACTTAGTCCCTCCCCCTTCCTGACTCCCTCAGACACCCTTACTTCTTCCTCCAGCTTTAGTCCTTCCTCCTTCCTGACTCTTTCCTCCACCCTTATGTCTTCCTCCACCCTTACTCCCTCCCCTCTCTGCAATCATTCCTCCCCCTGGACTCGCTCCCCTCTCCACACTCCTTCCCCCCTCCAAGCTCCTTCCCTTACACATCCCACCGCATTTACACCTACCTCTCCAGTTGTCATCTCCTCCCCCGTTATCCCCTCCACCCCAATGTACATCAGTGCCCTCCCAACAGTGATTTTCCAATTTTCATGAGCTGCTTTGCAGCAGAGCCATGTCCATGAGAATCCACCCAGCATGCCATGGACATTCCTCCAGTGTGGTATTGGTGTCAGGCTCCAGCATCTTCTACTCCTTGGATGTCCGCAATGTGAGCAAGGCCCTGGTGGTAAGTCCTGACTTCTGCATGTCACAGTTGTTAAGACGTGTTCTGCACTGGCGTGTTTTCCTGCCGATATGGGCGGACGATCTAGCTGGGATGCTGAGTCCAGCGGGCTAGCCTTATAATGATATGCTCATGTATTACAATGAGATTCCCGATGTCCAAAGGTAGGGAACATGGCCCACCATCGAAGGGCTGAGCGGATGATCGCAAACTGGTTTCACAACGTCATGAAGCCAATTTTTGGCCTTCTCACTATATTGTTCACTCATGCCACTGAACACACCTGATGCCAGAAGGCATGGATGATTCTGCCCTAGTATTTCACACTTATCTTCATTAACTAGAATGTCTGCATCATCCCTCTCCTTTGTGAAGACAGAGACAAAGTACTCATTAAGGACCCTGTCCACATCTTCTGCATTCACGCATAAGTTACTTTGTACTTCTCTGAAAGGCCCTACCCTTGCCTTAGTTAACCTCTTGTTCTTAATGCAATAATAAAACATCTTTGGGTTTTCTTTGATTTTACCTGCCAGTGTTTTTCCATATCCTCTCTTTGCTTTCCTGATTTCCTATTTTATTTCACCCATGTATTTTCTATACTCCTCCAGGCTTCCTAACATATTAATTTTTTGTGACTGTCACATGCTTTCTTTTTCTGCTTTATCTTGGCCTGTATGCTTCCAGATAACCAGGTAGCCAGGGGGCTCTAGATTTGGCAGTACCACCCTTTTTCTTTGTGGGGACATGTCTACACTGTGCCATAGAATCTTGCATTTGAATGTCTTCCACTGGTCTGTCCCCGATTTGCCTTCAAGTAGCTGTATCCAGTCCACTTTTGCCAGATCATCTCTCAGCTTCTTAAAATTTATCTTCCCCCAATTTAGAACTTTTACTCCTGTTCTCCCTTAATCTTTTCCATAATGATGCTAAATCTAACTATATTATGGTCACTATCTCCAAAATGGACACCCATTGCTACTTCAGCCACATGCCCAGCTTCATTTCCTAAGACTACATCTAGAATTGTGCTGCCTCTCATTGGGCTTGTTACGTGTTGGCTAAAAAGTTCTCTTGAATGCAGTTCAAGAATTTTGTGCCCTCTGTGCCCTTCACACTGTTCGCATGTTGATATTAGGATAGTTGAAGTACCCAACTATTATTGCCCGATTATTTTTGCACTCAGAAATTTGCCTCCATAGTTGCTCTTCTATCTGCCCTTCATTATTTGGGGCTCTATAGGCCACTCTCAGTAAAGTGGCTGACCTTTTATTATTTCTGAGCTCAACTCATATGGCATCATTTGATGCTTCATTTAGTACACCATCCCTCCTCACAGCTATAATTGATTCTTTAACCAATAATGCTACACTCATACCTTTTTACCCCCTCTCGCTATCCTGCCTGAAAACCCTATATCCAGGATGTTGAGCTGCTATTTTTGCCTCTCCTTAAGCCGAGTTTCCATTATAGCAATGATATCATGCTGCATCTGTGCCCTCAACTCATCAGCTTTGTTTGCTATACTCCGTGCATTTAAATATATACCTTTTAACACTGCCAAATTCCTGGGCTGTACATTTTTTAACCTTTGCTTCTCTAGTCTTTGAGAATCCCTTGCTAATTTTCTGTCTCCCACTTCCTGCTCTGAATTTGTCCTATCTGAATCCGCCCTCAGGTTCCCATTCCCCTGCCAATCTAGTTTAAACCCTCCCAACAACACTTGCAAATCTCCCTGCTGGCATCATTCAAGCGAACTTGTAACTATTTAGATGCACGGTATCAATGTGCCTATTTCATTGTGCCCCCATCTTTAATTCATGCAGGAGTACTGCAAAAAGAGGAAAATATTCTTGCATGCTTTATCCTAAGATCATTATGAGTAATGGACCATTTAGCCCTTTCAGCCTGCTCCACCATTCAATAAGATCTTGACTGCTCTGATTATGGCCATAATTCCACTTTCCTGCCTGTCCACCATAACCCATGACTCCCTTAACAATCAAAATCTATCCAACTCAGCATTGAATATATTCAATGACCTTGCCTCCACTGCTTTCTGAGGAAGAGAATTCCAAAGACAAACAACCCTCTGAGAGAGTAATCTGTGGGAAACCCAAGATCTGGGCAAATCCAATCACTCTTGTATCCTGGCTGTCCTGGTCCTGAGGGAAATGCATTAAGTTTTATGTCCTTGTGAAGATGGCATCCGTGACCTCATGGATGCATTTGTGGGTGTAGACTTGTGATATCCCACAGAGGTCACCTGTGGAGCCCTGAAAGGAGCACTGGCATAGAAATTGAGCACCGCGGTCACTTTCACAGCCAATGGCAGTGGATGCCCTCATGTCCCCGTGGCACCAAATCCTGCAGTAGCTGGCAGATGTGATAGACCAGTTCCCTGCACATGCACAGTCTTCGGTAACACTGGTTCTCGGTCATCTGCAGGAATGAAAGGCAGTATCTATAGACCCTGGGTCTAGCTAGGTGCCAACCAGTGATGGCTTGCTGTGGCTCATTGGCAGAGCCCCATCCGTCCCTTCTTCCAGAATGTGCTGCTCCTCCATTTGCGCAGCCAAGTGCCTCATTTGCTCTCTTCCCAGTCGTCTTTGCTCTCTGTATGCCACAAGGCATACAGCTAGTTCACCAGGCTCCATGATCCTGATGCAGGATGAAAGAGAGAGACATGTGGGTTAGCATGGGTGTACTAAGAACCTGTCTTGGTTAAGTCTGAAGGCCCCTTAATGCATCCTGGAGAGTGCTGGCCACTGCTTGGATGGCCAGAGTTTAGTGCGCTGCACGGCTGCCCAAAACCCCACCCACCTCTGCCCCACTCTGCCCGACCGATTGGCGGCACCTTTGCCAGTTGGATTACAGGCTGTGCTCTCAGCTCAGGGGCAGGCATTTTCCTAACCCACACTGCAAGGCTGCACCGTTAGCTTGAACCATGGGGGAGACTGGCCCAAGCTGGGATGATGACATTGCAAGGGGCTGTGGGCATCTCCACCAGTGACTGCTCCATGGCCAACTTTTGCAAGGAGATTGTACAATGTGCCCAGTTGTCCAACTGTACTGCAGTCCACTAAAACACTCATTAATTTGCAGTCTGTGCCCGAGGGGTGAAAAACATTGGAGCACTTAGTGGCACTTTGATGTTTCTGCGTTGCTTGAGTGGGCAGAGAAGCTAGGAGCCTGACTCCAATCATATCAATGTGGCTGCGCCTGAACCGTGTCAGTTGCAGAGGAATTGTCACTTTATACAAGGTTTCTCTAATGCGTGGCAGCTTACCTTGCCCACCACCCGCCCCACCCCGCACATGCTTGTGCAGGGCAACCTTTGCCACTCCCCCCAATGCACCTGAACTGCAGGGCAGCTCTCCCCCCAGCCCACGCAGTGCACCTCAGCCTTGAAGTCCAAAGGCCAACCTGGGCGAGCGCTCCACAACGTTACCATGCATTCATCTCCGAGTTCCCCTCAAAGTGCAGCCTGCCAAGTGCACACCTTTTATATGCTGTTGTGAAATAATGGGCGGGCGATCCAGCAAGGGATTGGGGGGTGGGGGGGGGTGGGGGTGGGGGGTGGTGACGGTGGGTTTCCGACAGCCTGGCCTACAATGATATGCTGATGTATTACAATGAGGTTCCCAATGTGCGATGGCGGGAAATGTGGCTGATTGCACAATGTCGTGAAACCAATATTTGGCCTTTTCACCATATTGTCCACTCATGCCACTGAACACACCTGACACCAGCGGGCATGGACGATTCCACCCTTTATTTTTAAACTGTGCCCTCTAGTTCCAGATTCCCCCATGAAGGGAAACATCCTCTCAGCATCAACCCTACAAAACCCCTCAGAACCTCGTTCATTTCAATAAAATCAACTCCTTCTTCGAAATTCCACTGAGTATAGGCCCAACCAGCTCAATCTTTCTTCATAAGACAACCCCTACATCCCAGGAATCAGCCTGGTGAACCTTCTCTGAACTATATCTGTCCTTAAGTCAGGAGACCAAACTGTACACAGTACTCTAGGTATAGTGTCAACAATGTCCTGTTGTAGCAAGACTTCCCTACTTTTATACTCCAGCCCCTTTGCAATAAAGGCCAATATTCCATTTGCCTTTGTATTCACTTGCTGTACCTGCATGCTAACCTTTTGTGGTTCATGTACAAAGCCATCCAGATCCCTCCGTATTATAGCATTCTGCAGTCTCCATTTAAATAATATTCTGCTTCCCTATTCCTCATGCCAAGTGGACAACCTCATTTTTTCCCATAATGAGCAGGATAGAAACATTCTGTGTTCATACATTGCATGAACAAAAAACAACCATATATACAAAGATGAATACAACTAACTTGGCAGTTCTTATGGATTCTGTAAAACTTGTTCCCCATTCGTCTGCACCAATGTACCTTGGATACAGCACTTTTCTGCAAGCCAATTGCCTTTCTATCTGTGGCCCCAAAAAGATCACCCTCTGCTTTCTGCACCTCCCATAGCTTCCTAGGAGTCTATATTGCTTCTTATACTCATTTTGGTCCAATGAAAATGGTTATTCTGTTGCACCAAAAATTGTTTCTTTTTGAAGGGTGAAAAGCATTCCTTTAAGAGCTCATGTTTGGCTGGACTTTGCAATTGATAGCTAATTAAATCCGTGGATTGCTCCCTAAAAACATTTCCCATACACAAGAAAATGGAAGGGAGCAAATGGAAGGGAGGATTTGCCTTATAAAATTTGGGAAAAGTGGCCTTGTTATTGACGTGGACATGTCCTCTCACTAGCTGACTACAACTCTGATTCTGTTGGTTTTCCATGTTTGGATATACCCACATGGTACAATGAGCAGGATTTTACCAGTTGCCAGATGGCGGGAACAGAGGCGGAGGGGCTGGTAAAATAGTTGGGAGCCTTGTTGGGACAACTTCCTGTTGGAGTCCTGCCACTGGGGAAGTTTCCCAGCTGCAGGTCATGAGGTGGATTGGCTGCCCATTCCATGCAAACAGGCAGCCAATTTGCATAATTAAAGGTGCTATTAAGCACCATTTTATGGGGCCACTGCTAACTTTTACAATGGCAGGGTGACCCACTCCCTCGCGCAATGTGTGGGGAGACCACCAACTTCAAGGATGTGGTCTCCCTATGGGCAGCTGGAGGGGGTGGACGGTGGGGGTCCATAGGAGCCAGAAGAGAGGGCCGTGGACAGGAAAGGTAGCCCCTATGGCTCAACAGCATCAGGATCTTGCCCGCTATGTTTAATTCATGCTGAGCCTGCAAACGCAGCCAATTAAGAGGCCCCCTGTTGTAAAATCACTGAGCTGGTCCCACAGCTGCCAAGTGCAGGTTCAGAATTCGTTTTATGGCCTGACTTTGGGGTGCCATGGTAAAATTCAGCCCAGTAAGCCATTGCTGTACCGCGCTCTAAATGTAAGTACAAGTAAATTTCAGGACTGCCTGAGTTGTCAGATTTTTTTGAGGCTGTGTCAGCCTTTCTGAAAATATTGGTCAGCTTTTGCTGGTTTTCTAGGTTAGTATCCATGTGATAGAATAATAACCCTTTTTACTTTGTATCTAAAAGCCAGTAAAGTATTATTGACATTAACAAGAAGCCAAATAACCTTTAAATCCATCTGCTCATATCAAACTTTAAAGATGTAGTCATGGTAGTAAGAACGCAATACCACACACGTTTTTGCATAAACAGCACGTACCACCAGTGTGGGGCTTGGAAATCTCAGTTATTATTTCTGTCGATTGACTTGTTTTACCCAGCAGAAATGAGCTGTGACTGAAGTTTTGTTTACAGTACAAAACGATTTCCAGAAATAGTCAGCTGTGGACTTAGAAAACTTCTTTCCCTGCAGTTTCATCACCAACTCTCCTGAATGTGGTGATTCGGGGTAAAGTGGCTGATTACCGCAGCGCCAAGCTAACAATCAACTCAGTTTCCAAAGAAAAATGGCACCTGGTGTGGGGATGTTTTAAAGTTGCCAAATCCAAGCAATGATTGACCCTGGAGGGGTTGTAATTGCACCCACCAAATTGGGAAGGGGGTCATATTCTTAGCCGCATAAGCTACCAGGCTGATAACTTTGTTAATTGAATAAAAAGTGCAATATAAATTGAGTGTTCATCAGGTGGTTATGGCACTCTATTAGAGGTCATGAGTTCAAATCCTAACCTGGCAAATTATGAAATTGAGTTCAATAAAGTTGTAGGCAGGCAGAGGAGAATATAACCATTAAAGTTACTGAATTGTTGTACAAACTCAACCAGATCACCAGTGTTTTCCATGAAAATGAATCTGAAACTCCTATCCAATCTGGTCTAAAAATAACTTTTCTGGCACAAAATTCCGATCTGTAGTGCTGCTGGTGATAGCTCTACGGAAGCTGAATGCCTTGTGAGAGCTGTGGGGTGCCTCATCATTCTGGGAAGGGTACTCACTCAGGCTGCCCTGTATGCAGCAAAAGCCTCCCAACTGGTGCTGTTACGGCTGGCACCGTACTGCCTGACTTCACCCTCTACACATGTCCAATCAACATATTCGATTCATGGGGCACTGAAGTGTTCAGCTGCAAATGGGGCCCAATGCTCGGATTATTTAAAGGGTCAGACATCCAACTTACAGTTGAGGTAATTTAGAATACCTCTGCTATTGCAAAGTCTCTGAAAGTACGATGTTTTTGGGGGTGTTGTTCTGAGTTCCTGGGTTTGGCAGGGAGATTTGCTGCATCCTCACAGGAAGGGCAGAGGGTTTGTTGTCTTGTCCACACAAAGAGGCTGCAATAGATATAGGGGCTGCAGTTGCTGGGTCTGCAACAGGACAGTGGGGTGCAACCGAGGTTGCAGAGAGGGCAAGCTCTGCATGATGCCTGGACCTGGGTCATGTTGGACCTGGACTCTCCAATCTCCTGGGCAGTGATAGGAGGCTGTCTGGCAGATGCAGCCAACACACTTAGCATTTCTTTCTGCAACCTCATCAGTGTTCTCTGTACATCACCCTGTTGATGTCCTCATCTGAGTTCCCTTTAACGGAATTCATCTGCAGCCTGCCCTTCCAGGAGCTAGCACACGAACAGTCCTTTACCCTTGGCCTGGCTGCAGCCCACTCAACACCTGTGGCTCACCATGGGATGATCCCAACTCTATACCATGCTCTAAGGTATGTGCAGTGCCAGTGTCAGAGGTGGTGACTGTGAGTGGCAGATGAAGAGACAGGGGCTTCTTCACCAGTGCTTTACTTTTGCTGTCTTCTCCTCCCCTTGGGGCTACTGTGGCTGGACGGGTGGCAGTGTTTGGATGTCTCAGAGCAGGAACAAAGAAAGGGGAAGGTTGGTGTGAGGGAAATGGGGGTGAAGTGGAAAGCAAGAGGCCAATGGCCACATCATGCCAGAAAGCAAGGTTTGCTAGGGGTTCAATGCCATGGGTTCTGTTGCAGCCACCCCGTGCCATGAGAGCCATTTCCCATGGGCTCAAGAGATGTCTTTGTCACACACCAGTTATACTCTGCTCCCTTCTATTGTGTTCTACCTGATTCTGCATGAGAGAGGGAAGAAAGCTTCTGTGTTTGGGTGATGTGCCTGCCACAGCTGAATACCTGGAGGAATGTGGGAGCTGAGTGTGAGCTGGCAGAAATGGAATGCGTGCAAGGTTGAAGTGACTATCTGGATGTTAGGTATGAATCTTGAGTGCCAGGAAGTGTTCCTGGGAAGTGAATTGAGCAGCATGAGAGGTTGGTGGGTGGAAGATTTTTTTTTTATTCGTTCATGGGATGTGGGCATCACTGGCTAGACCAGCATTTATTACTCATCCCTAATTATCCTTGTTCAGAGGGCATTTTAAGAGCCAACCACATTGCTGTGGGTCTGGAGTCACATGTGGGCCAGACCAGGTAAAGACAGCAGATTTCCTTCTCTCAAGATGGCTTTTTACAGCAATCATGGTCATCATCAGACTTTCAATTCTAGATTTTTAATTGAATTGAAATTATTACATTGAAATCCAAATTTCACCATCTACCAAGGTGGGATTTGAACCCAGGTCCCCAGAGCATTACCCTGGGTCTCTAGAATACCAGTCCAGTGACAATGCCACATTTAGTGCAAATTTGGGATGATTCTGCTCTGTTTTTAGGGTAATAGATGTTAAATTTTCCTGAAACAGGTTTATTTAAAAGCTTAAATTTGGCCTGCTTACAAAATGTATATCATTACTACACTAAAATACCAAGCTTATTAAAAAGTTATCTGGGAACACATGTTGTAATTTAATATTTTGCAGAGCATTGGTTATTTTTTTTGCTATTTTTAATATTTTTAATTAGCAGCAGAAGTATGTTCTGTATTTGTGTCCAGATGACATGCAGATTCTTTGATTAATTTATAGGTCATGTTTAGATAACTAGATGGAACAACAGCTGATACTCAGGTGTAACTTTACATCAACTAAACAATGAACACTAATTTCATACAATAAGTTGTCTTTCCAGCTCCGTGTGTGGCACTCCATTACACTGGAGGCAGACCACACACAAATGCATTTACACACAGGCTGCCTTTCATTTGCATTTTCAGCACCTGTTTTGAAGGCACGCTAACTGATATCATGGCACCAGTAAATAACACCGCATGTCTCTCAATAGATTGATCAATTATAAGTGGGGGAAAAGCATTAACAGAACGTAAGTCATTTACAATCTTGTCAACTAAAATGTGCAAAGCATGACATTTTCTGTACCACTCTCTACCACACACATCTTGCTGTGTCTGTCAGCCTGTCTCTAATTATAGAATGCCAGGGTTATTACAGTGCTAGGCAGCTCAGCTGGATAAACTATCAATGTTAACAAAATTTCAGAAACTCTAAAACATTACTGATAGGTATCTCTGAATGATGAAGGGAGCTGTCAAAGGTGACTCACACTTGTTCCGATAACAGATTTAACATGCGTTTGGAGCTTTATAAAGAAGGTGCAGTTAGTTTATTGAATTTGTGCTTTGTTTGTCATTTCTTTTTATTAACTCCCTTCCCCTCAGTCAGCTTATCATATCTATATGGATTCGGAGGGCAAGATGGTCCCACCTGATATTATTCAACATTCCAGATGTGGTGAGGTGTTGCTCTCTTTGCGTGTTGAGCATAATGCCAAATTGAACAGCACCTCATCTTATCCAATCATTTTTACATTGCTCCACCAGATGATTCAGGCAGTGATGAAAGAAACCTCCCATTACGTGATGCCAAGTTCAGCTGTCAGTTGAGACTAAGAGACTGATTTTCACGGTGGTCCTCTGTACCGGCACGTGTCAGGCAGTGCAATGTTCGTGCATGTCCAATAATTATGGTGCTGTATTTGCAGGTTCAGCACAATTAGCATGTTGTGGCCAAGCACCAGGTGTGATGAATGCCTTGGTTTTGTAGCTTGTTCATTAATGGTTAGGAAATTATATGCAACAATTTAAAGGGGAACTGCTAGAATACTTACTGATGAAATACAAAAGCTGTAAAATTTGGCTCTTTAGTTGCACTGGTGGTGAAGCTAGGGGAGCCTAGAGTCTCAGGAATGGCAGATGATTCGCTTTTGGCGCAGCCTACACTGCCACCATGCTTGTGAGGGCATTAATGTGAGCGTGCTGTACATGTGCTGGAAGATTACAGGGTGGGCAGTCCTGCCATTTTGGACCTCGCAGGTTCCCTCTTAAACATTCTCAGCTGAACGTGCATTCAGCTGAATGTGGGACCCTCTCCACCCTCTCTCCTGCTGTTTAATGAAAATCTTCTTTCCAACCAGAGAGAGGCAGGAGCAGCAAGGACATGACTTTACCAGGGTAGCAGAATTCCCAATGATGCAGGGAGTCATTGAATGCACACATGTGGCTCTATGCATGCCACATATCAACAGGTAGATACACTGGAATCACGAAGGCTCTGACTGCCCTAATGTGCAGTTGCTGTGTGACCATGACAGATCGTTATGTCAGTAAATGCCCACTATCCTGGCAGCAGCCATGATGCTTTTATCCTGCGCCAGTCTGCCGTTCCTGCCATATTCAAGCCAACACAATGAACCAGAGTCTGGTTGCTTGGTGACAAAGGCAATCTACTCCACAATTGACTCGTGTCTCTAAACTCTTGCTGGTCTGCTTTGCGTTATGCAACCTGGCTCTCATGAGGACACACCTTGCCATCAGGCCTTCAGCGAGAACTTTAGGAGGAGGAGCAGGAGGGAAGTGAGGAGGTGGAGAGAGGGAAGGAAGAGGAAGAAGGAGAGGAGGAAGAGAAAGGGAGGAGGCATTTGACATCTCATTGCTCTAGATGGGCTTTCCATGAGAGGTTAAACAGATTCTGGTTATCCTAAAATCCCCACATCACTGCTGATCCACAACTCCCCACCTTTCCATTCATCTGCTACATACCATCACCGGGTCATTTTGCCCAGAATCCTAAAATAAAAGAGACTCCAAAAATATTTTCAGGAAAACTGTTCAACCACACATTCAATAATGCATACAAAACTGGACTATGTGCATTCCTAGATAGTGGAAGACTGCTGATTCTGATTGGCTAGGGGGGATTGCAGATGGCCTTGCAGGATGCCCTAGGCCTTGAAAGCCTGGCTTCTGACCTACTACAATTCCCTTTGCAGTGTTTGCCTGGAGGGCTTCCTGGTCCCTGTGAAACGTGACATCTCTTCTCCTTTCCACCAACTGGACTAAGATCTCCACTGCTGCATCTGAGAACCTGGGAGCCCTCTTTCTGCTATGCAGCTCCATTCATACTTCTCTGGTATTTTCTGCTACCAGTATTTCTTCTCTGAAATACTTTTGAAGATAGTTCCACCAGCTGCTGCATCCTAAAAGCTGCACTCTCCCTTCAAGAGATGCAGTCTGGCTTTAAGAAGTGTGGGTTTGGTGTAACTCATCCTAGCCAGTCATGTACCTGAACTCCCTGCTGAGCATGCAACCAGTCAACAATGCATTTCACACTGGGCTGCTCGCAAAACTCATGCTGATGAGCAAACAGCACAATCGTGCATTGCGAACTCCATTGCCTGTAAAGTGGCACTGTTCAATTTTTAGCTCAAAGTGCTGTGAACACCCCAATGTCAATGAACAGTCGTTATAGCATCATGGTTACTACAATGCTCAGAGGATATGGAGCAAAAGTAGGTCAATGGAGTTGGGGTGCAGATCAGCCATCATCTCACTGAAAGGCAAAACAAACTCAAAGGGCTGAATGGCCCACTCCTGTTCCTATCACCCTCCAGCCAATAGAAATATTACTGGATCAAATGTTGCAGCGGAGGCTTCTGCATTTTTCCAGACATAGTTTAACAGCTGGGTCCAGACGACTGGGTAAGAGTGGGTGACAGAAGGTAGCCAAGCATGTAACTGCAGAGACCTGTGTGGCAATCATGGCTGCAGATCAGCTATAAGTTTAATGACCTCACAAGGAGTGCTACGGTAGGAGTCTCTTTTTAGTAATCAATGCACTTACTGTGAATGGCATGAATAGTTCCTCTTATCCACATGCCTGGATTTTCCTTTTCATATCCAGTATTTGCACAGTACTACAGTGGGGATGAACAGGAAATGTAGTGTGCATCCATTATCCCAGGTCTCTTAACATTTTGCTCAACCAATTTCTACCTCTATTTCCTGCGGTCAGTTGAATGAGGTGGTAATGATGTGATGACTTATTTTCCACCTCATTAACACCGAATGTACTTTACACTCACATAAAACAGGTGTCCTGCATTGCTAAGTAATAACATAATGGTGGAAGCACACTTAAAGTCTCTTACTGTGTATTTTTGCATCACTAACTATGTTTATATCTTCTGCTGTGAGATCCCATTCCCCCTGCAGCCCAATTTTGAAGAAGCCACAATGGGATTCCTATTGGAAAACCTCTGTATCTTTATTTTTTGAAACAAGTGGAGGAAGAGTAACAGAGGAGAACAAACTGATTAGACAGCACAGGAGACACACAGGACCTACCCACTGGCACTCCTACACTGGATTATACACTCCTACCTCTAGTTGAATCAGGAACAGTGCTTACATATGCTGTGCCTCAAAAAGGAAGCCATTAATGAGTTATGCCACACTCTGCAACCCAATCTACAACCCCCTCTCCACCAAAAGCACCACACTACCAATAGCTATAAAGATCACAACTGCCCCAAACTTTCATTTTATGGGGTAATTAGAGGATGCCACTAGAGTTACCAGTAACATTAGTCAGTCAGTGTACATACTACAGGAACTCCATTATCTTTTCTCCATTTCTCTATCTCCCTTGCATCAGTTCCTAACCCTGATGTTCTAAGATGTTGCGGGACTTGACAGGGTGGATGCTGAGAGGATGACTCCCCTTGTGAGGGAGTCTAGAACTAGGAGACATAGTTTAAAAATTGGGAGTGTCCCATTTAAGGCAGATGAGGAGAATTTTTTTCTCTCAGAGGGTTGTTAGCCTGTGGAATTCCCTTCGCTAGAGATAGTAGAGGCTTGGTCATTGAATATATTCAAGGTGGAATTAGATAGATATTTGATTGACAAGGGAGTCAAGGGTTATTGAGGGGGCAGAAAAGAAAGTGGAGTTGAGACCACAATCAGATCAGCCATCATCTTATCGAATGGCAGAGCAGGCTCGATGGGCTGAACAGATAGCCTGCTCCTGCTTCTAGTTAAATAAAAGCAAAATACTGCGGATGCTGGAAATCTGAAAAAAAAAGAGGAAATGCTGAAAAACTCAGCAGGTCTGGCAGCATCTGTGGAGAGAGAAACAGAGTTAACATAACGCTCTGAAGAAGTCGTATGGACTCAAAACATTAACCCTGCTTCTAGTTTGTGTGTTCTGAGGATGCCAACTTCCTCATTAGGGTTTCCAAATTGTTTTTTTTTCAATCAGGTGAAAATTCCCCTCCACCTATACGGACAGGATGTGCAACAGAATCCATTACATTTTTCTGCCCTCACCAGTCCCCCTCCTCAAAAACATGTTAGAATCCCCCATGTCCTCGCTTCCCATTAGCCCCCACATTTAAATGATCATGTTATAGAGTTGATCTTCAGACAACCTTTGGCTTAATTTACAAGACAGCAGCAGCAACTACACGTGTGCATCAAACTCCATAACTAAAGAAGTACTCTTTCATTAGAGGTTCCCCATGCTGCCAACACATTGGTTTACCAGATCATGTGTTCTTACATCACAGGATTATTCTTAAAGCTACAGTCCAACAGTTCTCAAAACTATAATTACTCCGTTCCTCCCCCTTTAACTTTTCTGTACATTTTGTATTTACAAGGATATTTATCTTATGACATTACAATATTAACACAGGTCATGAAATTACAAGTTCAGTCTTTCAGGTGGTTTTCTGATCCGTGTGGAACGTCGCAGCTCCACGACTTCAGGTTCTTTTGTAGGAAACACATTCTCTGGAACCGCATTAACATCAGGTGCCTCATTAGGCACATGCAGTCCAGTATCTTCCACTCCGACAGAGACATCGGGCATGTCTGTCCTTGGTTGAGCATCTTCAATAGGAACCACTGGTTCAGTAATGGTTATAGGTGGAACAATATCTTGTTGGGTTATCTCTCTTTTTCTTAAATAGTCCACATGCTTACGAGTGATCCAGCCCTCCACTTCCACATGGAATGACAATGGTCCAGTCACTGAGCTTACTTTACTAGGTAACCACTTCGGTCCTCCACTGAAATTCCTTACATATACTGCATCTCCAACAGTAAATTGTTGCTCACGACTATGCAAATCATGAGTCACTTTTTGGTTCCCTTGATATTTCTCCATCTGCCCCTCCAAACTGGGAAGTATTAGGCTCAGTCTTGTCCGAAGACGGTGCCTCATCAGTAATTTTGCAGGTGTTGTCCTTGTTGTGGTGTGGGGAGTTGTTCTGTAGTGAAGTTTGGTCACCAGCGAATCACTAACTTTTTCATTCCCACCTTAAAAAAGATTGTACTGTCCTTTCCGCCAGTCCATTTGATAACGGATGGTATGGTGCAGTCTTCACATGGTTGATACCGTTGAGGCTGATAAATTGTTGGAACTCAGCGCTCATAAATGCAGTACCGTTATCCGAGACAGCTACCTCTGGCAATCCGTGCATGGTGAAGCTTTGGTGTAGTTTTTCTATGGCAGCGCCCAACGTTGGTGACTTTACCTCATAAATGTCTAACCTCTTGGAATGAGCATCTATAATCAGTAGTAACATGGTTCCAAGGAAAGGACTGATGTAGTCTATGTGCAATCGTGCCCAGGGCCCACCAGGCCACTCCCATGGGTGTGACGGGGCTGCCACCTGCACCTTTTGTAGCTGCTGACATTGCACACGGTGTTTTATCACATTTTCAATATCGCCATCCATCCCTGGCCACCAAAGATAACTTTGCGCTATGGTCTTCATTCGGGAGATCCCTGGATGGGCACTGCGTAGCTCTGCTAAAAGTGGTTCTCTACCATGTGGAGGAACTACTATCCATGCATCCTATAATGGAACACCATCTTGACTGCTCATCTTGTGTCTTCAGTTGAAGAACGGCCTCAATTCATCAGAAGCTGGTTCCTGGGACCAACCATGTAACACTTGGTCTCTCACTTGAGACAGGACTGGATCATGATTCATCCAGTTTCTTATCTGCCTGTCACAGACTGGGGAGGAATTTAGAAAATTCATCACTAAGATGAGTTCTGTGGAACTGGGGCATGTTCATCATTCTCTTGCAAAGGAAGGTGACTCAGGGCATCGGCATTTGCTATATGAATCCCTGGGGAGAATTTTTCCCCCATCAGGGGGGTTGTGCAGGGGTGAGCAGGGGCGGGCGTGGACCCGATTGGCACCCCCGATCGGGTCCGTGCCGCCATTTTATGTGGGCGGGTCAATTAAGGCCCGCCCAGCGTGACGTGCGCCCGGAAGCGCTGAGCGCTCCCTGTGTGGGCGGGGTGCCCTGAGTCGGGGCCTGCGCTCTTTCATGCATGCGCGCAAAAGAGAGCAAAAATTTCCCTGAGGCACAAAGCTGCCTCAGGGAGCTTAGTTTAAGTTTTAAAAATTTAAATAAAGAAAAGAAAAAATTTTAAGGCATGTCCCCTCATGTGACAGTGTCACATGAGCTGGGACATGTCAATGAATTTTTATAAAAATTTTTATTCAATTTATAAACACTTCACGAAACCTCATCCCACCCGTGGATGAAGTTCCATGAAAAACGCAAAGGCTGCCTGGGCTCTTTGCCCGCCCGCCAACCTTAAGGTTGGATGGGCAGCTCAGCTTATTAGTTTAATTGATATTAAATGGCCTTAATAGGCCTTTGACAGTTCAGCAGGCACGCAGCCGACTCAGTTGCACGCCCGCTGAACTGAAAATCTAAATTACGCACGGTGACATCGGGATGCCCGCCCAACGTCACCGCACGTCATTTTACGCATTGGTGAGTGAGCCCCACCCCTGGTCGCCGACCCGAAAATTCTGGCCCCTGGTCTACGTACAAAGGTGTATTCGTATGTTGCCAAAATTATGGCCCACCTTTGTATTCTCACGGGGACTATGGGCAGTGTAGCCTTTTCATTGCTAAACAGACCCAAAAGTGGTTTGTGGTCTGATACTATCGTGAAATGTTGCCCATGCGTGTATTGGTGGAATATTTTACACCAAAAGTAATCAACAGGCCTTCCTTTTCGATATGAGAATATCCTTTTTTGGCTGTGGTAAGTGTCCTGGATACATAGCCTATTGGCCTCTCTATGCCATCGTCCATTTTGTGAGATAGTATCGCTCACACTCCATAGGGGGACACATCGCAGGTTAGCACCTATTCCTTCACCTGGTCATAATGCACTAACAAATTTGAAGAGTGTAAGAGCTGTTTTACTTTCATGAAGGCTTCTTTTTGGGGAGCCTCCCAAAACCAATGCTGTTTTTTCTTAGCAGTGAATGTAGAGGGGCCAGAACTGTAGAAAATTTGGTAGAAATCGTCTATAATAATTTATCATCCCTAAAAATGATTTCATTTCAGAGGTGTTCTTGGGTGCAGGTGCCTATCTTATTGCTTTAAATTTATCTTCAACTGGGTGTAACCCTTGGGCATCTACCCAGTGACCCAAATAGATGACTTCATTTGCTTGAAAAGTGCATTTATCCTTCTTCAGGCGCACTCCTGCTTGTAAAAATTGTTTCAGGACTTCCTCTAGGTTTAGCCAAGTGTTCCTTTTCTGTGAATCCAGTTATCAGCGCATCGACCAGGTAGACCACAACATGAGGTAGTCCCTGCAGTAAGCTCTCCATTGTCCTCTGAAAATTGGCACAGACTGAGGAAACACCAAAGAGCAGGTGTGTATATTGGTGTAACCCTCTGTGGGTATTTATGGTTATGAGTTCCCTGGAGGCGTCATCCAGCTCCAAATGCTGATATGCGTGACTCATGTCAAGCTTTGTATGCGTTGTCCCTCCTGCTAGTTTGGCGTATAGGTCTTCAATTTTGGGAATAGGGTACATGTCCAGGCTGCTCTGTTGACCATTAGTTTATAGTCCCCACAGATCCAGACAGTCTGATCTGGTTTAAGGACAGGGACTATGGGTGCTGCCCACTCTGAGAACTGAGCCGCTTTGATGACACCCAGCCTCTCTAGCCAGTTCAGCTCAGCGTCAACCTTCTCTCTCAGGGCATATGGCACTGGTCCTGCTTTCAAGAAGCGAGGGGAGGCCCTGTAGGCCTTAGATTTTTCACAGTTCATCCTTGAAGACAGTGTCACATTTTTTTTAGCAGCTCTGGTAGTCCGCTTGCTCTCAACTGGAAGATTTTGGACCAGTTTAATTTAATCTCCTTTAACTAATCACGCCCGAGAAGGCTTGGTCTTTCACTTTCTACCACCATCACTGGTAATTGTGCCGATAGGTTTCTATAATGCACAGCTGCTCTGGTGATACATTTTACTTGGATTTCTTCGCCTTTATATGTTTTCAACTTGGCAGATGTTTGTTCCAAATTTAATTGCTGATCACCTTTATTTAAATATCTGAAAGTGTGCACTCCCATTACAGTGGAAGAAGCACCTGTGTCTACTTCCATTTTTAATGGTTTACCATTCACTTGCACTGAAACATATATTGGCTCTGTCTTCCCAACTTTCATGTTGAATAATGAATATATGTCAGAATTGGCTGTGTCTGGCTCTTTTACACTATAGATTTCATTGGACTTCGTTTGTTGTTTGGAAGCCTGTTTAAATCTTGCTTTGTACAGTCTCATTATGTGTCCATTTTTGTGACAAAAATAACATTCTACTTTTTTAAATTGCCAATCGCTAGAAGTTTGATTGTTTCCGTGTCACTGAAAGTTATTTTTCCATTTAGTTGCTAAGCTGCTTCCTCTCATTTTTTGGTTAGCGGGAGCAGTTTCTCACTTCACAGCAGAGTCCCGGCTTTTCACGCCACATTCGGCTGACTATTCCCATCCGCCTAAGAGAACAGTGCCATTTTGCGCCCCTTGAATTGCTGGTTACTCTCTTACAGCAATTTCCATCGCCAGCACTATAACGCTTTCTTAAAATCAAGATTCACTTCAGCCAGCAATCTTTGCTGAAGCGTGTCGTCCTGCACGCCACATACTAAACGATCTCTGAGCATGTCATTCAGGGTTTCACCAAAATCATAATATTCGGTTATTTGCTTTAATTTCGCCACGTAGGTAGCAATTGTCTCACCTGGGGCTCTATTTCGTGAATTGAACCTGAACCTCTGCATTGTGACTTAGAGCTTGGGTTGAAAATGTCCCTTAATGAGATCTACTAATTCACTGAAACTCTTCGAATCTGGGGCACAGGGGGCCGTCAAGCTTCGAATCAAACTGTAGGTTTTGGTCCCACAAATACTCAGGAGGATCGCTCTCCTCTTTTCTTACCCCGTGATTTTGTTTGCTTGAAAGAACAATGCAAGACTTTCTATATATTGAGATCAATCACCTGTGGCTGGTTCAAAGAGATTGATTCTGCCAAACTGTGGCATTTTGGATGAGTATACCTTCTGTTATTTTTAACAAACTTAGATGGGTGAGGTACAGCACCGATTCTGATTTATCCTCATTTTCAGTTTGTTACAGAGTTGATCTTCAGACAACTTTTCGTAATGGAAACATTTGGCTTAATTTATAAGGCAGCAGCAGCAACTACATGTGTGCATCAAACTCCATAACTAAAGAAGTACTTGCTCTATAGAGGTTCCCTGCGCTGTTAACACATTGGTTTACCAGATGATGTGATCTTACAGCACAGGATTATTCTTAAAGCTACAGTCCAACATTTCCCAAAACTATAATTACTATAGATCATTTTCCATCTTTTCTACCACTTCCAACATGATATCATTAGACACATTTTGCTCTCCTCACCCCTCTCTGATTTCTGAAGGAATCATTTCCTCTGTGACACCATGGTCAGCTTTTCCGTCAACTTTAATATCTTTCCTTCCCCAATACTTTCCTATAAGCCCAGAAGATTTATTTTCACTTCCTTCCCACATCACTCTCTAGCAATTTCTTGTTCTATCTCTTACCTGGTTTGCTGTATATGCTGCTCATTGTTAGTCTCCTTTACTTCAGGCAGACTAAACACCACTTAAGTGTTTACCGAACATTTTGTTCCATCCTCAAGTGCAACTCCAATTCCTGTCTCTTGCTACTTCAATTTTCCTCTCCACTCTGACTTCCGTCTTTGAACTTTGTCCTTGCTCCAACGAAGCTCAAATTAAACCTGCAGGACAACCCAGGTATCTTTTTATGAAGCACTTTGATCTTAATATTGACTTCAGAACTTCAGCTCCAGTTTTCTCTGTGGTAGTAACTACTGACACATGGCTTGCACGTGTTGGCATTTCTGGAATGGGGGGAAAACAGCAGGTTGGTTCTTGAAGCAGAGACCCCTGCTGGAACATTGTGCTGATGAGGCGGTCTGCACCTTTGGTGTCAGTTAGCTTTCCTCTTATACCAGGGGCTGTGATAGTGAGTTCGATTGCAGGTGAGCATTGAAAATTGTGATACTCTTACATGTTGAACTCGCTATGGAGCTTATTGACAATCCTTGGAGCAGCAGCTTTAGATTTTCAATCAGGAGAAACGGGGAAAGCGGACAGATAGGGTCACCTCAGGGTGCAGCTATTGCGAACAGGCTGAGAAGCCGTGAGGGCTAATGGGTGCACTGGTCAACATATATAAGAAATGGAGAATTTTTTATTCACTCATGGGATGTGGCATCGCTGGACAGGCAGCATTTATTGCCCATCCCTAATTGCTCTTGAGAAGGTGGTGGTGAGCTGCCTTCTTGAACTGCTGCAGTGCATGTGGTGCAGGTATACCCACAGTGCTGCTAGGAAGGGAGTTCCAAGATTTTGACCCAGTGACAGTAAAGAAATGATGATATAGTTCCAAGACATGATGGTGTGTGGCTTGGAGGGGAATTTCCAGGTGGTGTGTTCCCGATAGCTGCACCCTGAGGTGACCCTACCCGTCTGTTTTCCCCATGTCTCCTGATTGAAAATCTAAAGCTGCTGCTCCAATGACTGTCAATAAGCTCCATAATGAGTTCAACACTTTCAACAGTATCGCAATTTTCAATGCTTGCCTGTCCCAGAATTGCTATCACAGGCAATTGCAAATCCACCTGTCTGCTGCCCTTGTCCTTCTAGATGGTAGTGGTCATGGATTTGGAAGGTGCTGCCTAAGAAGCCTTGGTGAGCTCCTGCAGTGCATCTTGTAGATGGTATACATTGCTACAACTGTGCGTCAGTGGGGGGAGTGAATGTTTGTGGATGTGGTGCCAATCAAGCAGGCTGCTTTGTCCTGGATGGTGTCAAACTTCTTCAGTGTTATTGAAGCTGCACTCATCCAGACAAATGGAGAGTATTCCATCACACTCCTGACCTGTGCCTTGTAGATGGTGGACAGATTTTGGGGAGTCAGGAGGTGAGTCATTTTCCACAGGATTCCTAGCCTCTGACCTGCTCTTGTAGCCACAGTATTTATATGTCTAGTCCAGTTCAGTTTCTGGTCAATGGTAACCCCTAGGATGTTGATAGTGGGGGATTCAGCGATGGTAATGCCATTGAATGTCAAGGGGCAATGGTTAGATCGTCTTTTGTTGGAGATGGTCATTGCCTGGAACTTGTGTGGTGCAAATGTTACTTGTCACTTGTCAGCCCAAGCCCGGATATTGTCCAGGTCTTGCTGCATTTAGACAAGGACTGCCTCAGTATCTGGAGAGTCGCAAATGGTGCTGAATATTGTGCAACATCAGCGAACATCCCCACTCCTGACCTTATGATGGAGGGAGGTCATTGATGAAGCAGCTGAAGATGGTTGGGCCTAGGTCTGTACCCTGAGGAACTGCTGCAGTGATATCCTGGAACTGAGGTGATTGACCTCCAACAACCACAATCATCTTCCTTTGTGCTAGGTATGACTCCAACCAGCAGAGAGATATCCCCCTGATTCCCATTGACCCCAGTTTTGCTAGGGCTCCTTGATGCAATACTCAATCAAATGCTGTCTTGATGTCAAGGGCAGTCACTCTCACTCCTGGAGTTGAGCTCTTTTGTCCATGTTTGAACTAAGGCTGTAATGATGTCAGGAGCTGAGTGGTCCTGGTGGAACCCAAACTGAGCATCAGTGAGCAGGTTATTGCTAAGCAAGTGCAGGATGTTAGTACTGTTAAGAACTCCTTCCGCCGCTTTACAGATGATCAAGAGTAAATTGTTGGATCGGTAATTGGCTGGGTTGGATTTGTCCTGCTTTTTGTGTACAGGACATACCTGGGCAATTTTCCACATAGCTGGGTAGATGCCATTGTTGTAGCTGCACTGGAACAGCTTGGCTAGGGGCGCGGCAAGTTCTGGAGTACAAGTCTTCAGTACTATTGCCGGAATATTGTCAGGCCCCATAACATTTGCAGTATCCAATGCCTTCAGCCGTTTTTTGATATGACGTGGAATGAATCGGATTGGCTGAAGACTGGCATCTGTGATGCTGTGGAATTCCAGAGGAGGCCGTGATAGATCATCTACTCAGCGCTTCTGGCTGAAGATTGTTGCAAATGCTTCAGCCTTATTTTTTGCACTGATGCGCTGGGCTCCCCAATCATTGGCGATGGGAATATTTATGGTGCCTTCACCTCTGGTGAGTTGTTTAATTGTCCACCACCATTCAAGACTGGATGTGGCAGGACTGCAGAGTTTGGACCTGATTCATTGCTTATGGAATCGTTTAGCTCTGTCTATCACTTGCTGTTTATGCTGTCTGGAATGCAAGTATTCCTGTGTTGTAGCTTCGCCAGGTAAACATCTCATTTTTAGGTATGCCTGGTGCTGCTCCTCGCATGCCCTCCTGTACTCTTCATTGAACCCCAGTTGATCCCCTGGCTTGGTGGTAACGGTAGAGTAGGGGATATGGCGGGCCATTAGGTTACAGACTGAATACGCTTCTGCTGCTGCTGATGGCCCATAGTGCCTCATGGATGCCCAGTCTTGAGTTGCCACATCTGTTCAAAATCTATCCCATTTAGCACAGTGGTAGTGCCACACAACACAATGGAGGGTATCCTCAATGTTAAGACAGGACTTTGTCTCCACAAGGGCTGTGCAGTCGTCACTCCTACTGATACTGTCATGGACATATGCATGTATGTTTTTCCCTCTTGTTGGTTCCCTTACTACCTGCCACAGACCCAGTCTAGCAGCTATATCCTTTAGGATTTGGCCAGCTCGGTCTGTGTCATTCTACCAATTCACTCTTGGTGATGGGCGTTGAATTCCCCCACCCAGAGTACATTCTGTACCTTTGCCACCCTCAGTGCTTCCTCCAAGTGATGTTCAACATGGAGGAGCACTGATTCATCAGCTGAGGGAGGACAATATGTGGTAATCAGCAGGAGGTTTCCTTGCCCATGTTTGGCCTGATGCCATGAGACTTCATGGCATCCGGAGTCGATGTTGAGGACTCCCAGGGCAAATCCCTTCCAACTGTATACCACAGTGCCACAGTGCCACAGTCAGTAGGGATACAGTCTGGTGGGACAGGACATGATGGTGGTGTCTGGGACAATGCCTGTAAGGTATGTTTCCATGAGTATGATTAGGTCAGGCTGTTGTTTGACTAGTCTCCCAATTTTGGCACCAGCCCCCAGATGTTAGTAAGGAGGACTTTGCACAGTTGATAAGGCAGAGTTTGCTGTTGTTGTTTCTGGTGCCGGGTGGTCTGTCCTTTCCATTCCTTTGGAGCTGAGTGGATTGCTAGGCCATTTCAGAGGGCATTTATGAGTTAATGCTGTGGATCTGGAGTCACATGTAGGCCAGACCAGGGAAGGACAGCAGATTTCCTTCCCTAAAAGGCACTAGTGAACCAGGTGGGATTCGAACCCAGGTCCCCAGAGCATTACCCTGGGTCTCTGGATTACTAGTCCAGTGACAATACCACTACTCCACTGCCTGCCCATTCTACCATTGATAGGCTTTCTACCATTGATGGATTCCCTCAGGTCCAGGGCAATATTGTACCTATAGCCATCAAGACACTGACAGACCAGCCAGCCAGATTCCTGAACTGAAAAGGCTTCCACTCAATGAATGTCCAGCTGGTCTGTGATAACAGGAAATGTATTTTGCAGGTCTGCGCTCGGTTCCCGTGCAGCTGATACTTTTATCCTTTCCAGGTGCTGCATCTCTTCAGGCCAACATCCAGACTCCATGGGTGGCTGCTGGGAGATAGTGTTGAACTTCAAAAACACATAGACAGGTTAATGGAATGGACGGACAAGGGGAAAATTAAATTTAATGCGGTGAAGTGTGAAGTGATTCATTTTGATAGGAAGAACGCAGAGAGAGACAATCTAAAAAAAAAGGATAAAATGCTAAAGAGGGTGCAGGAGCAGAGGGACCAGGATGTATATGTGCATAAATCATTGATGGTGGCAGGACAGGACTAGTTGAGAGAACAGTTAATAAAGCATACAGCACCCTAGGCTTTATTAATAGGGGCATAGAATATAAAGGCAAGGAAGTTATATTAAACTTGCATAGAACACTGGTTTGGCCTCAACTGGTGTATTGCATCCAGTTCTGGATGCCACACTTTCAAGAAGATGTGAAGGCATTAAAGAGGGTGCAGAAAGGATTCACAATAAAGGCCTCAGGGATGCGGAACTTCAGTTATGTGGCTAGATTGGAGAAGTTGGGATTCTTTTCCTTGGAGAGGCGAAAGTTAAGAGGAGATTTGAAGTGTTCAAAATCATGAGTGCCCTGGACAGATGGGGAAAAAAAATGTTCCCATTGGTGGAAGGATCGAGAACAAGAGAGCACAGATTAAAGGTAATTGGCAAAAGAAACAATGGAGACATGAAACTTTTTCACGCAGCATATGGTTAGGGCTTGGAATGCACTGTCTGAGAGCGTGGTGGAGGCAAGGTCAAGGGGGAATTGGATTGTTATATGAAAATGAACAATGTGCACAGCTACAGAGAAAAGGTGGGGGAGTGGCACTCAGTGAATTGCTCCTACAGAGAGCCTACACAGACACAACAATTCTGCAATTCTGTGATTTTGATGTGCACTGCATAACATGACAATACAAAGAGGTCTGGAGATGGATAAAGAGGAGGACCTGGTACACCACTCTTCCTCGGAGGAGGATGGGGAAATCCAGCCCTAGGAGTCTGTTCTACTTTGCCAGCTTTACATTCTTTCCTGCCCACCTGCCGAACCCCAATGCCTTTAGCTACTCATGCACTCTCTGAGGTTGGGGAAGAGGGGTGGAGGGTGCAATTTGACCTTGTTTGATAGTGTAAAGCACATGACAGCGTATTAGCAGCTCATTTCACATCCCTCCCAAATTCCATATCAATGGAAATTAAAGTTGGGAATTCATTGGCAATTCATATCACCCATTTCACACAAGGTCAAATTATCCTTCTCTGTGCATTTTTTATATGTCTCTAATTTCTCTCATTTTGCCTCCTATTATCTTATGCTAATAATAATTCTGCCATTTAACCATCTTCTGTTCTCCACTTAAACACTTTACAGGTCACTTTATTTCATACAAACATATAGGGCTGAATCTTCGGCTCGGCGAGCGGGGGTGGGGCCCGTTCGCTGAGACGTAAAATGATGCATGGTGACATTGGGCGTGCGTCCTGACGTCATGGCACGTCATTCAGACTTTCAGTTAGGTGGGCGCGCACCCGAGTCGGCTGCGCACCCGCCAAACTGTCAAAGGCCTATTAAGGCCATTTAACTCTCAATTAAAGTAATTAACGGAGCTGCCTATCCAACCTTAAGGTTGGCGGGTAGGCGCAGAGCCCAAGCGGCCTTTGCATTTTTGATGGAACCTCATCCATGGGTGGGATGAGGTTTCATGAATGATTTTAAATTTTGACAAAAATTTTTATTGAAATTAATGCACTTGTCCCAGCTCATGTGACAGTTTCACATGCGGGGACATGTCATAAAAATTTTCTTACCACTTTATTAAACTTTTTGGACACAGAGGTGCCTCAGGGAGATTTCTGCGCTCTTTCGCGCATATGCACAAAAGAGTGCAACCCCGACTCAGGCAACCACCTCCCCCTCCCGCCTGCACAGGGAGCGCTTAGCGCTTTCGGGTGCGCATCACACTGGGTGGGCCTTAATTGGCCGGCGCCCCCGTAAAATGGCAACACAGTCCCGATTGGGGGCGCTGATTGGGTCCGCGCCCGCTCCCGCCCAGCCTGCCTGACAGGCAGAAAATTCTTATGTTTTGATTTCCACATTGCCATGTAACCACAATAACCTTTGATTCCCTTGACTAACAAGAATCTATCTACCTCTGCCTTAATAATATTCAATAACCCCACCTCCACTGGAGGCAGAGGGTTCCAAAGTCGCACAGCCTCTGAGAGAAAATATTTCTCCCATCTCTGTCCTAAAAGGGTGACCCTTAATTTTAAAAGTGTCCCCTAGTTCTGGACTCATCCACAAGAGGAAACATCCTTTTGAGTCCACCTTGTCAATACTGTTCAGGATCTTATATACTTCAATCAAGTCACCCTCACTCTTCTAAGCTCTAGTGGAAACAAGCCTAGTCTGTCTAACCTTTCCTCATAAGACAACCCACACAATCCAGGCATCAATCTAGTAAAGCTCCTCTGAACTGCCTCCAATGCATTTACATCCTTCCTTAAATAAGGAGACCAAAACTGTATACAACATTTGAGGTGACTTTTTGTGACTCATGCACTAGAACACTTAGATCCCTCTGCGCCTGGAATTCTGCAGTAATTCTCCATTTAAGTAATACTCTGCTTTTTTATTTTTCCTGCCAAAGTGAACAACTTCACATTTTCCTGCATTTTACTTCATCTGCCAGATTTTTGCCCACTCACTCAACCTATCTATATCCATCAGCAACCTCCTTATGTCTTCTTCACAACATACTTTCTTACCTATATTTGTGTCATCTGTAAATTTAGCTACCATGCCTTCACTCCCCTCATCTAAGTCATTGATATAAGCACAGACCCCTGTGGGACTGCACTCGTTACATCCTGCCAATCAGAAAAAGATCCATTTATGCATACTCTCTGTTTTCTGCCATCCAGCCATCTTCCATTCATGCTAATATGTTACCCCTCCTACACCATGAGCCTTTATTGTCTGCAATAACCTTCGATGTGGCACCTTATCACATGCCTTCCAGAAATCCAAATACAGCACATCTACAGGCTTCCCTTTATCCACTTTATCCTACTCTTTCAAAGAACTCCAATAAATTGGTTAAACATGATTTCCCTTTCAAAAAACCATGCTGACTCTTCCCGATTATCTGAGTTTCTCTAAGTGCCCAGCTATAATCTCCTGAATGATCGATTCCATTGTTCCTCTCTGGTTGTGTAAAACACTTGATAGCGAATTGACAACCTGTTTTACTGTAACAAATGCCATTTCTGATGAAGGGTCCAAACCTAACATGTTTACTTGTCTGTTTTCTCTGCTGACCATCTGAGTGGTTCTAGCATCTACTGTTGTTTACTGCTAACTGTTGTGCTATGGTCCCATTGCAAAGGGATGGCTGTGACATCAACTCACAGAAGCAAATGAACATCAGTAATATATGGAATCTATTTACTCCATGAAGCTCCACACCATAGCTTTACAGCAAGTATGCAATCAGCATCGGACTCATCATGTTTGCCAGAAAGGCAAACATGTAATAATAGCCTCCACACAGTACAAATGAAATGAGATAGAAGGCACCAGAAACAAAAATAATCATATACATTAGCAGACATGTAACAAGAATGTGGCAACATTTCAGTCTGAGCTATTGATCCTGGATGTCAATAAAGTCTGCAGAAAAAACAGCTAATTACTATCTTACAGCATGTTATAAAGGAGCCCATATAAGATTCAGAAGTATCCATCCTGCCTATCATTCATGTTCTCCAGGTTCAAAAGCACTGATAGCAACAATGTGCATCTGTGCGGGGGAGGTCTAGTAACTATGTTATAGCTGTTTTGGTAAAGGATAGTATAGTAGTGCCATTTTCCTTCTCTTAACTAGAATGTTTTGGGGTTCTGAAGCACCCAGTATAGCTAGTACTGGCTAATTCATTTTAAAATTTTAAGTGTGCTCTGGAATTCAACAATTTCAGAAGATTCACAGAAGTAAATTAGCACTTTTGATCTGGTTACAGTAATTTCCAGTGACTGGGCAGTTTATTATCATGCATTTTGGTTAGATAAAAGTGTACAATCTTCTATCACAGTGTTACCCCTGTGTTGCAATTGCAAATCCAGACCATTTCGAGTCTTTTTTGCAAATAATTTGATAGAATTCAATGCCTAGGTGACATATTTTAATCAAAGCCATAAATAGAGTATTTTTCTGAATCCAGCTTTTAAATTTCCTTTATTTCTATCTTTGTCCCTTCCTTTCTCAAGGGTGATTCAAACTGGGGAGTAATTTCTTGGGTACTGACAGCATGTCCATACTGCATGGATGAGTCTGGAAGGTGATTGTCTTCCAGTACCTGGCTTTAAAGCTTCCCTAGCATTAACCCAGCTGAAGCCAACTAATTTAGCACAGAACAGAAATCCAATGTGGTCCTCCCTGGTCAATTTGGCTTAGTCCACATCAAGCTAGCACAATTACCAACACCCAGGAGTTTGTAATTCAGCTCTGAAGCCATTTAGATAATCTGCGTTTAATGCTGACTGAAAGGAATATTTCAGCTTGATAATAAATAAATGTTACCATTGGGAAAAGTAAGCATTTCTGCTTTGATAGCTATAATAAAAGCTGTTCAAATTCCAGCTGCCTATTAACTTGGTCCTATTAATGCTATTAACATTCTTTTTTACAAGGAAACATATCATCAATTCGTATGTGACTGAGTTGATATTGTGATACAGGGGTCTTGGGAATGTCTGTTCTCCCAAAGAATGCTGTTCGAGTCTGTAGTTTCTCAAAATCATTACTTATTACTCTTTATTTACAGCAAGTGTTTACACACTTCGACCTCTACACGAAGCTGGAGCTTCTCCTCCTTCCAGATCGTTCTTATTTCCCAGTCACGTGATCTGACTTTATTATTATATCAGCATCATGTACGCTTCTGATGTTAACCCTTTACTCTACAGTTAGAAACCAAGGATTAGGTCTTTTCAATGTTTCATTTTCAATGGGAGCCTGGAAGGTGGCCAAAGCATTTTGTGTTTTCTCTGAAATTTTGCAAGAATCAATGTCCCTCAATGTCATGTCTTCTGTACCCGAAATACTAAATAAAACCATTGGGATTCTACATATCTGCAAAATCGGCTAATGCTCCCTACACAGCCCAAAACATTCAAGGGTACATTTCACATTGGCAAGAACCTGTCATCACATATATGAACAACTTTTTGTAATTGGCTGCAGTTGGCTGATTGGAGGCTTGCAAGGTCATCATTATGTCCCAAAAACAATGGCTGGGGTTTCCTTCGAGCTGCTCCTGCTCTTCTGCTGTAACTTTGCTGGAAGAGTTTTTTACGGGCAGAGTTGTCCCCTCCCGCTATCAGTGGGATTTGTGGCAGGCGGGCAGGGGCGGAATTTACAGTGGGGAGCGAAAAATCAGTTTCCTGATGTCAGGAAACCAGGTCGGGATTGTCTCCTCCCGATGTTCATAGCAGGTTAATGGCAGGTCAGGTCTTCTGCTCAAGCTCATTGGGAACCCATTTTGCATCTCATTCGTGCTCATTAAAAACCCAACAGACCAGAATCGTGTGCCCCTGTCAAATTTATGCTGTTCTGTCACCTGTCCAGTCATTCGTGGCATGCACCCAGCAGGAGAGAATGTTTGAGCACTTACTTTACAGTCGAAGCTGGCTGCATCACTGGAGCTGGCATGACATGAGTAGGGGAGGTTGGAAGGGATGAAGGGAGGTGCAAGACATGGTGGGGGAGGGGGATGTCCAGAGGAGAAGGAGAAGGTGCCTAAAGGAGAAGAAGGTGGGGGGGTTGTGCAGCAGAGAAGAAAGGAGGTGGTGTCAAGAGGAGAAGAAGGGGTGCGTTGTCCAGAGGAGAAGAATGCTACCTGGAAAGAGGGAATGTGCAAGGTTACGGAGATAAAGCAGGAGAGTGGGACTAGGTGGAATGCTCTTTCAGAGAGCTGGTGCAGACTCAATGGGCTAAATGGCCTCCTTCTGCACTGTAAAGATACTGTGATATTATGATACTGGGGCATGTCCAGAGAAGGAGAAAGTGTTCAGATGAGAAGGGGGGTTGTACAGAGGAGGAGGAGAAGGTGTCCAGATGAGAAAAAGTGAGGCGGGTGTCCAGAGGAGAAGAGGTGGGGGGTGTGGATGGAGTGAGGGGACGAGGAAAGCATGAATTGGATAGGGGATTGAGGTGGGGTGGAGTCAGAGTGCTTCAGAGAGAGGGGTCAGTCAAGTTGACATTGGAATCCTGGGGGGAGAAGATGGGTTGCTGATGACATGCGGGGATGGTGACTGTGAGAGGGGGAAGTGGAATGCAGTAGAGTGGGAGAGTCAGGGTCCAGGTGTGGTGGGTATAAATCTCATCTGGGCTGTCATTGAGGAGGACAAGGATGGCGAAACAGATCACAGGAGTTGTGGGGATCAGGGTGGGCATAGGAATGGTGACTGGGTGGGCTCATCAGGCAGGGAAGGCATGTCCAAATTGATAGGGTCCAGGGTATTGGGGGGAGGCTCAAGGATTATTGAGGGGAGAGTGAAGGTGACATTGGGGGTGGGTCGATTGTGGTGTGGTGGTGAGGGGGTGATGTTGGTAGGTAACAGGGGAAGGGTAAAAGCTTGAAATGAAACACATACGAAGATATGAACAAGAAGCAGAGGAGTAGGCCATTCAGCCATTCAGCCCCTTGAGCCTGCTCCGCCATTTAATAAGATCATGGCTGATCTGATAGCAACCTGAAATCTGCATCCCACCTACGCCCAATAACCTATTGGTAAAGATCAGGGGCAGAATCTTCTGTTCGGCCTGTGGGGGTGGACCCCGCACACTGACACGTAAAATGAAGCACGGTGACGTTGGGTGTGCGTCCCAAAGTCATCGCGCGTCATTCCGATCTTCCGTTTGGCGTGCGCGCACTGGAGTCGGCTGTGCACCCGCCGAACTGTCAAAGACCCGTTAAGGCCGTTAATAATCTAATTAAAGTAATTGTCAGGGCTGCCTGTCCAATATTAAGGTCGGTGGGCAGGTGAAGAGCCCAGGCGGTCTTCGCATTTTTCATGGAACTTCATCCACAGGCGGGATGAGGTTTCATAAAGGGTTTATAACTTAAATAAAATTTTTAATTAAAATTCATAAACATGTCCCACTGTCACATGAGGGGACATGTCTGAATAATTTTTAAAATTCTTTTATTCAATTTTTCATGATGAAATTAATCTTCCTGAGGCAGCTCCGTGCCTCAGGGAGATTTCTGCGCTCTTCCGCGCGCATGCACAAAAGAGCGCAGGCCCCAACTCTCCCTTCTCCCCCCTGGCCGCACAGGTAGCACTGATCACTTCTGGGTGCGTGTCACGCTGGGCGGGCCTTAATTGGCTCTCCTACGTAAACTGGCGACGCGCAGCCAATCGACGCCCGTTCCATGCTACATGCATTCAGATACAGAGCCTTTAGTTTTATCCTTTTATTCTTTTTATAACCTCGTTTTATCAGTTGATTCACTGTTAGATTTGTACTTTCTATCCCTTCCTGTCACGATCTGTTTTTCATTTCCTGTAATAATACCTTTCTCCTTTGCCTTGTCTCTACTCTTTGGTTTACCACAGCTTCCCAAATTTGATCCCTTTCCCCTGCCATTTAGTTTAAAACCCTCTCTACTTCCCTAGTTATATGGCTCACAAGAATACACGGTCCCAGCACGGATCAGATGTAAACCATCCCAACGGTATAGATCCCACTTTCCTCAATACTGGTGCCAGTGCCTCACAAACCGGAACCCACTTCCCACACTTCTTTGAGCCACACATTCATCTCCCTAATCTGATTTGCCCTATGCCAATTTGCCCGTGGCTGAGGTTCTGCTTCTTAATTTGGTGCCTAGGTCATCATACTGACTATGCAGAACCTCCTTCTTTGTCCTGCCTATGTCGTTGGTATCTACAGAGACCAGGACGAATGGGTCCACCCCTCTGACTGCAAGTTCCTCTCCAGCCCCGAGCATTTGGCCTGCACCCTGGCACCAGGCAGGCAACACTGCCGTCCGGACTCATGTTCTTTGCTGCAGAGAATGGTATCAATCCCTCTTACTATGCTATCACCTATTACCACCACATTCCTTTTAGCTCCCCCCACTTGAATGGCTTCATGTACCACTGTGCTATGGCCAGTTAACTCATCCACCCTGCAGCCCCCACTCTCATCCAAACAAGCTGAAAAATCCTCAAACCTGTTGGACAATTGCAGAGGCTCACACTCCTCTGCCCTCTGAATCCCCTACCTGCCTCACTCGCAGTCACACTCTCCTGTCCCTGACCACTGACCAAATCAGAAGATTCTGTCCTAAGAGGTGTGACTGCCTCCTGGTACAAAGAATCCAGGTAACTTTCCCCCTCCCTGATGTGTCGCAGTTTCTGCAGTTCAGCCTCCAGCTCACAAGCTCTGAGTTGAAACTGCTCAAACTTCAAACGCCTACTGCAGACGTGTTTGCCCTGGATCAGACTGGCTTCCAGGAAGTCCCACGTGCTGCAGCTATGGCACATCACCTGTCCTGACATCCTTAATGTGTTCTAATTAGCTATTTAATCATTTTATCCAATTATATATTGCACTTTTGTTTTTATATATTTTGTTAACCTTACCACTAGTTGCTAGACTATTTTTAACTTTAGGAATAGAATAAACCTTAGCCATTTACCAGATACTCACCAAATAACTAGCTTCTTTTCCTGTAGCAGAGAACAACCACTTCCTGAAGGCTGAGAAAGTTAGAAAGCAGAAAGCAAAAGTGCACCTCTTTCCTTTCCTTCCCTAATTCACTTAATTACCCAACTCCTAGCACTCTATTCTAAGTGCACTTCCTGCAGTAAACCTTACCAAAGCAGTATTTTCCCCGCTATGCACCGAATTCCCACTTGATTCAAATTCCCAAATATACTCACTCGGTCTCTGTCTCACTCAGGCTGAAGTCTCCCCTCGCTGATCACACACCATTCTGAGACAGAGCCAGCTCCAGACCAAGGCAATGGCCTTGATGTCGAAGCGCAAAATATCGCTAGGGGGAAGGGCTGCTCAAGTGGGTGGAGCTCACGGTCAGCACAACTAAAGGGAAATCCTAATAAACATGTGGAGAAAGCATGACAGCTTTCTCTTTGCAATTCCTGACTATTTGGTGAAGGTCACATGGCTGCAGGTCTGGCCAAGGGGGTTCTCATGACAATGAGATCTCAGCAAGGTTTAGAGCTGCCGTTCACTCTGAGCCATTGGCCATTCGCTCCAGGCAGAGTTAGGGAAGAAGGGGGGAAGGGAGGGAGGCAGGGTGCCTACAAGGGGCATGTAGGTGAATGACAGCCAAGTCAAGAATGACTGCAAACCTCCATCCACCTGGGGGAATGGTCCTACCTGATAAGGGCTCATGTGGTTAGTCTTTCCAAGGTGACAAGGTCTATCCGTAGAGTCTCGAGAGCAGTGGACAAAAGCGGAATAGTGTGAGTGAGAGGCTTCTTGCACATAGCAGTCATCACCCTCGTCAAAGAGCAACGTCTCCATGTGCAGCCATGTATCAAAGGGAGGAAGACCCATCCTTGGTCTCCCTGCCAGGAGGGATGGAATGTGCACGACCATTAGAACGACTAGCAGCAAGAATGAATCCAGGAGACTTCCAAACAATGCAACATAATATTTATTTGGGAGTGCAAAAACTATTTACAATGATTGAACACTCATGCCACCACTAGTTTTCCTTAGTCTATTGCTATGTCTAGCTGTATCCCCAACATCCGCAGCAGAGGTGGAGGCAGCCAGCTGACTATTATGCCATGTTGCCTGTGATGAGTTTGGCAGCATCCTCTGGAGGACCAAGGCCTGGGGGCACCAGCTTGCTTTGGGTCTCCTACTCAGAGGCAGGTGTACCCTTCTCGGCCTGAGCAGCTGGAGCTGATGAGGTCACCGGCAGAGGGGAATCTCTGGGCACCCCTGGAAATTCCTGGGTGGATACCCCTGGGGTGTCTGGCTGGCACTCCTCCTCCCCTTGGCCTGAGGGCCCCTCCCTGACTCCTTGAGAAGAAGGGGCATCTAGAGGGAGGTCAAGATTCTCCGTCCCGCTCTTGCATAGCCACTGTGAAAGCCCACCCATGGCTACAGTGGTGGAGTGCAGGTCCGAGAGCATCTCCGGCAGAAACTGGGCGTTCAGCTGGATCAGGTCTCCATGGTGTCCTGTTCTCACATGTCGGAGCCACTACATCAGAGAGCGCACAGACGGACCCCTCCACCTCGCGTGCCACTCTGTTGCAGGCCTGACACATTTGCCTGATTTTCCCGTGTCTCACTGATGCTCCAGCATCTTCTCCATGGCCACTTCCAGAGGTTTATCATCTGACTCAGACATAGCAGAGGCCTCTTCTGTGGCAGTCTGTGCTGGAGACCTTGGTTGTCACTGCCTCCTCCTGCTGTGTACACGTGTCTGAGCTGTGACCAGCAGAGTGTGAGCTCGAGCCTAAACGAGATCCATGAGCCGCCAAGATGTGTGCCTCTGGGCTGCTGAGGGTACAGGTGAATGTTGTGATGGATGTACAGGTGAAAAGTTGTCCTCACCCTCTTTCGAGGTCTCCTGCAGGTTGAGGCAGCCCCCACTTCAGGTGTGGGGTCTGGCCTCACCCACTTCCTGCTGGCAACTAGAATGGGGAGAGGAGAGAAAGAATTATTCCCCAGGCTGGCTCAAATCTGGCTCTCATCAATCACCTTGATTTTCCAAGGTTGCCTGGACTATGCAGGCTGCCCCACTAGAAGCTTGGGGGATGCCGACCACTCTGTTGGCACAGGCATGGTCATGATGCTCCCTTGACAGCTTGGCAGGCTGCTGTTCAAATTGAGTGAGGGGCCTGAGCTCCAGCATCCCCTCTCCCATTTTCTCTCTCTCCCTCCTACTGGGGGTCACTTTCTCTTGCATAAAGACAGATAGATGGATTGTGGGCATGTATGATGAAAGAGCAGGTCGCAGGTGACTAATTCTGTGGCTGCTAAGTGATCTTGTGACTCCCCAAAACCCAACCACCATATGCATGGCACAAGCGAGGAGTGAGATGGAATAGTCTCCAGTTGCCTGGATGACTGCAGCTCCTAGAACACTCAGGAAGCTGGATACCATTCAGGACAAAGCAAGCTGCTTGATTGTTCAACACCCTCAACAATCAGGCCCTCCTCCACCGAGGCAGAGCGGCAGCTGTGTGTACCATGTACAGGATGCACTGCAGCAAGTCACCAAGGCTGCTTCCACAGTACCCTCCAACCCTGCGAGCTCTACCAGCTAGAACAAGGGCAGCAGATGCATGGGAGCAGCAGCACTGGCGAGCTGCCCTGCACTCCATCCCATGGCTGTGTCTTCGCTGCAGCTGGGTGAAAATCCTGCAGTTGTCTCGCTAACAGCACAGCACGTGGACTGCAGGGGTTCAATAAGGCAAATAATTAAATTGTTGACCCTTTTCCTGCTTCGCAGGGCAGTCCTCCTCTGCACCCCACGGACACTGACCACCTTGGCTAACTCCACCCAGGCTGGAGTGGTCAGGGATTTCCCATCCCTGGGAAAGAGGACATCCTGCCTTTCTTGCACTGCTTCCAGGAGATGCTTGAGGGATGCATCGCTGAAGCAGGGAACCACAGTTTGTTGCCATCTCCAGCTCATCCTTTTCTTCCTCCCATTACTGAAGGCCTGTCTGGGTGCCTTTTAAACCTGGTGCCCAGACATGACAGCGGGGTGCCTGAGTTCCTGCCTGCCCCATCACGAGAATCGACGTGGAATGCGAGCATGCATAATGAGGTGGGTAACGCATGATTGTGCACAAAAGCCCACTCCGCTCCGTGGCGGGAATCACTCCGACTTTCCCATCCCACCATGGAACTTATGGCAGGAGGGGATGATTCCACTCACATGTGTAAATAAAGTTTTTGTTGCAGAAGTTACAGCAGCAGAGTGGGAACAACTCCATGGAAATCCCCACCGAGGATAAACAAGAAATATAGAAAAGATATGGCACTGAAGGAGGCCATTCGGCCCATTGTGCCAGTGTTGCCTAACAAAGGGCTATCCACCCTAATCCCATCTTCCAGATCTTGGTCCATAGCCATTTAGGTTACAGCAGTTCGAGTGCAAGTCCAAGAATATTTTAAAATGCAATGAAAGTTTCTGTTTCTACCACCCTTTGAGGCAGTGAGTTCCAGACCCCCAGCATCTTCTGTGTGAAAATGGCACCTCAGATTACCACATCCCTCCCCCTTTACTTGAAAGTACATTTTACAATATATTAACTATTTACAAAAATGAACTATTTACAAATTTAGTTTCTCAGGAGGCTTTTTCAAACGAATTGACTGTCGTAGTTCTACAACTTCAGATGGTTCATCTGAGGCCTCAGGAGGTATCTGTCCACTAGGCTCCCCAGTAGGAACCTATAAGTTTGCCACTTTGACTCTCTCAGGCTCAATGGATCCTACAGGTACTTCCAAACCACGAGGAGTTCTTTCTACATGTGGTGTAGACTTCAACTGGAATGTTTTCATGCTCTTTCAGGCCCCATTGACTGCACTCCTGTTGCCCCTCCCTTCCTAATTCAACAGTATGAAAGGCAACTGTCAGGCAGGGTTCTGAGAATTAGCGTGGTGGGCAAGGTTAAATGCAACATGAAATGATCAGTTTCCTGTTGTGTAAAAAAAAATTTCGGGACCTTGTTAGTAATTTTGTTTTCTCTTCCTACATGTCTTCTTTTGATGGGTTTTCTTCTTGGCAGCGCTGACTTTAATCTCGGCCTTCTCTTCAATTTCCCTTTTGGCCAAACTAGGCTCAGGTATGAGCTCAACTTGGGTGAACTCAGTGGTTGAGTCTTTCAGCATTTCCTCAACTGTCAGCTCCTTTAAAAACTCAGGGGTCTCTATTTTCAAAGTTTCTTGGCTTCCACGTAGCTAGTTCTTCAGTTCTTCCATTTCTTTTTTATATTTGTTAGTTGTTTCCTGGAGAATTAAGCATTGTTGTGCTTTCTCGGCTAATTGATTCTTCATCTCGGTCAGAGATATGCGGAATTCTTCCTGTTCTTCCTCATACCTTTTAGTGGCACAAATTGGGATCTGAGGGAATCTTGCAATATGCAAACGTCCTTCAGCTGGTTTTCTTTTTATTTTTGGAGTTTACTGACTTCAACTGAACCTCTGTCCTGAAGCATCACCTCTACGAGTTCCTTTTGTTGAGTATTTACATGCTCCTTTTTCCAAACAGCAACATTTCCTGCTTCTGATTGAGATCTCAGTAGTCTCTCAAGATTAATCTCTCTTAACCAATTTCTTTCGAGGAGACTCAGCACTCTGCCTGCTATCACCATGAGCGGTAGATTAGCAGGCTGGCTTCTATATTGTACTGGAACCTTGCATATATTTTTTTACTCGTATGTTTTTGCCAGTATATGTTTTCAATTTGGCATCTGAGATTTCCAGATTTTGTGAGTGGCCTCCTCCATTTAGATACTTAAACGTATGTTCCCCTATGACTGCCGTGGATGCATCTGTATCCAGCTACATTTGAATGGGTTTTCTGTTGACTTCCACTGTCACATAAATTGACTCTGTTTTACCCATTTTTAAGTTGTGTAGCGAGTAAATATCTGACTCTTTCTTCTGGCTCCTCCATTATATAAATTTCACAACTTCTGCCTTTTTGTTTGAAATTTGGCCTCAATCTTTCTTTGCAATATCACATAATGTGCCAATTGTGATGGCAGTAGAAACACTCAGCTCTTTTAAATTGTCATTCATTTGTAGGCTGTCTGGTTCTAATTCTGCTATTATTAACGTGGTTTTTACCCATTAAGCCATTGCTTTTTGCTGGTCTGTTAATGGTGGCTGTTTCCTGCCTTTCCACGAAGCCCTGCACTTCCGCGCTGTTTATAGCCGGTGCCTCCCTCCCGACATGAAGAACGGCGCCATTTTGTGCTCCCTGGATTTCTCCTGAGTCCCTAGCTGCCCTTTCCATTGCGAGCGTCAACTCCAGCACCTTGCTGAAGTCTAAATTTGTTTCTGACAACAACCTTTTTTGAATGGCATCTTTGTTAATCCCACATGTCATTAATTGACGTCCCGAACGCACAGTGCTCTGTCAATTGTTTTAAGGCTGCTACATAGCAAGCGACTGTCACCCCAGGTGTGCGACATCTCAAATTGAATTTAAAATGTTGCGTTTATACCGAGGATTTTGGTTGAAAGTGGCCTTTCACTAGATTCACCAACTCATCAAAGCTCCTGGAATCTGGGGTGTTGGGTGCTGATAGACTACGAATTAGGCCCCATGTTTTACTGCCACATGTCGATAAGAGGATCGCCCACCTCTTCTCCTTCCCCGATAGGTCATTGGCCAAAAAGAAAAAAGTGAGGCGTTCAATATAATGTGACCAGTCATTGGTGGTCTGATCAAACAGTTCAATGCGGCCAAATTGTAGCATACTGGAGGGTGATAGTTTCAATGATTATGGTGAAGGCTTACAATTGTTATTTACTTACAATAGGCCAGCAAGGCATGGCTGGTTTACTACAGTTGAGTTTTCGTGGCTTTCCTTGGTGTCGACGACTGGTCGTGCTTTCTCTCGTCGCCAGTTGTTATGTTTTACTATGGGGTCGCTTTTCTCGTGAACTGTTTGCACACATATCTGTCGGGGGGGTGAGTCAATTACAATATACTGCAGATGCAGAGACCAATATGGGGTGAAGCACATGCTATTGCTATTTATTTACACAGACAACAGAGCACTAACACAATGTGTGCTTCCCCAACCTGGTAGCCTGCGCTGCACAGCTATTGGGTCTTACAATCACATGGTCAATCTGCTCACATTCTCTTAAAGGTGTATTACACCTCAGATTACCACACTCTTACCAGCTGATATTTTGCATGGTTTTCTCAGACAGTTATGACATGATCATTGGTGGCGTTTATAATTCAGAGACATTCACAAGCTCAATTCTAGACCAAAGTGTGTTTAGTTGGTTTATGAGTGAATGTGAGACAGTAGCTCTGAGATTTCTCTATCTTATACCTGGAGAATGTTCAATTTCCTGGAATTGAGCAGACCCACTGAGGCAGCTTATCCAATGCCAGCCACCCTTGTTTTGCCTGAAAAATTTGCAGCCAGCATTTGAAAATCAGTGTGGGTAGGGGGCAGCCCCATTACAAATGGGCCTTCAGTGGATGAACTGCTTCCTGCCTGCCTGAAACAAGTAAGAGGCTGCACAGATATGAAAATGTTGTCCTGCATCAGTTGTAGGATGCCAATTGCAATTTGCAGATGTAAATGGGCAGAATGTGTGATATGCATACATATGTCAAGCACAAAGTGTCATAACGAGCTGTCTTTGAAGGCTGTTTGGAAGCCCACCAGGCCATCAGTACATCTCATAAGAACTGTTTGTGAGTTTCCTTCCCACTGCTCCCATTTTGCTGCTGTAACCACTCCAGAGTGCAACAGAAACCCCACTTACATACACTTCTGGTAAGGCCACAGTGGGGGAATGTACAGCATAACAAATAACCCAGAAAGCCTTACCATTGTCATGTTGGGCTCACGAGGAACAGGAGGCCTGAAGGCAGGAGTGTCGATCCCATGCCACATCTGGTGAGCTGCAGCCAGGCAATCACTTAGCACCTGCAGCTCGCCAGCAGCGTGGTAATGAGGCTTGAACCTCAAAATGGCTCAGGTTTCACGCTGGCACAAATGGGTCTGCAGCGTAACCACACTGTCAGCCCCCTGCCTGCTTTGGACCAACACTGAAGATTGCTGCTATGTGGGATTAAGGGTCTCAGTTTTGGGAGCACAGTCGCCAGTTCTCCCCGGCTTCATTCTACAATATGCCTCTTTATCCAAAGACCAATAAAATATTGGTCAAGTGTTGGAATTTAAAGTGACCACCTTGTCTCACAATATATATGGTAGATAACATGCATGTAGTATGCAAACAACTATTGTTGGAAGTTCCTTAAGTGTGCCAATGTTTCCATTGGAGGTTGTCTTGGTGGCTCTATGTAACGGTTGTACAAAACTAAAGTATTTCTAAGAGCAAATCAAGTGGCCACATTGAATGTGAATCTGTGTGAGGTGGAATTGTTTGTTTCAGGCATCCTGCTCCATTATTCTTGATACATCTAAATGATGGGTACAGTTATCATGGCAAAATTCTTGAGGACAAAAGATTTCTTTCCTGTCCTTGCAGGTCTGTCTTATTTGGAGCGTTGACCGACATCCATTTCACCAGTAACCTTTTGAGGCAAATGCCAGTCGGACTCAAAATTTGCAACCCTCCTTTGCTGAATTTCCTTTAACATCATCTTTATGTGAAGAGAGCAGTTCTTTCCATTTAAATCTGCAGCTGTGCCAGATATTCAGCCTCCCCTCCTTGGAAAACAGTGCTCAATTATGAAATTACAGGCTGTACAGTGCTCAGCTATGCAAGGAACACAGAACTATTTTCTACAATACTGCAATGACTATGCTTGAAATAAAAACATACTTAATTGGCTGTGAAGCACTTTGGGATATCCTGAAGTTGTGAAAAGTGCTATATTAATGCAAATTCTTTCTTAATATTTCAATGAGAAGAGCGCTCAATTAATGGAGATGCACTCTCTTCATGCAAGTTCCTTATAATTTAACGTTTAATAATATTTAATAACACCAGTATTAGAAATTATATCCTTTTTCAATGATCTGTTTGGTTTGAATTCAGATTAAGTTAATGAGCGGGCACATGGCCAAAGCAATTTTATTAGTCACAAAGATGCCATATTGATGGAACATTGCTCTGAAGAGTATTTCACTTCTGTATAAATTGTACATTTCAAAAATTACATTTAATTATGTGCATTAATCACATATAGCTGACTCATATTAAAAAAGGAAGGACACATTTTTGCTGCCACACCTATCCAATTTCAGTGCACAAATCAAACAATAATGAAAATTTACATTCATTTCTGAATCAATATTTTTATGGCAATGGATTGAATAATACAATCATGACCATCTGCAATTTTAAGAGTCTCTGATTTGATTAATAATATAATTGTTGGATATCTTCCAAGATTTATCGAGATCTATTCTGTTATAGATATAAATACTCTTTCTTTTGCAATGTTAAATTCTAAGGGTTTATCCCAGCTGGATCATAGTTCACAACTGAACTTCAGCTGCCCTTCTGTTCCATACTACATATGCACACTATATCAATCTAAACCTGAGATAGCAATACACAAAGCATTCGTCATACAGTTACAGACTCATATTAAATAGAGAATAAATTACTTGTCAAAGGTGGGTGTACTGAAAAATAAACAAATGAATGACACTGAACTGCATAACTCACAAGCTCATGGACGATCTAGCCCCAGTGCAATTTGTTTTTCAGTAACGCTCTGCTCACAAGTCATTTTTCTATCACACCTTTTAATCAGAAGTTCCAGCAATGACTTCTGAGATAAATAATTCACTGCCAAAATGAACACACACATGAAGTTAAAAGATTAAATGAGTGCTACAGAACATGGGGCCTAGTGATGACTGTACCCATGATTACTTGGATGAAAATAAGCCTCATTATTATTTTAAGGTGCAGTACTTTTTTGGTTGGACTTCTAGAGGCAGAATATTATGTCCCACAGGCGGTCACACGCCCAACCTGATCGGGTGTAAAATTGCACGGGATGATGTCAGGCGAGCGTCCGACGTCATTGCGCACTTGCGTGATATTTCACTTGGTGGGTGTGCGCAAAGTTGGAATTGTGCCCACTGACAATTAAGAGGGCAATTAAGCCCATTAACTGCGCAACCTTCTGTGATTTTTTGTGGCCCGGTTGGTGGACGGGTGAATTGACCAGGCGGCCTTTACATTGTTCATGAAACTTCGTCCAAGGGTGGGATGAAATCTCCGTTAGGAAATAAAATTAAAATAAATATCCGTGGATAGCACTTTTATCAGCTATATTTTCAGGTGATTGATTGTGATGCGGTGACACTTTTTTTAGTGCTTTATTTTATCATTTGCAGGTCTGGCTCCCTGAGGCAGTTGTCTGCCTTCAGGGAGCTCTCTCACAGCATTCACCCATGCCTGTGATAATGTCGTTGCCCATCATCTTCCCGCCCCCATCCCAACAGCATTGAGTTTTTCAGCATGCGTTTTACGCTGGCTGGCCGTTAATAGGGCAGCCAGCGGGAAATCGTGGTCGGGGGCCGATCGTGGTCAGGGGCCGGTTTCCCGGCTGCTCCCAGGCCTGCCGATCATGCGTGCTTGACGAGGGAAAAGCTCAGGCTCTAATTTTTGTAGAATATCATGGCTGACTGCTGGAGTATCTTGTGATGATTTGCATATCATTAGTGCCTCTGTCTGCCAATTGACAGATCATAATGGCATGGAAAAATGGTCAGAGGCTCTTAATGATAGATTTATTTTCCTGCTCTGTACGAAGTTTTCCTCTTTTCAGAGCTCCTCCAGTAGCGAGGCAAGCCAATACCAATGTATAGCAAGACCTGGATAAGATCTAGGCATATACTGTTAAGTGCCAGGAAACATTCATGCTACATAAAGGCCACACAAAAGAAGGCACAGCCATCTTCCCATGACTGCTAATAGCCCCAAAACTGCTAATTCCTCCACATGGATAAAGGGTCACAATTGACCAAAAGTTCAACTAGACTAGCCATATCAGATCTATTGCTACAAAGCAGTGCAGAAGCTGGGCACTCAACAAAAATCAAGAGTGTGATGCAATGGTCACCAATTGCCTGGATGGGTGCAGTTACATTAACACAAACGAACCTTGACACCATCCAGGACAGATGAGTGTATTTGATTGCAGTCCCTGCAAAGTGACTCAATTGCATCCTCTTCACCATCAAAGCACTGTGGCTGCAATACACTGCAGGATACACTGCAACAATAAGCACGGTATTTTGACACTAACTCCCTCCTTTTTTTTATTCATTCAGGGAATATGGGCATCACTGGCTAGGCCAGCATTTATCGCCCATCCCATCCTGTCCTTGAGAAGGTGGTTCCCTTCTTGAACTGCTGCAGTCCATGTGGTGTAGGTACACCCACAAAGCTGTTAGGAAGGGAGTTCCAGGACTTGGACCCAGTGACAGTGAAGGAACGGCGATATATTTCCAAGTCAGGATGGTGAGTGACTTGGAGGGGAGCTTCCAGGTGGCGGTGTTCCCATGTGTCTGCTGCCCTTGTCCTCCTAGATAGTGGTGGTCGTTGGTTTAGAAGACCAAGGCTGTCTAAGGAGCCTTGGTGAGTTCCGACAGTGCATCTTGTAGATGGTAAACACTGCTGCCACTGTGCATCGATGGTGGAGGGTGTGAATGTTTGTGGGTTTGGTGCCTTTGGTGGGTTGCTTTGTCCTGCATGGTGTCAAGCGTCTTGAGTGTTGTTGGAGCTGCACTCATCCAGGCAAGTGGAGAGTATTCCATCACACTCCTGACTTGCGCCTTGTAGATGGTAGACAGGATTTGGGGAGTCAGAAAGTGAGTTACTCGTTGCAAGATTCCTAATCTCTGACCTGCTCTTGTAGCCATTGTATTTATATGGCTAGTTCAATTCAGTTTATGGTCAATGATAACCCCCAGGATGTTGATAGTGGAGGATTCAGTGATGGTAATGCCATTGAATCTCAAAGGACAAAGGTTAAACTCTCTCTTGTTGGAGATGATCATTGCCTCACACTTGTGTGGTGCGAATGTTACTTGTCACTTGTCAGCCCAAGTCTGCATATTGGCCAGGTCTTGCTGCATTTGGACATGGACTGCTTCAGCAGTATCTGTTGCGAATGGTGCTGAACATTGTGCAATCACCAGCAAACATCCCCACTTCTGACCTTATGATGGAAGGAAGTTCATTGATGAAGCAGCTGAAGATGGTTGGGCCTAGGACATTGCCCTGAGGAACTCCTGCAGTGATGCCCTGGGACTGAGATGATTCACCTCCAACAACCACAATCATCTTCCTTTGTTCTAGGTAAGACTCCAACCAGTAGGAAGTTTCCCCCCTGATTCCCATTGACTCCAGTTTTGCTAGGGCTCCTTGATGCCACACTCGGTCAAATGCGGCCTTGATGTCAAGGCCAGTCACTCTCACCTCACCTCGGGAGTTCAGCTCTTTTGTCCAACCAAGGCTGTGATGAGGTCAGGAGCTGAGTGACCCTGCCGGAACCCAAACTGAGTGTCAGTGAGTAGGTTATTGCTAAGCAAGTGTCGCTTGATAGCACTGTTGATGACCACTTCCATCACTTTTGTCCGGGTTGGATAAGTCCTGCTTTTTGTGTACAGGACATAGCTGGGCAATTTTCCACATTATCCTGTAGATGCCAGTGTTGTAGCTGTACTGGAGCAGCTCGGTTAGGGGCATGGCAAGTTCTGGAGCACAAATCTTCAGTACTATTGTCGGAATACTGTCAGGACCCATAGCCTTTGCAGTGTCCAGTACCTTCAGCTGTTTCTTCATATCACATAGAGTGAATTGAATTGGCTGAGAACTTCCATCTGTGATGCTGGGGAGCTCTGGAGGAGGCCGTGATGGATCATCCACTTGGCACTTCTGGCTGAAGATTATTGCAAATGCTACAGCCTTATATTTTGCATTGATGTGCTGGGCTCACCTTTCAATGAGGATGGGAATATTTATGGAACCTCCTCCTCCGGTGAGTTGTTTAATTGTCCACCACCATTCAAGACTGGATGCTGCAGAGCTTAGATTTGACCTGTTGGTTGAGGGATCACTTAGGTTCTCTCTATCGCTTGCTGCTTATGGTGTATGGCATATAAGTAGCCCTGTGTTGTAGTTTCATCAGATTGACACCTCATTTTTAGGCATGCCTGGTGCTGCTCTTGGAGTGCTGCTTTGGGCTGCATTTGGGCTCAATGCTTCAGTTGGAGTTTGATGAGAGAGGGACTTGGCTGAAGAGGGAAGGATGGATCCTTTAATTTCCTATCTTTCCTCAGTAAGAAGAGCGACTGCCTTGGTAAGTTGGATCTGGTGAGTATTTCTTCTGTACTTAATATTCTCTAAACTAGAGGAAGTAAAAATAAAGCGAGTAATTTAAGGTTAAGTCATGGCAGAGCAGCTCGGCAAAGTGAAATGCTTCTCCTGTGCAATGTGGGAAGTCAGGGACACCTCCAGTGTCCAGAGCGACCACGTGTGCAGGAAGTGATTCCAGCTGCAGCTACTCGAAATCTGAGCTTCACAGTTGGAGCAGCGGCTGGAGTCACTGTGGAGCATCCACAAGGATGAGATCTTTGTGGATAGCACGTACAGTGAGTTGGTCACACTGCAGGTAAAGAGTAAAGAGTACACAGGCAGAAAGGGAATGGGCGACCACCAGACGGATTAAAAGCACTAGGCACGTAGTGCAGGAGTCCCCTGGGTCCATCTCCCTCTCCACCAGATTTTCCATTTTGGAGACTTCTGGGGGAGATGGTTTCTCAGGGGAATGCAGCAAGTGCCAAGTCTGTGGCACCACGGGTGGCTCAGCTGCATGGGGGAGGGGGGAGAGAAAAGAATGGGACAGCAAGAGTGATAGGGGAGTTTATCGTAAGGGGAACAGACATTTATGTAGCCACGGACATGACACCAGGATGGTATGTTGCCTCCCTGGCGCCAGGGTCAAGGTTGTCACTTAGTGCTGCAGGACATTCTGAAAGGGGAGGGTGAACAGCCAGAGGTCGTGGTCCATATCGGTACCAACAACATAGGTAAAAAGAGGGATGAGGTCCTGAAAGCAGAATATAGGGGTTAGGAAGTAAATTAAAAAGCAGGACCTCAAAGGTAGTAATCTCAGGATTACTCCCAGTGCCACGTGCTAGCAAGATCAGGAATAGGAGAATAGACCAAATGAATGTGTGGCTGGAGAGATATTGTAGGAGGGAGGGATTTAGATTCCTGAGGCACTGGGACCAATTCTGGGGAATACGGGACCTGTACAAGCTGGACGGGTTGCACTCCAGCACAACCCGGGACCAATATCCTCTCAGGAGTATTTGCTAGTGCTGTGGGGGTGGGTTTAAACTAGACTGGCAGAGGGATGGGAACCTGAGCGGGGAGACACAAAAAAGGGAAACAAAGATAGGAATGAAAGACAGAAAAGTAGAAAGCAGAAGTGGAAGGCCGAGAAAACAAGGGCTAGTGACAAGTAGGACCATAGTACATAACAAAAATGGGTAAAAATGTTAAAAAGACAAGTCTAAAGGCACTGTATCTGAATGCACAAAGCATTTGCAATAAGATGGATGAATTAACAGTGCAAATAGATGTAAAGGGGTATGATTGCAATTAAGAGGACTTGACTGCAAGGTGACCAAGGCTGAACTGAATATCCAAGGGTACTCGATATTTAGGACTGACAGGCAAAAGGGAAAAGAGGTGGCATGGCATTGTTAAAGGATGAAATCAGTGTAATAGTGAGAGAAGATATTGGCTCAGAAAATCTAGATGTAGAATCAGTCTGGTTGGAACTAAGAAGCAACAAGGGCTGAAAACATTAGTGGGAGTTGTCTATAGGCCTCCAAACAGTAGTGGTGAGGTAGTGGATAGCGTTAAACAGGAAATTAGAGATGCATGTAACAAGGGTGCTACAGTAATCATGGGTGACTTTAACCTACATATAGACTGACCAAACCAAATTAGCAATAATATTGTGGCAGATGAATTCCTGGGGCAGAATTTTGCCCTCGTTGTGCGGGCTCAGCGGGGTGAGCAGGAGCGGTCAGAAAGCCGACTGCCGCCTGCGATTGGGGCCCCACCGCAATTTCACACTGCCGGGCCAGTGTGAACGCCAGCTGCCGAATGTCTGAGAATGGGCGGGTGGGGTTGGGGGCCTGTTGGCCACCGGGTCCAATAGTGACTCAGCAGCCGGTTCAAAAGCAGTGTAGGCAGCCCTAGGGAGGCTGCCCGCGTTGGAGTTGCAGCAGCGACATGGCTGCAAACGAAGATGTAGAGACCAGGGAGGTGAAGTCAGCTGGGCACTCGTCACCCTGTTTTTCAGATGAGTGCCTCGCCACCCTCCTAGAGGAGGCGGCTGCCAGAAGGGACACCCTTGTCCCCAGAGATGGGAGGTGGAGGCCACCCGCACCTCACCACGAGGGCATGGGAGGAGGTGGCAGCACTGGTGTGCAGCCACAACGTGGTGCCGGAAGCGCTTCAATGACCTGCTGCACTCAGGAAGGGTGAGTACCGTGTTGGCGTGGGTCAGTATGTTGAATTGTTTTAGACTGGCCACCTCCCCGAGGAGCTCAGCGGTGCTAGAGTCTGAGTGTCAACTGTCAATCAAACTGGAGTTGGCCAAGGGGTTGTGCCCTGGCTGCTTGGACTGAGCACCTTGCGGCTCGAGGGACATGACTCGGATCTGCCCTGCGAGGTGTTCCTCAGGTGGGGTTGGCCAAGCTGCAATGGCGCTGCAGGTACAGAGTGGGCTAATTAATGCTCCTCTGTCCTTTCAGGAGAAGACATCTAACAATATTGAGAGGTTGCAGACTGACAGAGGACCCCCACACCTCCTCATCCTCTCCCAGTGCTGGCAGGAGGCCTTGGAGCTTGAGAGGTGCCATGCACCTCGGTCAGCCGGCCACAGTGAGGCTGGGGTGTCAGACGATTGTATGAGTGCAGTGAACTGAGCTGAGAAATTCAGATGCTGCAAACAATCCTGTGCAGTCTCATCACTGATGGAAGCCTTCAGACTTGATTTCCTCATTGATCATTGAAAGACGATGGCACCGTGATGCAGATCTCCATTGTCTCACCAGGGTGCCTGGCATGCGCAATGACAGTGTTATGACTTAAACTAATGACATGTCCTTCTTCTCCTTAGATCTGCCATCAAGCAGCCAATCACAAGGCCTCTAGGGGCTATTCCTGACACCGGAGGACCACCATGCTCCAGAAGCACCTGCGTCATGCCCGTTCTCTGAACCAGGCACCAGCGCAGATACCAGCACCTCGGTGGGCATTATTTCAGCAACTAGTATCTCGGTGCACATTGGTGAGGGCACTTCACACTCGCTTGAGGCGCAGGCAGAGGCAGAGAGTACCAAGGGCGCCGGCAGTCAGAGGACTGCTGGGGACCAGGGCGCTGCTCAGTTGAAGGCTGATGATGGGTCTCTGGGGTCGTCCATTAGGCAGCAGATGCTGGATGTCCAGTGGGGTGTGCGGGAGGATCTGGCGGAGATACATGAGGGAATGCCATGGTCTCCGTTATGGCAGAGTCCCTGCGGAGCGTGAGCACTGTGTTGACCATCATGGCCGAGCACAATGCCTCCTCCATGGAGAGAGTGGCGACTCTCATGGAGAGGCTGCTTCAGGAACAGAATCAGGGGTTCCTGAGGTTGTGTTTGGACCTGCAAGCCTCATAGCGGCATTGACCTCAGCTGGTCAGTGTCTGTGTGTGAGATGGATTGGGCACCCACTATCCCAGCTATGTGCCCATCCATCAATGGTGAGCAGGGAGGTCCACAGTGACCTCACAGCTGCTTGTCGTCTCTGTGTGTTCCTCTCAGGGCGCTCCGGATGACAGCAGCAGCTCCTCCGCCCTTCTGCCAGTGACCGTGGCATCCAGTGAGGCTGCGGCGACTGGGGAGATGCCAGCTGTGGCACTGGCTGCTCCCTCCCAGAGGGGGCCAGCACAGGCTCCACGGGCCAGAGGACAACCACCAAGGTCATCAAGGCCAACAAGACAGCAGAGTGAGCAGGCTGTCTCCAATGCTGCTGCCAGCAAGGGGGAAGCACCTAGACGTAGCACCTATAAACATAAGTGTAAAGCACCTTAAGCACAAGAGGGACTGGTCACGGGTGATCTTTTGCTCCCCATTTTCTTTTACTTGTTTTAATGCTGTGGCCAACAACACCGGATATTGTTCTGCTCAATAATATGTGAGTTCCAACATTAAATTACATTTGTTTTTGGGTTATTGGCCTGAGTGTGCTTCATTCGTTTTGTGGGTGCAGGCTACGCCAGTATGTAATGCTGGATATTGGTGGCGCGAAATCTTAATGCACAGGCATTGAGTGTATCTTGGGGCCAAAGGAAAGGGTCATTTCTGCGATCCAGGATGGTGGCGACAGACCTGGTAGCTCTTATTTGGCAGCCTAGCTGAAGAAGCATTGGATCAGGCCGTCCCTGGTGTCTCTGCCTCCCTGGAGGTTACCCAGGTCTGCCTCCACGCCCTCAGCATTCTCCTCACCGTGCTCCTCTTCTGACTCACTACTGAATTCATCATCTGTGGCCTGTGCAGATGCGTCAACATCCTCTTCCTCCAGTGGGTCCCCCCTTGCCAGTGCCAGATTATGGAGAGTGCAGCATGCAACCACTATCAGCGACACCCACTCTGGAGGGTATTGCAGTGCCCCCCCCTGAATGGTCCAGGTATCAGAAGCGCATCTTGAGAACACCTATGGTCCTCTCTACCACCAATCTTGTGGAGGCTTGGCTCCTGTTGTACCGCTGCTCTGCCTCTGTTCTTGGGTAGCAGAGAGGCGTCATGAGCCACCTTTTCAAGGGATAGCCCTTGTCACCCAGCAGCCATCCAACCAGTCGGGCTGGAGCACTGAAGAGCCTCAGCACCTGGGAGTGTCTCAAGGTGTAAGCATCGTGGGAGCTGCCTGGGTATCTTGCACAGACTTGCAGAATCTGCATCCTGTGATCACACACTATCTGCACGTTCATGGAGTGGAAGCCCTTCTTGTTGACAAAGGCACTCGGCTCACCCGCTGGCACCTTGATGGCCACATGTGTGCAGTCGATGGCACCCTGGACGCGGGGGAACCCAGAAATTGCTGGAAAGCCTCTGGCTCACTCAGCCTGGCTGACCTCGTCCATACAGTAATGAATGAAAGTCAGTACCTGCCTGAACAGAGCCTCTGTCACCAGTTTGACGCAACTGTGGACAGCTGATTGGGAGACTCCACACAGATCCCCCACTGAGCCCTGGAAAGAGCCAGATACATAGAAGTTGAGGGTCACTATGACACTCAGAGCCACACAATTGTAGGTGATCTCAGGTCTGATCATCTGACAAATGGAGGCCACTGTCTCCCTAGAGAGACGGAGCCTCCTTCGTCATTGCAAGTTGGACAAATTGAGGTAGCTGCATCACCGCCTGTAAACCCTGGCAGCAGTGGTGAGTCCTGAAATGGTACGCGGAAATGCTAAGGATAAAGCCCTGATCAGAGATTAAACTGACAAGTACCAATTAGCAACCAGCAGCAAACCATCTCCAAAACTCCTCACTACTCACAATGACAATGCTGCTGACTCTTTTTATCCCGCCAGTGGATGAGGTTACACAAATTGCCTGCCTGCCTGTTTTGCCTGTGCGATGAGCGAAAAATCGCACAAGCAATGTTAAATCACCATCAGTTGGGTTGTCAAGGGCCTTAACTGGCCTCTTAATTAATGGTGGGCACTCTGATTCCTGCTCGTGCCTACCGACCAAAATATTGCGTGAGTGTACGATGACGTTAGGATGATCGCCTGGCATCATTTTATGATAATTTGGGTCAGGCGCGTGCCCACCCAACGAGCAAAAAATACTGCTGCTGGAGTGTGTACGAGATGATTTTTTTTTAGACCAGTATGTCGAGGAACCGACTAGAGAACGGGCTGTCCTAGAATTGGTATTGTGCAATGAGAAGGGGTTAATTAATAATCTTGTTGTGCAGGGTCCTTTAGGGAACAGTGACCATAACATGATAGAATTCTTCATTAGGATGGAAAGTGAAGTAGTCTGATCTGAAACTAGGGTCCTAAATCTAAGCAAAGGAAGCTATGAAGGTATGAGGCATGAGTTGGCTAAGATAGATTGGGGAGCTTTATTAAAAGGCATGATGGTGGAAAAACAATGGCTAATATTTAAGGAATGAATGCATGCATTCCAACAGTTAAACAGTTCCTTTCTGGCGCAAAAATACAACAGGAAAAGTGGCCCACCATGGCTAACAAAAGAAATTAAAGATATTATTAGATCCAAAGAGGAGTCATATAAAGTTGCTAGAAAAAGTAGCAAGCCTGAGATTGGGAATAGTTTAGAATTCAGCAAAGGAGGACCAAGAGATTGATTAAGAGGGGAAAGATAGAGAATGAGAGTAAACTTACAAGGAACATAAAAGTGATTGTAAAAGCTTCAATAAGCATGTAAAGAGAAAAAGATGAGTGAAGACAAATGTAGGCTCCTTACAGTCCAAAACAGGAGAATTTATAATAGAGAACATGGAAATGGCAGAGCAATTAAACAACTACTTTAATTCTGTCTTCACTAGGGAAGACACAAATAACTTCACAGAATCCTAGAGAACCAGTAGGAGGAATTGAAGGAAATTACTAAAACAATAGTGCTGAAGAAATTAATGGGACTGAAAGCCAGTAAATCCCCAGGGCCTGATGATCTACAGGGTACTAAAGGAGTTTGCCATGGAAATAGTGGATGCGTTGGTCGTCATCTTCCAAAATTCTGTAGATTCTGGAACAGTTCTGTCAGATTGGAGGGCAGCAAATGTAATCCCACTATTTAAAAAGAAGAGGAAGGGAGAAAACACTGAATTACAGACTGGTTTGCCTAACATCAGTAGTAGGGAAAATGTTAGAGTTTATTATAAAGGATGTGATAACAGGACACTGAGAAAATATCAATATTTGGATTTTCAGAAAGCTTTTGATAAAGTTCCACATAAGAAGTTAGTGTGTAAAATTAAAGCACATGGGATTAGGGGTAATATATTGGCATGGCTTGAGAATTGGTTAGCAGACAGGAAACAGAGTAAGAATAAACAAGTATTTTTCAGAATGGCAGGCAGTGGGGTACCTCAGGGATCAGTGCTTGGGCCCCAGCTATTCACAATATATATCAACGATTTGGATGAAGGAACCAAATGTAATATTTTCAAGTTTGCTGACAACAAAAAACTTGGTGAGAATGTGAGCAGTGAGGAGTGTGTTAAGAGGCTTCAAGCTGATTTAGACAAGTTGAGTTAATGGGAAATCACATGGCAGATGCAATATAATGTGTATAAGTGAGAAGTTATCCAATTCGGTAGGAAAAACAGAATGGCAGAGTATTAGTTAAATGATGATAGGTTGGGAAATGTTGATGTACAAAGGGACCTGGGTGTACTCAAAGCAGGCATGCAGGTGCAGCAAGCAGTTAAGAAGGCAAATGGTATGTTGGCCTTCATTGCAGGAGGACTTGAGTACAGGAGCAAGGATGTCTTACTGCAGCTGTACAGGTCCTTGGTGAGACCACACCTGGAGTATTGTGTGCAGTTTGGGCTCTTTACCTCAGAAAGGATATATTTCCCATAGAGTGAGTGCAGTGAATGTTCACCAGACTGATACCTGGGATGGCAGGATTGTCGTATGAGGGGAGGCTGGGCTGACTAGGCCTGTATTCACTGGAGTTTAGAAGAATGAGAGGGGATCTGATTGAAACATATAACATTCTGACAGGGCTGGACAGACTGGATGCAGGGATGATGTTTCCTCTGGCTCGGGGGGGTCTAGAACAAGGGGTCACAGTCTCAGGATACGGGGTAGGCCATTTAGGACTAAGATGAGGAGAAACTTCTTCACTCAGAGGGCGGTGAACCTGTAGAATCCTTTACCACACAAGATTGTGGACGCCAACTCACTGAATATATTTAAGAAGGAGATAGATAGATTTCTAGACTCTAAAGATATCAAGGGATATGGGGAGAGAGTGGGACTATGGCGTTGAGATAAAGGATCAGCCATAATCATATTGAATAGTGGAGCAGACTTGAAGGGCCGAATGACCGACTCCTGCTCCTATTTTCTATGTTTTTATGCCCTCCTGCACTCCTCTTTGAACCAGAGTTGATCTCCTGGCTTGGTGATAATGGTAGAGTGGGGGATATGCCAAGCCATGAGGTTACAGATTGTGGTTGAATACAATTCTACTGCCGCTGATGGTCCACAGCGCCTCATAGTTTCCCAGTCTTGAGTTGCTAAATCTGTTCGAAATCTATCCCATTTAGCATGGTGGTAGTGCCACACAACACAATGGAGGGTATCCTTAATGTGAAGACGGGATTTTGTCTCCACAAGGATTGTGCGTGGTCAATCCTACAGATACTGTCATGAACAGATGCATCTGCAGCAGGCGGGTTAGTGAGGATGAGTTCAATTATGTTTTTCCCTCTTGTCGGTTCCCTCACCATCTGCCGTAGACCCAATCTAGTAGCTATGCCTTTAGGACTCAGCCAGCTTGCTCAGTAGTGGTGCTACCGAGCCACTCTTTGGTGATGGACATTGAAGTCCCCCACCCAGAATGCATTCTGTGCCCTTTCCATCCTCAGTGCTTCCTTCAAGTGGAGTTCAACATGGTGGAGCACTAATTCATCAGCTGAAGGTGGGGGTTGGCGGGGGGGAACAATACGTGGTAATCAGCAGGATATTTCCTTGCCCATGTTTTATCTGTTGCCATGAGACCTCATGGGGTCCAGACTCAATGTTGAGGACTCCCAGGGCAACTCCCTCCAGACTGTATACCACTGTGCTGCCACCTCTGGTGGGTCTGTCCTGCCGGTGAGACAGAACATACCCAGGGATGGTGATGGTGGTGTCTGGGACTTTATCTGATTCCGTGAGTATGACCATGTCAGGCTGTTGCTTGACTAGCCTGTGAGACGGCTGTCCAATTTTGGCAGAAGCCCCCAGATGTTAGTAAGGGGGACTTTGCAGGGTCGTCAGGGCTGAGTTTGCCGTTGTTGTTTCCGGGGCTTAGGTCGATGCCGGGTGGTCTGCTTGTTTTCATTCGTTATTGACTTGTTTTTAGTGGTTTTATACAACTGAGTGGATTGCTAGGCCATTTCAGAAGGCATTTTAAGCGTCAACCACATTGCTGTGGGTCTGGAGTCACATGTAGGCCAGACCAAGTAAGGACAGCAGATTTTCTTCCCTAAAGGACATTAGTGAACCAGGTGGATTTTTACAACAATCGACAATGGTTTCATGGCTATCATTAGACTTTTAATTCCAGATATTTTATTGACATCAATTCAATCAAAGGAGACAAATTTGCTGTGGTGGGTTTGGAACCCGAAAGAAGAAAAGTCATACGGACTCAAAATGTTTGGTATGGCAGGTGGATGGTAAATGCCAAGCTGCCCAAATCCCAGGGGGAAACTTGAAGCAGGTGCCACAACTATTTGCAGTTTGTACTTATTTCAAGATGCAGGCTTTGAATTCAGTAAAAGGCCACCAAGTCTTATCGGTTTCTTACAAAACTAAATTAAACTTTTATTAATAGAAGAAAGGATTTTGAGCACATACATAGATCTACAAATTACTACTATGATAACTTCTAAATCCCCTACTTAATCTGACTCCCAGTTACACTTTCATTAAGGTGACAGCAAGACACATAGATTTTAAAAGAATCAGGCAAAATAACACACAATACCCTGAACCAGTCGAATTCAAAGTGAGTTTTCTTAACTTCCGTTCTTTGTAGACAGCAGCTTGAGGCTTAGATGCTGAAGGCATCTTAGACCTTAGAATGCCTTCCCTTGCACACAGCCTTCTCTCCTTTATACATATTTTCCCCTTTGAATGCAAATTCCCATTGTTTCGCTATGTTTTTGGACGTTACCTCTCGAATAATAAAAGTACCAATTTTACCAGTAATTTTTGGGAAAAATAAACACAGTGTTTCTTAACTTCTCTTGGCTAGGTGACACATTTCACATATCCCCCCCCACCCCCACTCCCACCCCTCCCCGCTTTGAATTCAATCTAGTCTGGTTTATTTAAAAATGCAAATATTCCCTTTACTCCTATGCTTACCCACTTAACATTTCAAACCTAGCTTACCTCCTGTTACATCAAAGCCTTCAGACCAACTGCCTTTAATTCAATTAAGTCACACACACGCAGACCCATAGACACAGACCTCACTATTACTCTACTTTACATAAATACAATAACATTATGAAAATGCTAACTCTGTTTCCTCTCCACAAATGCTGTCAGACCTGCTGAGTTTTTCCAGCATTTTTTGTTTTTATTTCAGATTTCCAGAATCCGCAGTATTTTGCTTTTATCCTTGAGCTTTCCTGTTTCGTTGTAATGGATATGCTGTAGGATGTGGTGGAGGGGAGAGAATTATGGAAGTGGTGGTTTTTTAAAAATTCATTCAAAGGATGGGAGTGTCGCTGGCTAGGCCAGCATTTATTGCTCATCCCTAATTGCCCTTGAGAAGGTGGTGGTGAGCTGCCTTCTTGATCCAGTGCAGTGGGGGTGTTGGGGGTGGCGGGGGGGGAGGGGGTGGCGTGGTGGATGTTAGTGTGTTGAGAGTAGTGAAAGGAGTGTTAGCAGTTGTTGTGAGAGAGATGAAGAGATGAATTGCTGTACCCCTGTTTATGAAGGTCATTGAAACTTCCTACATTGATAGCAAGTCCTGTGGCTGGTAGTATTCCAGTGAATTGGTCAGGCCACTTCTGTCCAGGCCTGCTGGATAGCAACATTCCTTCTAACCC